>NC_031995.1:12918722-12940893 GCF_001879085.1 Nicotiana attenuata | reverse complement strand
GGAATAGGTATTAGTTTGGTAATGGTTGGAGCAGCAAACTCGGATTCGGCAAGAATCTCATTTTTTGGTAGTACGAAGGGGGAATTGGCCCAAAAATTGGATGGGGGTCAAGACGCTGTCGGGCGCCGGCGGCTGACTCAAGTGCCCCCCGAACCGCGCGAAATGGTCGCCTATTACACGGCTCACTAACTCTGCCTGGGGTGTGGGTACCTATTATTCGTCGGGTAATTTGTCCGCGTATTCCCAGACAATAGAAAAGAGTCTTTCTTTCTCCTCTCTCGAGGAGAATTTAAAGGGAATGTGATCCCCTCTATTGTAATGAAATAATTGAAGCTCATTTATTCTTTGAAGGAGAGCTTTAGCAAAACCCACTTTTGCCTCATCTAAGGCCAAGGGGGAAATAAAGTTGTCAAACATAGCATCGGAAAGGGTCGTCTTTCGCCCGATATTAAAGAGGTATCTTAACTCTTCTTTAATATGGGAGCGTAGACATTCCGGTACAACTTGATTATCCGGTAGATCTAGCGCCATTTGCCATTCATCAGGCTTGGGAGAGGAGGTAGACGCTCCCCCACCCGAATCCTTTCCTGCGCAGTCTACCGTTTCTAACAACAATTCATCAAAGAAAAAAGAGAAGGAAAGCAAAAGAGACAGAGTCCAAACGCTTTCCATAATAGGTACACGACAAATGTCTGGATTATTTTTATAGTAGAAATGCCATAAAGTGCGACCCAAGATCCATGATACGAAAACCAAAAGCAAGATAAGTAAGCACACGAAATCCTGATGTATTTCTAACTCCAACTCGAACAATAAATAATTATACAATAGAAAACACCATCTAAAGAGCTTTATCTCTATCATAATCGCTAAAATAGTTGAAAAAACGATCGCTGAAAATTCAAGTAAAAAGGGAAGCGTTTTTGAGAACATAGGAGAGGAATTCAAATTAGGAGAAATAAAAATGTGAAAGGTAAAGATCTGAGATAAGTCCTTCTTTTTCTCTTACTATTTTGATAGAGGAGACTGCCCACACTGAACACCAACCCAATCTCGATAAGAATCAGTACGCTACACTCGATCAATCCACGAAGGTGTGGCACTTCTCCACCCTCTGCTAGCAGCTTTCTTCTCTTATGATTTTTTCTTAAGTAGAGGTTCTTTACCGGTGACCCAGTTGATTCGGCCCCCACTATCCTTAAGGAACTAACCCAGGCAACTGAACTCATTTAGGTTAGAGGCTGCTTAGTAAGAGCTAAGTACAGATCTGCTACCAGCTCCCTGGGTAGCCATCCGTCTAATGAGCTAACTTCTTGACCTTGCTCTAGGCCCTCTGGGTCTTTATTTCCTTCTTCTTGTTGCTCCTCGTCATTTGATTTGCATGGTTACCTGCTGCTTGTGGCGCCGCTGATGAAGCCACATCCGGAAAGTTTTAATCGGCAGAGGCACGGGCGTATAACTAGTATTAAAACCTTGTAATAGAATATGCTTGTTCGCCCCAAGCTCATCCGAGAGAACAGGAAATAACATCTCTGTATGATAAGTTTGAAGGAGCGTACCGGCAGTGGGTATCTCTGGAACTTAAACATGAGCTGAAGCGGTTGCGATTGTCATGAGATGTGGAGCATGTGGGAAACATTGACATAAGCTCTTCTATTTGAGATTACGGAGTCACAAGTAACTAATTGTCAGAGCGTAACTGTCAACCATATGCAATCAGGGATAGAGTTATTCGATCATAGTGGATTCCGTGCCTGAATGTATTGTGCAGTCTGGCCTTCAATTTGATTAGGGGCATTCTGTCCTTTCTCCTACGCCTAGTGCCTTACTTTCTTAAATAAGACATCTGTCTATTCAATCGGAATTTTTATTTCTAGAGGTATACTCCATTTAGCGATATTCCACTTATTTTCCTGAAGGTCAAGTGCCACAGCGGATACGCATTCGGTTACCTTTCTAAGACCTCCTTTTATTTCTCTTCTTTACTTCTGATTTCTTGAAACGTTATTTGCCTTTTCAATTGAGATGGAACGGTGCTTTGAATCAAAGAATGATCGAGAATATCAAGGTATATTGTCTCCTGCTTCGACTAATAAATACAAGCAAAATTGCTATATCGTCAATTCAAAGGAGAGAAATGACTTTGGATATAAACTCCTGCAAAGGGTTAACAGTTGATAGGCAAGTCAAACGGTAAAGCAGTAAATCCACTACGAAAGGCACTAATAGTTATTCACTCACCAACAATAGCGGCAAGGCAAGAGTGGAAGGAGAAAAGAAAGAAGGACAAAGTCAAGTGTTGTTCGGTGTGAGGCCAAGGTAGTTGTTCTAGTTTTTGACAGGAAAGTAAAGTATGGGCTTGGGGGTTTTGAATTTGAAATGGACTTGCAACCGTGGTAGAACAGAACTCTAGGTCCCGAATTCCCCCACCGACTGAGAGATTCGATTTCCAAATCCAAGTTGCAATGTAGTCGTTATAGCGAAGCTATTAGCTTTCGCTTTGCTAAATCGGATTGGAGATGATTCGAGCATCAATGTTTATATATATAATATATGAGAATGAGATTGCATATCAATATATCGGTACATTAATCTCTGTGTGATATTTGTTTTGTTATTTTCTTATATGATATTTCAGTCAGCTTGAAAGAAGTCTCTCTTAAGTTCAAAAGTTTAGACAGGCTCTTAGCATGGGAGAGCTCAGACTTCCTTAGAAGGAGTTAAGCTAGAACTATCTTTGTATGTACGAGTCTACGGTAATTATAGGACTAGATAAAATAGCCAAAATAGGCTACACAATAGTTCTCACGAGCGCAGCTCTTGTTCAGAATCTAAAACTTGACCTAAAAATGGTAAAAAAGATCTATTTATACCGAGCTGGAAATTTTGGACAAAAATACCCCTGCGGGGTCAGCGCGGACCGCGCAAAAAGGTCGCGCGGCCGCGTTAGGCACATTAAACTCTAAAAACTCATCTCTGAAGTTGGGGGCCGCGACCGCGCACAAATGTAGCGCGGCCGCGACGGAGGGTTGGCGCGGACCGCGCAGAAATGGGGTGTGGCCACATAGCTTGACTTGGCCAAAATTCCATGTCTCTGAATCTCCTTCACGCGGACCGCACTGATTTGTAGTGCGGCCGCTTGGGATTTAAGCCTTCTCTGAACTTCCTTTGCGCGGACCGCGCAGAAATGGAGCACGGCCGCGTGGCATGCACCTCAAAATTTACCCCTTTGAATCTCCTAGCGTGGCCGCGTGGCAAATCAGTGCGGTCCGCGTGACAAAAGCAATAGCACGTAAGGGGTATAGTTATGGTAAAATCCTAGCTTATCAACACTCTCGCCCCCTGAAGCTGGTCAAACAAATCATCGATACGAGGCAACGGATACTTGTTCTTAATTGTTACTTTGTTCAACTCCTGTAATCAATGCACATCCTCATCGTGCAATCCTTCTTCTTCACAAATAGAACAGGCGCACCCCAAGGCGACACACTAGGCCAAATGAACCCCTTATCAAGGAGTTCCTGAAGCTTCTCCTTCAACTCCGCTGGTGCCATACGATAAGGTGGAATAGAAATGGCCTTAGTGCCCGACACCAGATCAACACCAAAATCAATATCCCTATCTGGTGGCATGCCCGGCAGGTCTGCAGGAAACACATCGGGAAAATCCCTCACAACAGGAACATATTCAACACTGGGAGTCTCTGCACCGACATCCCTCACAAAGTCTAGATATGAAAGACAACCCATCCCAACCATACGCTGGGACTTCAAGAATGAAATTACCCTACTGGGAACATGATCAGTCGAACCTCGCCACTCAATTCGTGGCACACCCAACATAGCTAATGTCACTGTCTTAGCATGACAGTCCAAAATAGCACGACACGGAGATACCCAATCCATGCCCAATATAACATCGAAGTCTACCATACATAATAACAATAGATCCACTCGGGTCTCCAGACCCCCAATAGTCACCACACATGACCGGTACACACGGTCTACAACAGCAGTATCGCCCACGGGAGTAGATACATGAACAGATGAAACAAGAGACTCACGGGGCATATCCAAATAACGAGCAAAGTATGATGACACATAAGAATAAGTGGAACCGGGATCAAATAATACAGAGGAATCTTTGCGGCAGACTGAAACAATACCTGTAATAACACCTTCGGAAGCAATAGCATCGGGGTCTAGCTGGAAGTGCATAGAAACGGGCCTGACCACCACCTGATCGACCTCCCCCTCTAGGGCGACCCCTAGCTGACTGGGTAGGTGGTGGTGAAGTAACCGACGCTGAGGTCGATGGCTGACTCCTCTGCTGAGATGAAACCCCAAGACGATGAGGACACTGCCTCCACATATGACCCAACTCTCCATGCTCATAGAAACTCTCGGGTGCTGGAGACGGAGAGTGAAGGGAACCCCTAGCACCGGAATGACTAGCAGATGCACCTGGCATAGAAGAGCCCTGAACTGACGGAACACGGGACGAACTCTGAGCTAGAAGGGCACTGAGTGATGACTGGTCCTGATGAGAACTATGAGAAACATGACTCGATGACGCCCCACGATAACCTGGGCAAGCTGGCTGAGCATGCCTGAATGGACGGCCTCTGCCGTGCTGAAACTGAACTCTCGAAGGAGCACCACCATAACTACCGGATCCCCGAGGCCTCTTGGCCTCCCTCTCATCTCGCTTCATGCGACGAACTGACTCAATCTCACGAGCAATGTCAACAACCTCCTCAAAATTAGCACCAGACACCCTCTCCCTGTTCATGAGAATACGAAGCTAATAAGTGAGGCCATCAACGAACCTCCTAATCCTCTCTCTCTCTATAGGAACCAACCAAACAGCATGATGAGCTAACTCTAAGAACCTCATCTCATACTGCGTCAACGTCATCTCTCCCTGACGCAACCACTCGAACTTCCTACGCAGCTCCTCTCTACGAGACTGTGGCACATACTTCTCTAAAAAGAGAATGGAGAATTGCTGCCAGGCAAGGGGTACTGCACCAACAGGCCTACTCCTCTCATATGCCTCCCACCAAGTGAAGGCAGCTCCAGAAAACTGAAAAGTAGTGAAAGCGACCCCGCTGGTCTCCAGAATACCCGATGTACGAAGAATCCTCTGACACTTGTCCAAGAAACCTTGGGCATCCTCGCCCTCTACACCACTGAAAGTCAGAGGCTGAAGCCTACCAAACCTCTCCAACCTGCATTGCTCGTCCTCTGTCATGGCATGAGCTACATAGTCCTAAGCAGCTGCAACCGGCTGGGCTGGATGTGCCCTCGGTATCTGAAGTCCCTGCACGACTTGCTCAGGTGTGCGAGCGGCGGGAGTCTGAGTGTCTCCCCCAGCCTGAGAAGTAGTTGCGGCTGTAGTGATTGAGACCACCTGAGCTAGGCCAGTGCATACTGATAGAATCTGAGCCAGGGCCTCCTGAAGACCTAGAATCACAATGGGCACAGCTGGTGCCTAAGCTGGTGCTGCTGGAGCGTCCATAACTGGGACCTGATCCTGAACTTGGGCGGCTAGTGGATCTGTAGGTGCTGCCCTAGCTGTTGTGCGGGCCACATCCCTGCCCCTACCACGGCCTCGGCCTCTGGTGGTCACAGCTGGTGGTACTGGTGGTCGTCCATCCTGACCGGTCGCTCGTGTCCTCACCATATGTGAGAGAATAGAATAATAGAAGTTTAGTACTCGGGTCAACAGATTCACACGACAAGAATTTCAAGAATATGAAGTTTTTCCTAAAGGTTCTACAGCCCCTCGAGGATAAATACAGACGTCTCCGTACCGATCCGCGAGACTCTGCTAAACCTGCTCATGACTCGTGAGACCTGTGTAACCTAGGCTCTGATACCAACTTGTCACGACCCTAAACCCAGACCTGATCGTGATGGGGCCTCTCATGAAGACAAGGCTAGCCGACACATACCCCAGGTTAATTAACAGATATAATCATTCATAATTAAGTCATTAATAATGGTAATTCCCAAAATATAGTGAAATACAACAATTTGCAGAAACAACACAGCCCGACATCGGGGTATCACCAGTCATGAGCCTCTAAAGATATGTATAAGAGTTTGAAAGAGTTTATACAGTCTATCACAGAACTAGAAGTAGAAAATAAGATAGGAGGGAGAAACACTGGGCTGCGAACGCCGAACAGCTACCTAGTGAACTCCGCACAGTCTGCTGAAAGCAATCAACCCTCGCTAGCAAGGCCCGAAGCTCCTGAATCTGCACACATGGTGCAGGGATTAAAGTGATTACGCCAACTTAGTGAGTAATAACAATAAATGAAAACTGAGCGATAAGAAAACACGTAAAAACACAACAAGATGCTACACAGAGGCAGTATAAATCAATACAGTGCAATAAAATAATGAAACTTATAAGAAAACACCTTATTCCAGTGAAAACCTCTTTAAAGCATCTTTTAGCAGTTAAACAAGTAAATGATAAAACAGCGAGAACAGATAAAAACATAAAATCAGCCCCTTGGGCACAATATCCATAGAATCAACCACTCGAGCAATAACGTGGAATGACACAAGTCCCTCGAGCTATGTCACCTATCACACTGGGTACCTGCGCTCGCTGGGGGTGTACAGACTCCGGGAGGGTCTGATAAGTCGGGATTTTAACATGTTTTATGCCCCTACTTGCCTATGCTTTGTTTATAAATTGCTACAAAATATCCCAAAATGCTCACAAGTTGTGCTTGATTGCAGGTTTGATCGACAAAGCGACGAATGTCAAAGATCAGCTCAAAAAGGAGTGAAACCTGCTCAAGTGTGAAAGACTAAGTAAATTGAGGAAACGAGAACCTAGTGCGGACCGCGCAAAGGTGAATGCGGCCGCACTAGGAGGTTCAGAGAGTTGGCATTTTCAAGCTGGAGGCAACGCGGGCGCGGAACATTTCACGCGGTCCGCGGTCACGCTCCGCGGCCGTGCTAGTCTTTTACGCGGACCGCGGAGCAGAGATTCAGAGAGGCCACATTTTGCCAATTCCAAGCAATGCGGCCCGCGCTCATTTTTGTGCGGCCGCGCCAACTTCCAACCCGGCCGCGGTGCACTTCCACGCGGTCCTCAAGTTCAGAGAAGCATAAATTGAAGTCCAAGAGCCAGTGCGGCCGCGGTCCGTTTTGCGCGGCCCGCACTGACCCTGCAGGGGTATTTTTATCCAGTTTTTCCAACCTAGTATAAATAGGACATTTTACCATTTTTAGGTTATCTGTTATATTCCAGACTTAGTTGCGCTCGTGAGACTCACTTTTGTATCCATTTTCGGCACTTTTGCTCTTCATTAACGATAGATTATTGTAGTTTCTTCTTAGTAATCAATTAATATGCTTAGTTCTTCATCTATTTCTTCATTTTCTCTTTCAAGCATGAGTAGCTAAACCCATTAGCTAGGGTTGTGGCTCAACCCTAGTGTGGGTAGTTGATGGGTGTTGCCATCTAGGGTTAGATTGATTATGGGTGTTTGTTATTTGATGTTTTTATTTAAGAATTGGTGGTTGCAAACACTGATTCAAGCTTTGTGGGTTTGACTCTTCTTGAGAAAGAGAGTTTATGACCTCAAAATTGACCCAACAAGGGATTGGGATGGACTCATGAGAAATGATAGTCCCAATTAACGGGTTAAATCTCGAGAGAGTAATCACCCTACTTGAACCCTAGTTGCTTGATCTTATTGGCCTACCCAATTGGTCTCGAGAGAGTCAATTGGGCAAAATCACTTTCTCTACCGAGAGGTGTGAGAGTGGGTACAATTGTGCAACGGTTATAGCATAAGCCTCAAATATGTCAATCTATCCTTAGTAACATCTACCGATCAATTAGCCACCTAGGTAATGCCACAACCCTAGTGCCTTCCTTCCCATTAGATACAACTTTGCAATATTCTAGTAGCATAATTTAGAGTTAATCATTAGCTTTATCATAGTAGTTATAAAAAATCAAAAACCAAGAATGTTTGAAGTGACACTAGGAGCACAAACACATCTCTAGACTAGACAGAAAATCCAACTCCACTACTAGCTCCCTGTGGAAATTGATCCCGACCACTATTCGGGTAAAAGCTATTGCGACCCGCTCTTCCTACCTTGGTGTAGTGTCGAGTTGGCAGCGATCAGGGTCTCCTTACGGCCCAAGTGAAATAACAAGCCATCTCGTGGCATAATCAAACAGGCTCTCGACCTCACAACACAGGCCCTCGGCGTGCAGCCCGATCCCATAATAATCCTCACAACACAGGCCCTCGGCCCTACTCAGTCAGAAATCTCTAAAAGCCACTCGGGCATAGTAAAACATGATGCTCAGCCCAAAATATCATTTAAAGTGTTAAAACAAAGTAAACATGGGTGAGTTATGGAAACAGTAGAATATAACATATCTGAGTACAGATAAGAAATAAAAAAAGTGAGGAAATAGCAGTAAAAATCCCCTAAGGGTCCAAAACAGTTGGCACGAGGCCCAAATATGGCATTCAGCCCAAAACATGATGATATCAAATAGTTTTCAATCAAATACACGGTAAAAAAGTTATTCGGGATGGACTATGTCACAATCCCTAACGGTGCACGATCCCACGCTCGTCATCTAGCGTGTGCGTCACCTCAACATAGCACAACGATGTGTAATCCGGGGTTTCATAGCCTCAGGACAATATTTAGAATCATTACTCACTTCAATCTGGTCCGATGCCTTTGCCTCTCGAATCAGCCTTCGGACTCCAAATCTAGCAAAAATCAGCACATAACCATCAAAGTATGCTAAGGGAACAAAGCCCACTCAAAAGTAATCAAAATACCACGCAAATCCTGAAATTAACCAAATCCAACCCCCGAGCCCACGTCTCCAAATCCAACAAAATTTGTATCAATAGACTCCTTATCTCCCCACGAGTTCATACATATCAAAAGGACTAAATTTCGACCACAAATGACCCCTAGAACCCTTGCTTAAAGGTCTCCAATCTCAAGCCCTAGTTTTCCTAATTTTAACCCTTAGTTTCCATTAATTTCCAAGTCAAATCAGCGAAATAACACCATAGAAGCAAGTTTAGGGTCCAAAATCCTTACCTCAATGAAATCCCCTTGAAATCCCTCTTTAAATAGCTCTCTCAAGCTCAAACCCGTATGAAAATGATGAAGAAATAGCTCAATATCGCGAAGGAAATCTTTTATACTTTCTGGCCCAGGCTTTCCGCACCTGCGGTCCATTTCTCGCTCCTGCGTAACCACTTCTGCGGTCCCAAGCAGTGCTTCTGCGGTCACCACTTAAGTCCACCTTCCGCACCTGCGACCCTACCTCCGCATCTGCGGGCCCGCAGGCGCGGTTCACCTCCTGCATCTGCGGTTTCACTCAACTATGCCTTTGGCCGCATCTGCGGCTCCAAACTCAATTCTGCAAGACCACACCTGCGGTGCCCTAGCCGCAGGTGCGGTTATGACAGCAATGGGAAAAACTTCAGCTGCCAAATCCCAACTCAAAACTTCCGCCAACCATCCGAAATCACCCCGAGGCCCCCGGGACGTCAACAAAAAGCACCAACAAGTCCTATACCACTATCCAAACTTATACCAATCTTCAATGGGGGCCTCAAACATTGATAAAATCAGGTGGAGCCTCAACTCAAATGGTCTATTTACCACTAAATCCTGCTACAACCTCCTATCAAATACCAATCCATCTATCATCTCCTTTAAATGGATTTGGAACCTCCACTGCCGCAACAAAATAAAGTTCTTCCTTTGGCAATGCATGCATAATCGCATCCCTTGTCGTGCCCATCCAGCTAAAATATGAATCAATATTGATGCAACTGGTACAATTTGTAAATTTGGGGTCGAAGATATCCAACATATTTTTATTCAATGTCCAGTCTCTAATCAATTTTGGAAAAATATGGGTCTTCCATTTCTTAATATTAATAGTGACACTGACTGGCTAGTGAAACTGGGGGATATCTTCATGCAATGTAGTAATCACCAAGTTAATTGGGATGCTTTATTTCCCTTCTCCATCTGGGAAATTTGGAAAAATAGGAATCATAATAATATTAACAATCTAGATCGTAACCTAGAAGCCAAAAGGATTATTCATCTTAGCATGGGAATACAAAATCTTTATGGAGGGAAATCCCTTCACGCTTAAAAAACAAAAATTGAAATCAAATAGGACAAACCACCCAAGAGTATGATCAAATTAAATTGTGACGGTGCCTTTTCTAGTAACAATAATGCAGCCAGGCTTGGTGGTACATTCCGAAATAGCAATGGAGACTGAATTGTGGGATTCCACAAGGAAGTCAAGTAATTTCACCTACACATGCTGAGTTGATGACATTACTAGAAGGTTTAAAAATTGCGAAAGAAATGAACTTCCAAAATATGGAAATTGAAACTGACTTTACGGAAGTTATCAAGCTTATATATGAGAAAAACTACAACTTCTCTAATATTGTTTCTGAATGTAGATTGTTAATGCACCAATTGAAGCTCCCCCAACTGAAACATAATTTCAGGGAAGGAAACAAAGTGGCACATAGGCTGGGCAAGGAAGCTATCAAAAGCCCATCATCTACTAAGTGTTTTTACCATGCTCGTCCACCCCTTTTTGTTGAACATGAAGTGATAAAAAAAAGCATGGTGTTTGTAATAGCTTTAAGGATATTTCTAGTACTGTTAACTATTTGGCAACTATGGGCAATAGTAACGCCCTAAAAACATCTACTATGGCTATGTAACTTTTGTTTAAGTAATATAATCCTCCATGTTTTGTGTTTAAAAAAACAATGTCTCTTTGATATTGTAGTGTCAAGTACTGGATTTTTTGGCTTCAATCTTTTCTGAATTAATAATGAGTAAGAAACCAAATTATGAATCTTCGAAAAACATAGAGAAAATCTAGTTGTGATACACTAATAGGTAACACAGCAATTCGAAGATCTCCCCCAAAACATACCAAAAAATTTGTGGGTGGCACACCTTGTTTCGACTTAGGTTATTTGCACAAGCTATCGTTAATGGTAGGAAGAGAAGAAAGTGAGATTCTGGGTGCATATTAAGCGATTTTGAGGTATATGAATCTCAAATTTTTCGATTGTAACTGATTGCTGATAACTAGGGATTCTAGCCTATTTTATGCTTTTGCTTAGATTTTGGATTAAAAATGTGTACAATTATTCCTGAAAGCAAACTAATTGTGCTTGTTTGCAGTGTTTGGTCAAAAAGAGACAAGAAAGTCATAACCAGCTCATAAAGGAGTGAAACCTGCACAAGTTCAAAGTTGAGTCAAAGGCGCTGACAGCGAAGAAATAGAGCAGACGCGGAGGGTCCACCGCTGAGGCATTCTTAATTACGATCTCAACGGTAGTGAGGTTCAGAGAGTCGCTTTTGGGCTTAACAGGCACTGTTGTCCGCGATGAAATTGCGTGGTAGCGGAATCATCGGACGCGGCCGCGGTCCAAATCTCACCCTCAGCGGAATTGAGAATCAGAGAACTATAGATTGGAGCTCAAATTTAAAAGTGCGGTACGCGAATATATTTCCCGGTCTCGGTTGAAGATAGAGCTGAGGCGGTGGATTTTTCGCTCCCAGCGGAATAAAATCTAGATCAAGCTCAGAAGAGAAGAACCGCAGTCCGCGCTCTTTTGCGTGGCCGCGGAAGTCTAGGCGCTGAGGCGACCAGTTTACCGCTGTCAGCGGAATCTCCGTAGGGGCAATTTTGTTCGGAAAATTTAGCTATGTATAAATAGTTCTTTTTCAAATTTTTAGGGTATCTGTTGTTAGAGGAACACGTGAACAACAACTTTTTGCTCTTTTGAGTAATTTTAGAGCTTTGTTAACCATTAATCTTAGATTCTACTCTTGTAATTACTTCTTATGGGTTATATTTCATCTCAATCTTTGATTTCGTCCTTGATTATGAGTAGCTAAACCCATTAGCTAGGGTTGTAACCCAGCTCTAGTGTGAGATTTAATGGGTCTTCAATTTTAGGGCTCAAATGTTTATGAGTTAATGATATTTAGCTTGATTCATGCTTTAATTGTTGAATTGGTGGTTGCAAACACTGATTTGTTGCTTTTAACTTAGGCTCTTCTTGCGAAAGAGAGACTAAGTATAGAAAATTCAGGCTAACAAGGAATTGAGATGCATTCAAGAGATTGATATCCCCAATTAAAGGGTTAAACCTAGAGATAATAATACCCGACTTGAGCCAATTTTGCTTGCATTGTTTGACACCCAATTGGGCTTGAGAAAGCCAATTAGGGCTCACTCAAACTACCGAGAGGTATATAGTGAGTAATCATGTGTAATGGTTATATCATGATCCTAATTATAACAAATTTGCCCTAAGTTTTAGACCCCGTTAGATACTCACCTAGGTGTAAGTCACTTCCCTAGTTCATTTTTACCAATTAAGAAAACCCTTACAAAAATATCATACTTAGCTTATTTTCATTATTCATTATTGTTAAAAGTAGAAATTGAAACTGACTGTACGGAAGTCATCAAGCTTATATATGAGAATAATTATAACTTCTCAAACATTGTTTCTGAATGTAGATTGTTAATGAACCAATTGAAGCTCCCCCAACTCAAACATAATTTCAGAGAAGGAAACGGAGTGGCACATAGGCTGGCCAAGGAAGCTATCAAAAGCCCATCATCTACTAGGTATTTTTACCATGCTCGTCCACCCCTTTTTGTTGAACATGAAGTGATAAAAAACAAGCATGGTGTTTATAATATCTTTAAGGATATTTCTAGTATTGTTAACTATTTGGCACTATGGGCAATAGTAACGCCCTAAAAATATCTACTATGGCTATGTAACTTTTGTTTAAGTAATATAATCCTCCATGTTTTGTGTTAAAAAAACAATGTCTCTTTAATATTGTAGTGTCAAGTACTGGATTTTTTGGCTTCAATCTTTTCTGAATTAACAATGAGTAAGAAACCAAATTATTAATCGTCGAGAGAACATAGAGAAAATCTTGTTGTGATACACTAATAGGTAACACAGCAATTTGAATATCGCCCCCAAAACATACCAAAAAAGTTGTGGGTGGTACACCTAGTTTCGACTTAGGTTATTTGCACAAGCTATCGTTAATGGTAGGAAGAGAAGAAAGTGAGATTCTGGGTGAATATTAAGCGATTTTGAGGTATATGAATCTCAAATTTTTCGATATTAACTGATTGCTGATAACTAGGGATTCTAGCCTATTTTATACTCCTTTTTGCTTAGATTTTGGATTAAAATATGTGTACAAGTATTCCTGAAAGAAAACTTATTGTGCTTGTTTGCAGTGTTTGGTCAAAAAGAGACAAGAAAGTCATAACCAACTCATAAAGGAGTGAAACCTGCACAAGTTCAAAGTTGAGTCAAAGGTGCTGACAACAAAGAAATAGAGCGGACGCGGAGGGTCCACCGCTGAGGCATTCTTAATTACGCTCTCAGCGGTAGTAAGGTTCAGAGAGTCACTTTTGGGCTTAACAGGCACTGCTGTCCGCGGTGAAATTGCACGGCAGCGGAATCATCGGACGCGGTCCAAATCTCGCCCTCAGCGAAATTGAGAATCAGAGGACTATAGATTGGAGCACAAATTTAAAAGCGCGGTACGCGAACATATTCGCGGTCACGGTTGAAGATAGAGCTGAGGCGGTGGATTTTCTGCTCCCAGCGGAAAAAAATCTTGATCAAGCTCAGAAGAGAAGAACCGTAGTCCGTACTTGCTTTTGCGCGGCCGTGAAAGTCCAGGCGCTGAGGCGACCAGTTTTCCGCTGTCAGCGGAATCTGCGTAGGGGTAATTTTGTTCGGAAAATTTAGCTGTGTATATATAGTTCTTTTTAAGATTTTTAGGGTATCTGTTGTTAGAGAACACGTGAACAATAACTTTTTGCCCTTTTGAGTCATTTTAGAGCTTTGTTAACCATTAATCTTAGATTCTACTCTTGTAATTACTTCTTATGGGTTATATTTCATCTCAATCTTTGATTTCTTCCTTGATTATGAGTAGCTAAACCCATTAGCTAGGGTTGTGACCCAACTCTAGTGTGGGATTTAATGGGTCTTCAATTTTTGGGGCTCAAATGTTTATAAGTTAATGATATTTAGCTTGATTCATGCTTTAATTGTTGAATTGGTGGTTGCAAACACTGATTTGTGCCTTTTTGACTTAGGTTCTTCTTGCGAAAGAGAGACTAAGTATAGAAAATTCAGGCTAACAAGTAATTGAGATGCATTCAAGTTATTGATAGCCCCCATTAAAGAGTTAAACCTAGAGATAGTGATACCCGACTTGAGCCAATTTTGCTTGCATTGTTTGAACACCCAATTGGGCTTGAGAAAGCCAATTAGGGCAAAGTCACTCAAACTACCGAGAGGTATAGAGTGAGTAATTATGTGCAGTGGTTATATCATGATCCTAATTATAACAAGTTTGCCCTAAATTTTAGACCCCGTTAGATACTCACCTAGGTGTAAGTCACTTCCCTAGTGTCTTTTTACCAATTAAGAAAACCCTTAAAAAAATATCATACTTAGCTTATTTTCATTATTCATTAGTGTTAAAAGTAGAATAGTAACCAAACAAAGCATGATTGGAAGTGCAATCAAGAACATCGCACATAACTAGGTTAGATATAAACCCAATTCCAAACCAATATTAGCTCTCTGTGCAAATCGACCCCGACCCCTCGGGTAAAAGCTGCATCGATCACTCTTGCCATTCTATAGTGGTATAGGGTTGGACCCGATCACTTTTTGGCACCGTTTCCAGGGAGCTAAACGGTTTTGGCTATCTATCTAACTAGTTTTGTGTCTTGTTTTTCTTTCCTTCTGTTTTACTAACTTGTGTGAGTTAATCAATTCAGGTACAACATGGCACACAATGATCCAATTGGCAATGTTATTCCGGGGGAGGAGGTAGATGATAATGCTGAAGATGAGGTGCCTCTAGTACCTCAAGGTCAAATAAGAGGCCGCCAGTCCAATGACAATATTCCAGACCCTCCTCCGCCTCCTCACGAGTTTTTCCTCGGGTGCTTCCAAATTAGGGTTACGCAAGTGCAATTATACCACCCCGAATCCGGGCGGGCAATTTCCAAATTACAAATGTGATGTTGACTTTATTGAGCATCGAGGGTACTTCACAGGCACTCCCCATCAGAATGCATATAAACATCTTAAAGGCTTTGTGGATACCTGTTGGGGTAGCAAACAAACCAATGTGTCGGAGGATGCATTGAGATTGAGATTTTTCCCTTTTTCACTCAGAGGGAAAGCTTTGGATTGGCTCGAAAGACTTCCCGACCATTCCATCACTACGTGGGATGAGTTAGCGGACAAGTTTATAGCTAAGTTTTTCTCGCTGGGGCATATGGTGACATTGAGAGATGAGATCTTGGCCTTCAAACAGGAACCTAATGAACAACTTCATGAGATCTAGGAGAGTTATCGGACTATGGTGAAAGAATGTCCGAACAATGACATGACCGAAGCAATGATACAACAAACATTCTACTGTGGCATTAACACGACCAATCAGTATGTAGTGAACCAGCTAGCAGGGGGAAATTTTATGAACACACCTTATGCTCAGGCGTGCGAGATATTGGATAGATGGCAGATACTTCCTCAGCTTGGCAAAGTCGAGCTAATGTGCCACAGGGTGATCCCACTGTCATTTACCTACACAAAGAGCTCTAGGACCATGGTTAAGCAATTGCGGAGTTGACTACAACAATGAACCAGTTGGCAAAATCTCAATGCAGCAAGTTCAAGCGCCAAGAGAGGTAAATACTGTGGAAGGGGTAAACATGTTGGTCAACAAGAGGCGACAAAGAGGTCAACAAGGTCAAGGAAGTCCGGATCAATATGAGCAAGGTAGTAGTGGTTTCAACCAAGATGATGGGTATGATGAACAAAGTGAAGAAGTCCAGTACGTGAATAATTACCAAGGACAAAGGGGAAATGCTCCTAACTAACAACAACAATGGAGATCCCAAGGAAATTGGGGGAATCAAAATGGCAACTGGGGGAATAACAATCAGAATTGGGGCAACCAGAACAACCAGGGCAACTGGAGTGTCAACAATAGCAATTGGCGAGGAAACAACAACCAAGGTGGTTGGAATAATGGCAATCAAGGGAATCGGGGGCAAGGTTTTCAAAGACCTTCGATGTATCAACAACCAAACAACCTGCCTCCATTTTCGTCCCAAGGTCCTAGCTCGTCAAACAATGAGATGGGAAGGATCGAGGTGATGTTTGAGCAAATGATGAAAAAGAATGCCAACCCTGATGTCTAGTTGGCATCCCATAATACTTCAATCCGAAACTTGGAGGTTCAACTTGGACAAATTTCACAATCTTTGAATACTCGCACTAAGGGGGCTCTACCTAGTGATACGGTAGTAAACCCGAAGGGTGGGAACAATACCGGGCATGCAATGGCGGTGATCACAAGAAGCGGTAGAGGTGGTGAAGTGAATACCTCCAAGCAAAAGGAAGTTGTAAGTGATGAGGTTGAAGTGCAAGGTGATGATGTTCCAATAGTTGATGAGCAAGTGAGTAAAGAGAATTTGAATGCTGAAGTGAGAATTGATATTTATGATAATGATGTGGAGACTCAAAATGACGTGAACCCGTCTAGAGAACACGTAATAGACATACCGGAAACGGTAGTGCCCAAGGCTAAGGCTCCCTTGCCAAGGCCTCCTCCACCTTACCCTCAAAGACTTGCGAAGCAAAAGAATGAAAATCAATTCAAGAAGTTTATTGAGATGATGAAAAGCTTGTCGATCAATGTTATTTTGGTGGAAGCTCTTGAGCAAATGTCGGGTTACGCCAAGTTTATGAAAGACTTGGTGACTAAAAAAAGATCTATGGATTGTGAGAGCATCAAAATGACGCATCAAGTAAGTGCAATTGTGCACTCGATGTCTCCAAAGCTTGAATATCCCGGCGCTTTCACCATTCCATGTACCATTGGGAATGCTGATTTTTTCAAAGGCATTGTGTAATTTGGGAGCAAGTATAAATTTGATGCCTTACTCCGTGTTCAAAACTTTGGGTATTTGTCAACCGAGAGCTACTTCAATGAGATTGTAAATGGAGGATAGAACAATGAAGAGGCCGCTTGGTATTATCGATGATGTTCTTATCCAGGTGGACAAGTTTATTTTGCCTACTGATTTAGTGATTCTCGACTAGGAAGTCGCCTATGAGGTGCCTATAATATTGGGAAGTCCTTTCCTAGCAACTGGGAAGGCATTGGTTGATTTGGAAGCAGGGGAGCTCACCTTCCGGGTAGGTGACGAAAAAGTTATCTTTCATGTTTGCAAATAAATGAGGCAGCCGAATAGTACTAAAGTTTGCTCTTTTGTGGACGTTGTCACGGAGGTGATAGTTGATGATAATAGTGCCATGATCAATGTGGAGGATCCTTTAGAAGCGATATTGTTGAACCTTGATGTGAATGAGGATGAAGGTAGGGTGGAGTGTGTCAATGCATTGCACGAAATGGGTTCTTACTCTTATGAGCCCCGAAAACTTTGTTTGGATATTGAGAACAGAAAGACTCTGCCAACAAAGCCCTCAATTGAGGAACCTCCCGTTTGGGAGTTGAAGCCCTTACCTTCACACCTCGGGTATGAATTCTTGGGCCCGAGTTCAACCTTACCTGTTATTCTTTCTTCGTGTCTTACTAACATGTAGGTAGATGCCACGCTGGAGGTTCTCCAAAGAAGAAGAAAGGCAATTGGATGGACTCTAGCTGATATTCGGGGTATAAGACCCTTGCGACTGAAAGGGGGGGTGGATTGTTTGGTTGTTGGAACATGGGGGGCCTTTGAAAGCCTTGCCCCCTACCACCATTATTCCACCCTCCTTGATTGCTATTATTGTTGCTCCAATTGTTGTTGTTCCCGTTCCAATTGCCTTGGTTGTTGCCTTGATTACCCCAATTGTTGTTCTAATTGTTATTGTTCCAATTGTTACCACCTTGTTGTTGATTATTGTTATTCCAATTTCAGCCACCTTGTTGATTTCCCCAATTGCCTTGGGGGCGCCATTGTTGATTCCCTTGATTTCCTCTATTTCCTTGGTAGTTATTGACATATTGGCATTCCTCACTTTGATCATCATAACACTCGTTCGAATAACCACCACCATCATTGTTGTTGTCAAATTGCTCACAATTACCTTGTTGTTGTTGTTGCCCTCTTGGCCTCCTTTTTAGCATAGAAACATTCTCCATTGCATTGACTTGGCGCGGATTTTGTACTTGTTGCAATTGCGCCTTCGCCAATTGATTCATTGTTGTTGTAAGTTCGGCAATAGCTTGGCCATGGTCATTCAACTCCTTGTGCAAATGGATGACCGTGGGGTCACCTTGAGGTACATTCGCTCGGCTTTGCCATGCCGAAGAGGTGTCAGCCATTTCATCAAGTACATCACATGCCTCTTGGTAAGAAAGTTTCATAAAGTTCCCACCGGCCAATTGGTTCACAATGCATTGATTCGTGGTGTTGATGCCCCTATAGAAAGTCTGCTGGATCATCGCCTCAGTCATGTCATTGTTAGGGCACTCCTTCACCATTGTTCTATATCGTTCCCAGATCTCGTGCAATGGTTCCGTTGGCATTTGCTTGAAGGCTAGAATTTCATCCCGATGAGCTGCCATATGACTTGGAGAAAAGAACTTGGAATGAATTTGTCCAACAATTCATCCCATGTGTGAATAGAATGATTTGGAAGCCTTTCTAACCAGTCCAACGCTTTACCCCGAAGAGAAAACGGGAAAAGCCTAAATCTCGATGCATCCCCTGACACGTTTGTTTGTTTGCTGCCCCAGCAAGTATCTACGAACCCCTTCAAGTGCTTGTATGCATTTTGGTTGGAGGAGCCCGTAAAATATCCCCTTTGAAATTTGAAAGTTCCCCGCCCGGATTCGAGGAGGAACAATGGCACTCGCGTACCCTTGATTCAGAAGAACTCTTGGGACTGCTCTTGGTGGTGGCGGAGGAGGGTCTGGAATATGATTGTTGTCATTTGTGTTGGCCGGACGGCCTCTTCGTGGAACTTGAGGTGATATAACCTCCTCGGCTTCAAGATCATCTACCTCCTCCCCCGCATTTACGTTGCCAAGAGGGTCGTTTGCATTGAGAGCCATAGTACCTGATTGACCGACACAAACAGAATTAGTAAACAAGAAGGAAAGAGAAGCAAAACACAAAACTAGCTACACAGATAGTCAACACCGTAAGCTCCCCGGCAACGACGCCAAATAGTTGATCGCGGCCGTCTCAACACTACACAATGGTAGGAAGAGTGGGTAGCAATAACTAATACCTGAATAGTTGATCGGGGTCGAATTTCCACAGGGAGCTTGGAATGGAGTTGTATTGCCTGTTTAGCCTAAAATTGCATTTGTACTTCTAATTGCACTCCTAACATTTTTGGGGGTTTTTATATTTAAAACTACTATTGTAAACTAAGGATTAAAGCTAAAGTATGCTAAGGAAATATTGCTAAGTTGTGCTTAATATAGGAAAAAGGCACTAGGGTCGTGACACTACCTAGGTGGCTAGCTAACGGGTAGAAGCTACTAAGGGGAGATTGATAAATCTGGGTTTATTGCTATAGCCGTTGAGCAATTGCACTCATTCTCACACCTCTCGGTAGAGAGAACGATTTTGCCCAATTGACTCTCTCGAGACAAATTAGGTAGGCCAATTAGACCGGGCAACTAGGGCTCAAGTAGGGTAGTTACTCTTTCGAGGTTTAACCCGTTAATTGGGACTACCATTCTCATGTGTCCATCCCAATTCCTTGTTGGGTTAACTTTTAGGGTCATATGACTCTCTTTCTCAAGAAGAGTTAGACCCACTAAGCTTGAATTTGTGTTTGCAACCACAAATTCTTGATTGAAACACAAAATCAACCCAAATAACAAATACCCAATCTCAATCTCACCCTAGAATGCAACACCCATTAATTACCCACACTAGGGTTGAGCCACAACCCTAGCTAATGGGTTTAGCTAGACATAATTAAAGAAGAAACAGTAGAAATAGATGAGGAAAATAACATAATGATTGATTACTAATTAAAAACTATGATATTGAAGAGGAAAATTGCCAAAATAGGCTATACAATAGTTCTCACGAGCGCAGCTCTTGTTCAGAATCTAAAAAACTTCCCCTAAAAATGGTAAAAAGATCTATTTATACCCAGTTGGAAAATCTGGACAAAAATACCCCCGCAGTGTCAGCGCGGACCACGCAAAAAGGTAGCGCGGCTGCGTAGGCCCTTTGAACTCTAACATTTCATCTTCTGAAGTTGGGGGCCGCGGGCCGCGCACAAATATAGCGCGGCCGCGGCGGAGGGTCGGCGCGGACCGCGCAGGAATGGGGCGCGGCCGCATAGCTTGACTTTGGCCAAAATTCCATGCCTCTGAATCTCCTTCACGCGGACCGCACTGATATGTAGCGCGGCCGCGTGAGACTTAAGCCTTCTCTGAACTTCCCTTGCGCGGACCGCGCAGGAATGGGGCGCCACCGTGTGGCTTGCACTTCAAGTTACCCCTCTCTGAATCTCCTAGCGCGGCTGCATGGCATATCAGTGTGGTCCGCTAGGTCTTCCCGTTCCCCACTTCACTTGTTCTTGACACTTGGCAGGTTTCACTCCGTTTTGAGGCGATCTTTGACATTTGTCATCTTGTCGCTCAAACCTGCAATCAAGCGCAACTTGTAAGCCTTTTGGGACTATTTTGTGGCAATTTGTAACAAAATTAATAGCATGTAAGGGGTATAATTATGGTATAATCCTAGCTTATCAGCGTGCCTTTTACTGCTTTCTGGATGGGTACTTGATAATAGGTGAATTTGACTATAATCACACCTTAAATAATCACCTTCTTGTGTAGTTTTAATGCTAAAAGTGATAACAAAATGCTCTTATTAGTGCTTTTCATGATTTGCAGGTGATATATGTATAAGGAAGGCTAAAGAGCAGTTTTGGAGTCAAAATTGATGAAAAAGAGGCCAACTGTGAAATTTCCCAAGTGAACCATGCAAAATAGGTCGAAGATTCAGAGCACTGGGTCCACCGTGGTTCCACCGCGACCGCGGCAGAACCGCAGTGGAAAGCAGCTGCAGAACTTCAAGGATTCCGCGAGGGTGTTTGGCCGCGGTTCTAGCGCGACCACGGCAGAACCGCGGCAGGCGCAGAAATTTCAGGGACCAAAGTGTCAATTACGGGATTTTTAGACCTAAAACCTATTTAAAACATTAGACTTCGCCCAAGAGAGGCATGTATTGATTTTTAAGGTTTCTTAGCAAGGAAAACCATTGTGAGAGAGTACTCTGAACATCTTTCTTCTTTTCTTTTGATTTTTATGATGAATTCAATCTTAGTTTATTTTCCCATAGCCATGAGTAGCTAAATTCCTTGTCTAAGGTTTTGATGGAACCTATTGGGTGATGAACTTCTTGTTTATGTGAATACAAATTGCTAGTTTAATCTCTATTTGTTCAACTTCGTGTTCGTTGTAGTTAATTGACAGGATCCTCAATTAGCTGTGCCTATTTAGTGTGCATAACTTGGAAAAGAGTGCATATTTAGGGTATTGTTGAACAACACCACTCCTAGATTATTAGAGGAATCTATAATTGCGGGTTTAAAGGCGGGATTAGGGATAACGAAGCCTTTGGTGTAATCTAAAGTGAATCGTGCTAAATAAAGTAAGCTAGTGTATCTCGGAAGAGTGCAATAGTAAATTACTGTGATTACTCGGGAGAGATTTGCGGTAAGATTAGCGTTCATGATTGATAGAGATGTGTGGGTAAATTTGTATGAGCATAAACAGAAGGGATTCCATCAATAGGGGAAATCATTGCCTTAGCGTTTCCTCATAATTGTTTACAACCTCATTAGTTTAGTTTACAACTATTTAGTTACTTGCAAGCTAGTCGCTAAAGAATATTCTACTGAGATTTGAATATTTGGGAAGCTGGTTCTGAAGAATTAGTGGGTCTGAAGATAGTGGTTGATAGGTTAACTCTCTGTGGATTCGACCCTGGGCGTAATACTCGGGTTATATTTGCAACGTCCGCTTAGTCCTTG
>NC_031995.1:12910833-12916306 GCF_001879085.1 Nicotiana attenuata | reverse complement strand
GAAAAGGAGGCAGATGGGGCAACAACAGCAACAGGTAATTGTGAGCCGTTTGACAACACAATGATGGTGGTGGTTATTCGAACGAGTGTTTTGATGATCAAAGTGAGGAATGCCAATATGTCAATAACTACCAAGGAAATAGAGGAAATCAAGGGAATCAACAATGACGCCCCCAAGGCAATTGGGGCAATCAACAAGGAGGCGGCAATTGGAATAACAATAATCAACAAAAAGGTGGTAACAATTGGAACAATAACAATCAGAACAACAATTGGGGTAATCAAGGAAATAACCAAGGCAATTGGAACGGGAACAACAACAATTGGAACAACAACAATAGCAATCAAGGAGGGTGGAACAATGGTGGTAGGGGGCAAGGCTTTCAAAGGCCCCCCATGTTCCAACAACCAAACAACCCACCCCCCTTTCAGTCACAAGGGCCTAGTTCTTCCGGAAGTGATATGGGACAGATAGAGATGATGTTCGAGCAGATGATGAAAAAGAACCAAGATTCTGACGCACAATTGGCTTCACATAACACATCTATCCAGAACCTAGAGGTGCAAATAGGACAAATTTCTCAAGCTTTAAATACCCGACCAAAAGGTGCGCTACCAAGTGACACGGTAGTGAACCCGAAAGGGGGTAACAATCATGTGATGGCGGTTACAACTAGGAGTGGAAGAGGCGGTGATGCGCATGCCTCGGATGAGAATCGGGTTGTGAATGATGAAGTGAGTCGCATGATGGTGATGTGCCTTTGAGTGATGACAATGTGGTTGAACTAATAGTGACAAATGATGTGCGGATTGATATTGATGATGAGGCCGGGGTAGAGACTCAAGATGCCGTAAACCCGTCTAGGGAACACATTATTGATATACCCGAGCCGGCGGTGCCCAAGGCTAAGGCACCCGTGCCTAGGCCACCCCCACCTTACCCGCAAAGATTAGCAAAGCAAAAAGGAGACAACCAATTCAAAAAATTCATTGAAATGATAAAGAGTCTTACTATAAATGTGCCATTGGTGGAGGCCCTTGAACAAATGCCGGGGTACGCAAAATTTATGAAGGAGTTGGTAACCAAGAAGAGGTCGATGGAGTGTGAAACAATTAAAATGACACACCAAGTGAGTTCGATTGTTCATTCTATGGCCCCAAAACTCGAGGATCCAGGTGCTTTCACTATCCCGTGCACTATTGGTAGTGCGGATTTTGCTAAAGCCCTATGTGACTTGGGGGCTAGTATTAACTTGATGCCATATTCTGTTTTCAAGACCTTGGGGGTCAACCGAGACCAACTTCCATGAGACTTCAAATGGCGGACCGATCAATGAAGCGTCCCTTGGGCATAATTGATGATGTTCTTGTTCGTGTTGATAAGTTCATATTGCCGGCGGATTTTGTGATATTGGATTGCGAAGTGGATTTTGAGGTGCCAATCATTCTTGGAAGACCTTTCCTAGCTACGGGAAAGGCATTGGTTGATGTGGAAGCAGGGGAGTTAACATTTGTGTGGGTGATGAGAAGGTGGTATTTCATGTGTGCAAATCAATGAGACAAACCGATAGCATGGAGGTGTGTTCATTTGTGGACATTGTCACGGCGGTGATAGTGGATGACACAAGTGCCTTGATTAATGTTGAAGATCCTTTTGAAGCCGTGCTTCTTAACATGGATGTCAATGATGATGCCGGTAGAGTGGAGTGCGTGAATGCATTGCATGGAATGGGTTCATATTCATATGAGCCTAGGAAGCTATCTTTGGATCTTGAGAATCGCAAAACTCCGCCAACCAAGCCATCAATTGAGGAGCCACCGGTGTTGGAGTTGAAACCACTTCCTCCACACCTCAGGTATGAATTCTTGGGCTCTAATTCTACTCTTCCAGTTATTCTTTCTTCTTGCCTTACTAATTTCCAGGTTGAGGCCACTGTGGAGGTGCTTCAAAAGCGAAAAAGGGCAATAGGATGGACTTTGGCGGACATCAGGGGAATAAGCCCCGCATTTTGCATGCATAAGATCATCTTGGAGGAGCATGCACCAAACTCAAGTCTAAGTGGAGTGGCCCTTTTGAAGTGGTATTTGTGACTCTTTTTGGTGCTCTTGATCTCAAAAACAAAAAATGGTGAAGTATTCCGGGTTAATGGGCATCGCGTGAAGCATTACTTGGGGAAGATTGATGACAGCCACATGGTGGCCCTCCTTCATTTGAAATGATGAGATGGTNGTGCACTGGTGTGACGTGGTTCGAGATACATTTTCACGACGTTGCAATTCTTATTAAAAAAGACATAAAATAAAAGCGATTAAAATAAAAGGCACATAGGTTAGAATATGTTTAAAAATCAGATAAAAGCAAATGCAACAGTTGAGCGACCGTGCTAGAACCACGGAATCCGGGAATGCCTAACACCTTTTCCCGGGTTAACAGAATTCCTTACTCGGAGTTCTGGTTCGCGGACTGTTAACAGAGTCATAATTTCCTCGGATCGGGATTCAACCGGTGACTTGGGACACCATTAACCTCCCAAGTGGCGACTCTGAATATTAATAATAAATTCCGTTCCGATTGTCCTTTAGTTGGAAAAACTCCTTATGCCCTTGCGGGTGTAAGAAAAAAGGAGGTGTGACATTATGCCTACTCCAGCTCGTCTTTGTACAAGGACAAGATGAAGTACCTTCACGACAAATATGCTCGGGGAAAGGAATTAAAGGTTGGTGATATGGTTCTTCTTTTCAACTCCCGGTTGAGGTTATTTCCGGGCAAACTCAAGTCTAAGTGGAGTGCCCTTTTGAAGTGGTATTTGTGACTCCTTTTGGTGCTCTTGATCTCAAAAACAAAAATGGTGAGGTATTCCGGGTTAATGGGCATCGCGTGAAGCATTACTTGGGGAAGATTGATGACAGCCACGTGGTGGCACTCCTTCATTTGAAATGATGAGATGGTAACATGCGTCGTGCCGCGATGTTAAATCAGGCGCTTCTTAGGAGGCAACCCATGTCTTTTTCTATTTCGTTGATTTTCTTTATAGACTAGGATTTTTGAATGGTTTGTGAGATGTTGCAGGGATAATGTTGAACCAGTGCAGAACAAAAATGTCAGGTCTCTGAAGTTTGCCAACGCGGCCGCGCTACAAAACAGTGCGGTCCGTGTAGGCTGGTACAATGGGGTGTTGAGTCTCTGAAGTTTCCAGCGCGGCCGCGGAGCACTTTTGTGCGGTCCGCGCTGGGAAGGCCCAAATGTCATGCTCTCTGAAGTTTCCCACGTGGCCGCGTAACAAAACAGTGCGGTCCGCGTGGGCAGCTCGTCTCAATGTGAAGGAATGAAATCCAGCGCGGTCCGCGTCCATTTTTACGCGGCCGCGCTGGTAGGTAGGTGATGGGTCCCACCGTTTTTCTATAAATAGAGACCCTAGGCCTCATTTTACCCTTTACGCACTTTGACTTCCTGGGCTTAAATTTTTACTATTCACTGAGACCTTTGCTTCAAATAGTTGAATCTTCATAACACCTGGTAACATTCCTTGCTAATTTCATTCATAGTTTTAATTTTTAATTATTGTGCTTGCTTCCCAGTAGTATAACTTTTTATTTTCTTCTCATTTTTCTTAGGTTTAATGATTAGCTTAGCTTTTTGTGTTTATCTTGAACATTGGACATGAACTTCAATATGAGTAATTGAGTAGGGACAACTAGGACCCAAAGAATTGATGAAAAATGGACCAAAATGCTCAACCATAGCTCAGTTCAATTAAATGGCCCAGCGCGGCCGCGCATCATTTTTGCGCGGTCCGCGTAGTTTCTTCTGTGGTGCCTACTTTAACCAGCGCGGCCGCGTCACATTTTTGCGCGGTCCGCGCTGGTCCAACACGGCCGCGGTCCATATCAGTGCGGACCGCGTTGGGGGGATTCAGAGAGCTTCACCGGGGGGGCATATGCCCTGCACGGTCCGCGCTCCAGATCTACGCGGTCCGCGCCCCTGTGTTCTGCTTCTGTGTTATGCATATTAACTGTGTTTTCCCCTCCTGTGTGATTCATCTAATTCACTGCATGTGCTTAAACTAACAATGTTAGACGTGTAATTTTTGCAGATCATGGTTAAGAAACGAGGAGGTACAGAACAACAACAACCCGGGAGAGGTGGTTCCTCCCGAGGGGGAAAGGGAAAAAGAATTGCTAAACTCACTCCCCAGGCCCGGGCAAACATTAAAAAGACCCGTAAGCTGATACGGGATGCTGATAGGGCTGCCTCCCACTCTTCGGGGAGTGAGTATGCACCCTCCCGGAGCATCACCTCAGAATCAGCCCCCACTCACACCTCTGACCCATTCCAATTACATGACACTCCTCCACCTTCACCCACCTCCAAGAGACCGGTCAATGTAATTTCGGATTCGTCTGATGAGTCCGTAGAAAGAAGTGAGGAACAATACTCCACCTCCCCCACAACTTCATTATCTGGGGAGAGTGCAGGATATGGTGAGGGAGGTGATCAAGTCGGGGGAGTTGATCGAACCAGAAAACCTGAAGCCTGGGCAGACAGATTTGTGAGTGAGATAGCATTCCACAAATTTAGAGAGTGGTGGCCCGTGAGGAAATTGATCCCGGAGAGACAATTCATTGACAGTGATCTTCTACCTCTCAACCCAAAGGTGCAAGAGCAATTCCGTACTAGAGATGGCTGGGGCTTCTTCAAGGAGAGGTGTACTGATGCCAATGAGCATATGGTAAAAGAGTTCTATTGCAATTTTTCTCATGTGGTTAAGGACACAAAGGCGACGAAGGTGCGGGATAAAATGGTGGTTTTTGATGGGAAGTCCTTGAATGAATATTTGGGGTTCAAAGAGGAGGATGAAACAGAATACTTAGCGAAGTTAGCAATGGGTGAGGAGGTGCGTCCCTGGTTGGCCGAGTACTTGGCAGCCCCGGGCACTGTTCCAAAATGGTTGAAGGCGGGGGAGAAGATTCTACGGAACACATTCAATTTTGAAGCAAAGGGTTGGTTGACATTCGTTTGTGGTAGACTTGATCCCTCCACACATGATCACTCAGTTCCTCTTTCCCGGGCTGTTCTTGTGGCATCTATCATGGCCGGGATTCCTCTCAATGTGGGCAACATCATCTCGAGGGCGATCTCTACAGTCGGACAGGAGACCAACACAAACTACCCCTTCCCGAACACTCTGTCCATGTACTTTAGGGATTTGGAGGTGAAGAAAAAACGATTTGATGTCAAGACAAAGTCGGTGGCCCCTTATTCTTGGTATAGCCAATTGGGTTCAGACAACCCAAAATCCAAAAAGTACCAGCCACCCACCTCTGCCCCAACTGGCCAGTCTGAGGAGCCAGTTGCAGTAGAGCCTTCTATTGGACCATCCTCCATCCCGACCACTTCCACCAGTGAGCCCTTACCCCCAGGTCCTTCTACTTCAACTGACCCGGCAGTTCCTGTTTCAAAGACTCACCGGTTC
>NC_031995.1:12860459-12910733 GCF_001879085.1 Nicotiana attenuata | reverse complement strand
AAAGATTAATTAACAAGAACTTGAGGCGTTAACCCTCATTTTATAGATTCTACCTAGGGATAGGATTGAACTACTTGTAGCCATTCCGGGTGTGCTTAATCTATTAATTGTTTTAGGGATAATTCAATTAGGAAGTCTTGTTAGTCTTCGGAAGATGCTAATTAAGAATTATTATCCGTGGCTAACTAACATAAACTCGCTCATATTTGTAAAATCGTGAAATACATTGGATCGTTACTTGAGTGTAATTCCCGATGCATTCATACTTGTAGCCATTGATCATTTTACTTGCTTTCTAGGTTAGTTTACATTTCCTCATTAGATATAAAACATTTTCAAAACCAAATTCTTATTGTTTGTCACTGCGCGATAAGCGATAATTTTCTTACATTCCTAATCGCCTACACATTGTTCTCTGTGGGATTCGACCCCGGCTCATAGTTGGGTAAATTATATTGCATACGACCGTGTCTATTACTTTTTAATAGTGGATTTGGACGTCATCAAGGCACAAATGCTGGAACAGCTTGCAGCGGGGAACCAACCAAAAGGGAAGTTCCCCCCCCCCCCCCAACTCTTTCTTGCATTTTCTACTAAAAATGAAATGAAGAATGAAGATAAAAAAAATCATGGTAGCATAGAGCCCCATTCCCTAAATATCCCGGCATAACCCGTGGACCTCCCTGGCATAACCCAAGGACCTTTTTCTTTTATCCCGGCATAACCTGTGGACTTCCCCGGCATAACCCGAGGACCTTTTCCTTTCGCTCCCTGGCATAACCCAAGGACCTTTTTCTTTTTATCCCGGCATAACCCGTGGACCTCCCTGGCATAACCCAAGGACCTTTTTCTTTTATCCCGGCATAACCCGTGGACCTCCCTGGCATAACCCAAGCACCTTTTTCTTTTATCCCGGCATAACCCGTGGACCTCCCTGGCATAACCCAAGGACCTTTTTCTTTTATCCCGGCATAACCCGTGGACCTCCCTAGCATAACCGAAGGAGCCTTTTTCTTTTTATCATGGCATAACCCGTGGACCTCCATGGCATAACCCGTGGACCTTCCTGGCATAACCCAAGGAGCCTTTTTCTTTTCATCCCGGCATAAACCCTGGCATAACCCAAGGACCTTTTTCTTTTATCCCGGCATAACCCGTGGACCTCCCTGGCATAACCCGAGGACCTTTTTCTTTTTATCCCGGCATAACCCGTGGACCTCCCTGGCATAACCCAAGGAGCCTTTTTCTTTTTATCCCGGCATAACCCGTGGACCTCCCCGGCATAACCCAAGGACCCTTTTCTTTCAATCCTGGCATAATCCATGGACCTCTCTGGCATAACCCAAGGAGCCTTTTTCTTTCAATCCCGGCATAACCCGTGGACCTCCCTGGCATAACCCAAGGACCTTTTTCTTTTATCCCGGCATAACCCGTGGACCTCCCTGGCATAACCCAAGGACCTTTTTCTTTTATCCCGGCAAAACCCGTGGACTTCCCTGTATAACCCAAGTACCTTTTTCTTTTATCCCGCTATAACCCGTGGACCTCCCTGGCATAACCCAAGGACCTTTTTCTTTTATCCCGGCATAACCCGTGGACCTCCCTGGCATAACCCAAGGACCTTTTTCTTTTATCCCGGCATAACCCGTGGACCTCCCTAGCATAACCCAAGGACCCTTTTTCTTTTATCCCGGCATAACCCGCGGATCCTTCTGGCATAACCCAAGGACCTCTTTTATCCCGGCATAACCCGCGGACCTCCCTGGCATAACCCAAGGAGCATTTTTCTTTTATCCCGGCATAGCCCGTGGATCTCCCCAGCATAACTCGAGGACCTTTTTTCTTTTCCGGCATAACCCGGTCATTCTCCAACATAACCTAGTAACCCCCCCCCCCTAGTTTAAGGCTTCATTCCCAAGGATACACAATCCTGTTTTTATTGCTTAGATATGTGTCACAAATAACTCACGAAATTTTCCTAGTGAAAACTGGGGCAGAAAAATTTCGTTCGTTTGTTTGTTTTGGTGTCTGAGCAGGTTTGACCTCGAGGCATAGGATCCGAGGTAGCTGAAAGAATGAGTCTCCATCCAAAATAACGAAAGGAAGAAAAGAACAAAAAGAAGTGAATTCAAAATGCTGAAGCGGACAAAGATGCGGACTACTCAAAACCTGCTTGAAGTCACAAGCCCCGCCTGTCCCGCTTTGATCCCATGCTGAAGAAAGAAACAACACCTACAACTCACGAGCATCAAGATTCAGATCGGAGTCTACAGCAAAATCAGCTAAGACTCAAGATCAAGCTTCAAGAAAATTATAGATAGGAATCTTGTAACTCATAGTTGATAGGCATAGCTAGCTTAGCTTTGATTTACCTTTTTGGTATAATAAGGAGGTCAGCAAGCAGTAGCAGCAGCAACAACACTGAAATCACAGTTCCTGGTAGTCCCAGCTACCAAACCTTCCAGAACTACACTTACCTGATTTCTTTATAGCCAAGGATATGTAGACAACCTCTGAAGCAGGGTTCGGTCAGACAGTTTTCAAAAATGCTTCTCATGGAATGCCAAGCAGGAAAAAATCTCTCATAATTGCTCATTTATCTTTGCCCGAAAACCCTTCGTGTCTCCTAGCAAAGAGGGGCAGCTGTGAGCATGTGATTTTTGCCTCGCTCGAATAATTCCTATAGAATACATAAAAATTAGGATTTTTCCTTTAATTATTTGATTTTTAGGATTTAATCTCATGTTTTTGTATTTGTTTGCATTTTGTGTGCATTTTTAGTTGGCATAATTCATAAAAAATACAAAAAACAAATATCACATTTGCATTTAGAACCCAATTTTATATTTTTTAGGTTTACATTGCAAAAAATAAGAGAAAATAACAAAAATAGTTCTTTTACATTTTTACTTTTAATTTTCGATTCTTCCTTAGTTCTCTTTTTAAATTAGGATTTAGATAATTAGAGTTAAATCAGGTCTTCTCATTTTAATTTTGTATTTAACAAAAATCTAAAAAACTGAAATGAAAATGAATTGAATTTAAATAAAAGAAAGGGAATAGTTGAAAAGAAAATAAAGAGAAAGGGAAAAGGGCCAGTCTGTTTGGGCCAATTTTGCCCCAGCCCGAGCCAAAATCCCCAAAAACCCGTTCAAAATCCATTCCAGAATCACCTTTGATCCGGTCCAGACTTTCAAACAATAAAACGACGTCGTTTTTTCACCCTTTAATCGTGACCGTTGGATCTCATCAATCCAACGGTCCGGAACTAACGATGATTATGAATATAAAAGTGTCGGACATGCCCAACCCCCCCCCCCAAGCCATCTCTCTCTCATCCCTCTCTCATCAGAGATGATCTCCACCGGCTCCGCCCTAGACCGCCACCGGAAATCGCCCTACGGCGGCGGCGATCACCCAAGCCCGTCCAAATTTACACCACTGGACCGCCTTCCTCTCCTCATCCCAAATCCATGCCCCATTTCCTTCAAATCCTCACCAAACCCTTCGAATATTGAAAACCCTAATGCCGCCTCCGCCGCACATGGCGGTGCCGCCACCCAATCGTTACCAATTTCACACCCCATAACCCCCGTGCCTCCCTCACGCCTAATATGTCATTGGTTTCCTTCGAAATCGTCCAGAATCATTCAAATCTTAGATCCGAGTTCGAGCTTCAACAGTTCAAACCATTCGACCCCAAGCCCTTGTTCTTCGTGATGTAGGAGTTGATTCACTATAAATTGATGTTATTCGTGTGAATTAGAACATCAAACGTAGTGTCAAGTTTAAATCAGTAAGTTTTCCTTTTTCATTTGATTTTATTTTCGCATGTGGTATTCCCTCCTTGATTAATTGTTCTTCATGTGAATTGATTTAGAATTTTTAGGGTTCTTAATTGATTTTTGTTCTGTTCATTCTGTTTTTGGTTTTAATTTTTGGTTTTGATTTTTGGTCTGTTTTGATTTTTCCTATCGGTTTAATTCAGTGTTCGGCTCTATTAATATAGGCTTTAAATCTTTAATTTTCATCTCCCATTGATTAGTCTAGTTAGATAACTCAGTTAGTATATCTTATGTTCGTTGATTCTTGTTTGAGCTTTGATTTCCTTCTTCCTGTTTATATTAATTCTCTGCAGCTTCACTTGTTTTAATTTTGGTTTGATTGGTATTAGAATTAATTCTAGTTGTTCAAATTTAATTCTATAATTAGTTTTGATTTTGATACTTAAAATAGGATAATTAGACTATTAGTTCAATTTTAGGTTCTTGTTTTAGTATAATTGAATTTGTTTGAATGATCCAGCATTTGTTGCTTAACTGTGGTCAGTTTTAACCAAAGTTAACAAGACAGGAGGTTATTCATCATAGTTTAGTAATTCATAATCCAATCTAAGGGTAATGTAGGTACTTCAAAATAAAGAATAATGCAGTAACTGAAATTGGAAACCCCTAGAACTTTCTAGATGGGGTTCCAATTAGAATTTCAGGGATTTAGTTGTCTAAATTTGGCAACAAGCCAACAAATAAGGGCCTAACTAGCTAATAATTGAAAAATAAAAGAGGGACTTAGGGGGTAAAATAGAAATCTGAAGGCAGCCCTAGTTTTGCCTATAAAAGGCATGCCCATTGCCTTGTTTCATAAGTTTTGAAATCTAAAAATCCCCACAAGTTTCGGAAGTCTAGAAAGTTAAAAAAAATCATGGAGAAGTTTTGGGAGATCTGAAGATTCAAAACAAGTTTCTAGAAGCCTAGTGAGATCAAATATTCAAAAAATCCAAAAACAAATAGCCTTAGAAATACTGCAAAGTCTTGAAGCTTTCAGGCAGCCAAAAACTCCAAAAAATACTATTCCATTGAAGTTTTCTTAGGATAATTTCTGTGTTCCAGCTGTTTGATCAAATTTCCAGTTTATATAGGGTTAAAAATGGTTAGAAGTTTCTGGTAATGCAGTAGATGAAGCTTCAGAAGTCCCTGGATTGATTTTTGAGTTCAAATTTGGTTATTCAAGCTATTTTTGGGTGTTTATTGGTGTTGTATCTCTGCAATTAATCCCTGGGTTGCTGTGATACCATTTTTGGTTCTCAAACTGGTTTGATTAACTGCTGTTATTGCTGCATAGCTGCTTCCTCTCTCCTCACATTTTATTTCAATTTCCAGGTACAAGTCTTCAACCTTGGATCATGTAGTGTCTGATTGGAGAAATAAAATGGAAGTTTTATGGCTCAGTCAACTTTGCTCTTTGCCTACTGCTCCTATTCTTTTTTGCATTTGGTCATAGCTTAGTTTATGTTAAAACTGGAATAGTGAATGCTGTAACTAACTCGGACTACTAGACTCACTTAAAACTATAAGAATATAATGCTGTTAGCTGGTTGAATGCTATCTGAGCAGTTGAATGCTATTTGAGTAATTGAATGCTTCGTAAACTGGTTGTTTTAATTCGTCCATAAGTGCTTGTTAAATTTAAATTCAAAAATTTATATTGTATCACTGAACTACAACAGTAGGATATTTCAGATTCATGTTATATTACACGTTAGCTTGGAGAAAAGAATTAAATGCAAAAGTTAGTATTTCAGTAGTTGTTCCTGTTTCCAGTCATAATTAAAGGCATTTAAAGTGTATTAGTTGCAATTAAATGGCTTTTAAATTTCAAAACGTTCATGTTAGTTATCAGTATACCAACAGATTGAATAAATTGAGTGAATTGAATAATTAAACGGCTAAGAGTTAGTGTTGATTTGAATGAATTTGTTTGCCAAAAAATGTTAAACAGGCCCTCCTTTGTGACTAGTCATTGGGTTTGGCTTGAGCTAAAGCCCATAGCCTCATTTCGATATTGCTTGAATGTGCCTGGTCCATAGCTGGACTTTTCCCCTTTTCGCCGAACCCAAATACAAGGCCCAAGTAATAATAGTTTATCTTCATAGCTAAAGCCTTTGTATACAAACAGCTTTCTATTGGGCCTGGTTATACCAATAATGGGCTCAGTTATCAAAATAAATAATGAGACCATGAGGTCTCTATTCAGTCCTGTTGACTCTATTTCATTCTTTACCTGGGCCTATGCAAAGGCCTGTGACTGGAGCATTCCTTGCAAAACCTGGTAGCAATTTTCTCACTCTTGGGCTGGTTTAAAAGCCCAATGTGCTGAGAGCTTGATTTCTTCTAAGACCAGGTAATTTGATTTGGAAATGCAATTTGGTCCTTCTAAGTTAGGTAGCGAATTTAAATTAAGAGGTTTTCCTCTTGTTTAACTTGAACTTGAGGCCCGAGTTTTGTAATGCTAATTAATTAGGCCTTAGAGAGAATCTTTAATAGAGAACAATAGTCCCTTTTAGGATGGCCTTAAAAAAATAAAACGAGGTGCGCCGCGCCAAATAAAATCACAAATCGCATGGCCCTCTTTAATTAATTCATTAAAAATATTTAGAACTCGGGAGTTCCATTTAGCGAATTTTCATGGCCTCCCGCAAAGTTAATAACACGTTAGTCACTTTAGGCGCGTTCTTTAATAATTTTACTTTCCTAAATTCGGGTGTGCATTTCATGTGACCCAAATCCAAATCCCAAAATATTGAATAAAATGTGTCGAGGATCCGGGTGCATTTCATGTGACGTGATCCAAAAATATGTTTTAAACAATGTTCAATTTCTTAAAAATTAATTAAAAGTGGTAAATAATTTTAGAAACTGCACTATAGGATGACATGTATTAAAATCAGATTTTTAGCCAATTATAATAGTTTAAGCGACCGTGCTAGATCCACGGGATCCGGGGGTGCCTAACACCTTCCCTCAGGTCAACAGAATTCCTTATTCAAAATTTCTGGTTCGCAGACTCCATTCGGGAAGTCGAAATTTCCTCGATTAGGGATTCAAGATAAATCAGTGACTTGGGACACCAAAAGCCAAACCTATCCCAATTGGCGACTCTGAAATAAATAAATAATCCCATTTCGAATAATGTCACTTAAATTCGAAAAACTCCCTTATACACTATCCTTCGTGTTAGGTGTGTAAAAAGGAGGTGTGACAACGGCACTAGCAGGGTCAATTAGGACCATCCCTTGTCCATTCAAGGCCCCAGAACTAGGCTCCTCCGAACCACCTACCGAAGGCATCCCAGCCCGAGGGGAACTCTGGCCACCGGCCAGCTTGGGGGCAACACCTGATACTCCCTCAGTTGTCTCTCCACTCCGCTCGGAAGCCACCATATCTACGGTCCAAGGATCGGCCAGGTTTATCCCTTCATCGGGCGCTGTCGAGAAGCTATTTTCCCCCTCACCTTCAACTCGAGGATTTCCCGCTGTTTCCGGAGTTAGGGCTTCCAGGTCGGCCTTAGTTTCTTCCGCCTTAATCTTCTTAGATTCCGAAGGTCCAGTTGACGGATCCCTCTGTCTTTTCTTCCCTTCATCGGGTACCAAAGCATCCTCCTCACCAGGCAATGCTCCCTTCATCAAAGGGACTTCCCCCAGTCCCACATAAATGCAAGAGGTAAGCTCAGGGAATGAGAGCGGTGCAAGTAGAGATTTATGTCGAAAAGTGTAGCAGGGGTAAAGGCTCACCATGATCCTTAGCGTCCCACCGAGCTTGGGATAAATAATGCCATACTCGCTCAGCATACGGGCAAATTAAGTCCAGACGGCCGACCCAGCTCGGGAGGTCCGTGACCATGTTGGGATAAATTGCTGCAGCTGCATTAGCAAGAGAAATTAAGTGCCTAGAAGAACGTAGCCAAAGAATAGCGAGGGAATGCTAGATAACGTGTCTACTTACGTTCCATACTCCACCTCTCGTGGAACGGCATCCTTTCCACCGGGATCAGGTCAGAAGTCCTTACTCGGACAAAGTGGCTTATCCATCCCCCATTCCTACGCTCCTCGGTACAAGTAAAGAGGGCCCTCGGGGCTCGATAGTGTAGCTTGACTAAACCCCCGTGGAAAAGACGAGGGATGTACATCCTGATCAGATGATCGAAGGTGAAGGGCATCTCCTCAATCATGTTCATATAGTACCTGATCATATAAACAACACGCCAGAATGAATGATGAATTTGACTGAGGGTCACTTAATACCGTTGGCAGAAGTCGAGAATCACGGGATCAATCGGGGGCGAGGATGGCCCTACCAGCCCTAGGGTAAACGGGTAAGTATACACATTGAGAAAATTGGCTTTGTATGTCGTTATATCCTCCTCCCAAGTAGGGATCTCCACAAGCACCGTGTCCCCCCAACGACAATCGGTTCTCAATCTTCCGACGTCTGTTATCGAGCTAATATACTGAGATACGGGCTCATGACGCCCTGACTTCAAAGAAGGCCTCTCGACCATAAAATCGGAAGCCATCGCGAAAAACCCTGGAACGCATTCCTCAGCACAAGGAAGCATTTCCGCTTCGCCTTGAGATAGAAGCGAAAAGGATGAGGTCACATTCTCCTGAAAAGCAGAGGCGGAAGTTTTCGCCATTCCTGAAAAATTCCGGGAGAGAAAGGGAAGTTGTGTTCCTAAGAAAGAACAAAAGTAAAGGCAGAAGGAACCTTTTTTGGGGTTTGGTAATGCAGTGAGTTGTAAAGAACGAGAAGGGGAGTATTTATAGAAGCCCTGCGTGCGTGTTGAAGGAGGCCAAGGGATAACTAACTGCCATAATCAATGCGAAGGCCTTCAAGGGTTGCGTGTGCATCGTCTTTTGACACCTTGTGACTGCTGTCGTTACAAAAGTATTAGAGGGGCAAGAATTCAAGGCCGTTACTTATCATTTTCACTCTAAGAAACGTGGAGACTATTTGTGCACGGTAAAATTGGAAGGTCCGATTTACCGTCCTTATGATGCCCCGTAGACTTACTTCAAAAGGCCCGAGACTGGGGTCGAGGTTCACCCTCGAGGGCTATCGACGCTCGACCTCGGGGCAATGCAGACGAACGACTATATTAGAAAAGAGGGGAGTTCCCAAGGGGTGCAGATAGAGCTGGTAAAGTCTGTCACGCTAGCCTAAGACCGCGTCATGACGTCAACTAGCTGTCCCATCTCCGTCTCTTTGTAATAAATGCGTTTGTACTATGATGGGATTTTCCCCTTCCTATATAAAGGGGGTCCTTGCCATATTGTAGGGACCGGTTGCTCCACACTATATACATAAGAACATTCTTTCTGCTCTCTAACACACTCTCTTGATATTATTGCTTCCATTTATTATCTTCATTATTGTTCATCATTTATTGCTTATCATTGTCCATAAAGTGCCTTCCTTGATTTTATTATAACTGTTAGTCGCTCTTCAACTGCCTTCGGTAGCTCCCAGTGGAGCACCAAAATCGACCTCGAGGCCTCGATTGTTAACCTATCGGTTTGGTTATCACCTTATTCCTAACTCTTATCTCGTTTCTAAGTCTCACACATAGCATCGACTTCTTAACAACTAGCATAAAAATAGATCACGTATTTTTAGAATCCCATAATCAAATTTAATTGTTATTACCATTTTCACGGTAAACACTATTGGAACCGTCAAATCCCGATTCCGAGGTCGTTTACTCAAAATGTTGACCGAAGTCAAACTTGTCCTTTTAAGCCAACCTTAAGGAACCAAGTGTTCCGATTTCAACCCATACTCTTCCAAATTCAGAACTACCCATCCCCGCAAGTCATAAATCAATAAAAGCAAGTACGGGAAGTCTTATTTAGGGGAACTGGGTTCTAGAACGCAAAACGATGGGTCGGATCGTTACATTCCCCACCTCTTAAATGAATGTTCATCCTCGAACGGGTTTAGATTCATACCTGAAGTGCTGAATAAGTGCGGATATCTGCTCCGCATGTCCTCCTCGAACTCCCAGGTCACCACCTCGACTGGTTGGCCGCTCCACTGAAATTTTACCGCGGACATCCTCTTGGATCTTAACTGGCAATCCTGTCTAGCAACAATGGCAATTGGCTCCTCCTCATAACCCAATCTCTCATCTAGCTGGATAGTGCTGAAATCTAACACATGTGATAAGTCGGCGTGGTACCTCCGGAGCATAGACACGTGAAAACTAGCTGAACTCCTGATAGGCTGGGAGGTAAAGCAAGCTCATAAGCAACCTCCCCAACTCGCCTCAACACCTCAAATGGTCCTATAAACCTAGGGCTCAACTTGCCCTTCTTCCCGAATCTGATAATACCCTTCATCGGCAAGTCTTTCAAGGGAACCTTCTCGCCGACAATAAATGATACATCCTGCGCCTTCTGATCCGCGTAGATCTTCTGTCTGGACTATGTTGTGCGAAGTCGTTCATGAATCAACTTTACCTTTTCCAAAGCATCCTTAACCAGTTCAGTGCCATATAAACTAGCCTCGCTTGGCTCAAACCACCCGATGGGAGAACAACATCGCCGACCATATAAAGCCTCAAATGGAGCCATCTCGATGCTGGACTAATAACTGTTGTTGTAAGAAAACTCGGCCAAGGGCAAGAACTGATCCCACTGCCCTCAAAAGTCAATCACATATACCCTGAGTATGTCCTCTAGGATCTGAATTGTCCGCTCCGACTACCCGTCAGTCTGCGGATGAAATGTTATGCTGAGCTCTTCACGGGTCCACAACTCACTCTGTACGGCTCTCCAGAAATGTGAAGTGAACTGAGGGCCTCTATCTGATATGATGGAAACAGGCACACCGTGCAACCGAACTATCTCCCGAATAGGAATCTAGGCCAACTTCTCTGAAGTATAGGTAGTCACAACCGGAATGAAGTGTGGCGACTTGGTCAACCTTTCGACAATGGCCCAAATCGCATCAAACTTTCGCAAGGTCCGCGACAATCCAACTACAAAGTCCATAGCCACTTGGCCTCTGGTGCTCATACTTGACCTGCTGGCAATTTAAACACCTTGTTACATACTCCACAATGTCTTTGTTCCACCACCAATAATGTTGTCTCAGGTCACGATACATCTTCATAGCACCTGGATGAATAGAATACCGAGCATTGTGCGCCTCCTCTAGAATCCTCTCCCTCAAACCATCGATATTAGAACACATAGACGACCCAGAGTCGCAGAACACCATCCTCGCCAATTGAAACCTCCTTGGCACTACCCTGTAGTACCGTCTCTCTGAGAACTGCCAAGGGCGGATCATCAAATTATCGAGCCTTGATCTACCTTAATAGGGAAGACTGGGAAACAACACATGCGAGAACTCGGCTGGGCTCTGAAATATCCAACCTCACAAGTCTGTTAGCCAAGGACTGAATGTCCAAAGCTAGTGACCTCTTCTCTGCTGAAATGAATGCCAAGCTACCCATACTCTCTGCCTTCCTGCTTAAGGCATCCGCGACCGCATATACCTTGCCCGGATGGTAAAGAATGGTGATGTCACAATCCTTCAGGAACTCAAGCAATCTACGCTGCCTCAAATTAAGATCCCTTTGCTTGAACAAATGCTGCAAGCTGCGATGATCAGTGTAAACCTCACATGACACCCCATAAAGATAATGCCCCCAAATCTTAAGAGCATGAACAATCACGGCTAACTCAAGGTCGTGCACGGGGTAATTCTTCTCATGAATCTTTAGCTGACGCGAAGCATATGCAATAACTCGCCCCTCCTGCATCAATACACAACCCAAGCCAACGCGTGAAGCATCACAATACAATGTATACATCCCTGTACCGGAAGGCAACACTAGAACCGATTCTGTGGTAAAAACTGTCTTGGGCTTCTGAAAGCTCGCCTTACAATCATCAGACCAATGGAATGGAGCACCCTTCTGGGTCAATCTAGTCAAAGGTGCTGCAATGGATGAAAAGCCCTACACAAACCGGCGATAATAACCTACTAACCCTAGGGAACTCCTGATCTCAGTCACCGAAGTGGGACGTGGCCAACTCTGAACTGCCTCAATCTTCTTGGGATCCACCTTAATACCCTCGCCGGATACAACATGCCCCAAGAATGCTATATACTCTAGCCAAAACTCACACTTGGAGAACTTAGCATATAGCTTCTGTTCCCGCAATGCCTGAAGCACCACTCTCAAATGCTACTCGTGCTCCCCCAGGCTACGTTAGTAAATCAAGCTGTCATCAATGAAGACAATAACAAAGGAATCCATGTAGGGCCTAAACACTCTGTTCATCAAATCCATGAACGCCGCTGGGGCATTAGTCAAGCCGAAGGACATCACCAAAAACTCATAATGGCCATATCTTGTACGGAAAACGGTCTTCAGAACATTTAAATCCTGAATCTTCAGGTGATGATACACTGATCTCAAGTCGATATTAGAGAACACTCTAGCACCCTGAAACTGGTCAAACAAATCATCAATGCGTGGCAACAGGTACTTGTTCTTGATGGTGACTTTGTTCAACTGGCGGTAATCAATGCACATCCGTATAGTCCCATCTTTCTTCTTCACAAATAACACGGATGCACCCCAAGGTGATACACGTGGTCTCACAAACCCCTTTGCTAACAACTCCTCAAGATTCTCCTTCAACTCCTTCAACTCTTTCGGAGTCATACGGTACGGTGGGATAGATATAGGCTGGGTACATGGAGCCAAATCAATACAGAAATCAATATCATGATCCGGTGGCATGCCTGGAAGGTCAAAAGGGAACACATCGACAAATTCCTGGACTATTGGCACTGAATCAATCATCGGAGACACTATGGTGGTGTCTCGAACATAAGCTAGATAAGCCAAACAACCCTTCTCGACCATATGTCGAGCCTTCAAAAAAGAGATAACCTGACTAGATGTACTAACGGAGGAAGCCTTCCACTCCAACACTCTTGGCATGGCAATCAAGGATGGTATGATATGGGGATAACCAATCCATGCCCAGGATGACCTCAAAGTCGGTCATATCCAGTAACAAGAGGTCCGCTCTAGTCTCGTAACAACAGAATATGACCACACAGGACCGATAGATCTGATCCACAACCACAGAATTGCCCACAAGAATAGACACATAAATAGGAGTACCCAAAGACTCACAAGGAATATCCAGGAAATGAGCAAACAGAGATGATATATATGAATAGGTATACCCTGGATCAAATAATACTGAAGCATCCCTACCGCAGACGGAATTAATACCTGTGGATCACGACATCTGAGACCAATGCATCTGGTTTGGCCGGAAAAGCATAGAATCTGGATGGAGCGCCGGCTAGTTGGCCTCCGCCTGACGGAATAGCAGCTCGCTTACCTCCCCCTGACTGGCCTCCACCTCTACGATGGCCCCTACCAGCCTGCTCTCCGCCTCTGGGTGGCCGGATAGTCGGTGCTGTAATCATGGGATACTAACCCTACTGCACTGCCTTGCCCCGAAGCTTGGGGCAGAATCTCCTCATATGACCGAGAAATCTGCACTCAAAACAGCCCATTGGTGCAGTGATCTGCTGCCCTGATGTGTGACCCTGATGGCCCGTAGACCCACTGGAAGAAGCCTGAATAGCCGGTGGGCAGTATGAACTCTCCGGCATGGCACTAAACTAGGAGCTAGAGAAACCCTGAATGGCTGGTGGGCAGTAAGAACTCTTTGGTATGACGCTAAAATAGGGTCGGGCTAGTGCACCTCGAGGAGGTGGTGGGGCTAAATATGGGGGTCTGCTAGGCTAACCCCTCCTAAACTGACCTCTGCCCTTAGCCGGGGCACCTCTAAACTCTCTAGAGAAACGGGCCCTCTTGTCCTACTGCATCTTCTCTCTACCTCTCTGATAGTAGCCCTCAATCCTCCGAGCAATCTCCACTACCAGCTTATAAGAAGTCCCCATCTCAACCTCTCGGGCCATATTGGCCCTAATACTGAAGTGTAACCCCGCAACGAACCTCCGCACTCTCTTTGCGTCAGTAGGAAGTATCATAAGTGCATGGCGAGACAACTCAGAAAACCTCGCCTTATAATCAGTCACTGACATCTAACCCTGCTCAAGCTGCTCAAACTGATACCGCAACTCTTCCCTCTCGGAGGGTAGAATATATCTATCCAAGAAAAGCTGTGTGAACTGGCCCCAAGTCATAGGAGGAGAACTCGCTGGTCTTCCAAGAATATAAGACTGCCACCATCTACAGGTCCTGCCTTCCAGCTGGAAAGTAGTAATGTCCAACCCATGAGACTCCAATATCCTCATGTTGTGCAGTCTGTCCCTGCACCTATCATTAAAGTCTTGCGCATCCTTATGACGCTCGCCTCCGAAGACAGGAGGGTGTAATCGAGTCCATCTGTCCAATAGCTCTGCGGCTCGCCGTCCGCAGCTAGTCTAGGCTCAGGCACAACCACTGCAACTAGCTGGGCTCCGTCTGCGGGTAGTGTACCCGAAGTCTGATACACTGCAACTGCATACCCAGGAGCCTGAGAAGTAGGGATCTGTGCTCCCCCTCCCGCCTAGGATGTGTCTGGGTCTACTGGAAATAATGCATCCTGGGTCATAGAATCCATGAACTGCAGCATACGACCCATGACCTCCTGAAAGCCCGATGATGTCATAAAATCTATCGGGGCGGCTCTATCAACGGGGGGAGCAGCTCCTCCCGGGTCCGAAACGTCTCCTGCGCGCGTTCTCACCATCTGTGAGAGAATAAGAGGGAGAATTTAGTATACCCTCAACTGCACGATAGAAGATGAAATAAAAGTAGATTCCTAACACCCATAGCCTCTCGAAGATAAGTACATACGTCTCCATACCGATCCGCAAGACTCTATTAGGTCTTCCCATGACTTGTGAGACCTACGTGAACCTAGTGCTCTGATACCCTGTTGTCACGACCCAACTCCACGTTAGGCCGTGATGGCGTCCACCACTATTGACAGACAAGCCAACAGTGAACAACTTAGTGATTTCCCATAGTTATTAACTGATTCCAACGAAGAACTTTCTTTAAATTTAAAACATTTGATAAATAGCAGATTTTTAAAGCAACCTAACGGAAACAAACTAAAGGAAATCATAACTGTAGAAATAAAACCCAAAAATCAAATACTACTAATATGTGCCAAGATCTAATGTCACAAGTGTGTGGAAAACTAGTAGAATATACAAAAGATGACTATCCCACTGCCTAAAATAGAATAGATAGATACAAGCAAAAGAGAAACTCCGGCATGCTGCTGTACGGCTCGGAAGGGGGCAACTCACCGTGAAGTCTCGAACCAAGATCAAGTGTGCGCGCCGTGTGGGTAACTAGATGCACCTGCCTCAGATCCTGTACAATTAAGTACAAAAGCGTAGTATGAGTACATAAACAACATATACCAAGTAAGTATCCAGTCTAACCTCGAAGAAGTAGTGACGAGGGGTCGACTTAGACAATAACTATGGGCTAACAATAATATAATTAAAGTGTTATGCTAAGCATAGATATCATGATCAATACTGAAAGCTCAACAACAGAAAGTGATAAGTTCTTCTTTCACAAATATATTTTCAATTTCAGTCATATCATTTAACAACACATATTCCAAGACATTTAAGATATATAAATCACAAAGAGTTTCAAATAATCAACATGCACAAATTATGCCTAGGTCGTACGGCCCGGTCCAACATAATAATAAATTGTGCACTGCCGGAGGGTCGAACGGCGCGAACCATAGATGCATCTATTAACTTATGAGGCGCTCGGCACGATCCACAAATAACAATTTATTTTTAAGAAAGCACAAATTTCTCATTTACAGTCAAGTATCTCATACAAATCCTCAAGTAAGTGAGTATAACCTTCTATAATTTTTTTTTATATCAATTTCCAACATGACTTAAGTGATTATAATAGCAAGTAAGGATGCAAGAATTTCAAATATAGCATGATACGAGTCCTAAACTAACCGGACTATATCATAATAGTAGCTACGTGCGGACTCTCATCACCACGTATGTACGTAGCCTAGGTACAAATATTTATTTAATTCACCTATGGGGTTAATTCCCTCTTACAAGGCTATATAGGAGACTTACCTCGTCTCGAATCCTACTTCCCAGTTCAAGAAACCTCCAAATTTGACGCCAAACGACTCGAAACTAGTCATACATTATATAAACTAATCAATCTATTCTCAAAAGTTCATGTTTCCACCATTAAAGTGATTACCCAACCCAAATTGCAAGATTCCTAAAATTCACCCCCGGACCCACCTGCTCGGATTCTGGAAATTTTTTAAGAAAGTTGTAACCTATAACCTTAGGAAGATAATATATGATTTTCACTAAGTTTCATAATCATTTTCGTGGTAGAATCTCGTTTTTATCAAAACCCTAGGTTTTTAATACCCATAATTTTCACTAATTTACATGTTATAATCTACCCACAAACTATGTATTTAACTTACATTAGGTAAACTTACTTAACTCTAAAAGCTAGGTGAAAATCCCCTCTTTGAGATCTCTCCAATCGCCCAAGTGTGGAAGAAAATGAGTCAAAAATGGCTAACTCCCGTATTAAATGAAATGCACTGCCCCAGCGATTTTCGCACCAGCGGTGCATTGGCCGCATCTGCAGTCCCGCTTCTGCTGATAAGGGTACGCTTCTGCCGAATTGGCTGGGCCGGCTGGGGTCTCTTCTGCGGACGGGCTCCCGCTCCAGCGGTCCCGCTTCTGCGGAAAGGGCGTCGCATCTGCGGAAACTGGGCTGCCCTCCTTGGGCTGCACCTGCGAGGCCTAGCCCACACCTGCGACTGACCAACCATAGGTGTGGTTATGGCAGCAGCTGGAGCTTCAGCTCTTGCTCCAAACTTTTAACTTGGTCCGGTTGTCGTCTGATTGACACTCGGGGCCCCCGGGGCCCCACCTGTACGTACCAAGAAGTTGGGAATCATAAAACGGACTCGCCCGAACTCTCGGAATGTCCGAAACAACAATAAAACTGAGAATCACACCCTAAAACCAATTGAGTAAAACTTAAAAACTTCAAGTTCTTCAATTTACTTCCAATGTGCTGAAACGTACTTATACTACTCGGAATGATGCCAAATTATGCGTGTAAGTCCTAAGTGACATTACGGAACTATTTCCGGCCTTGGAATTCGATTTGGACATTGATATAAGCAAAACCTGCTCCAAAACAAATTTAAAAGAATTTCTAAAACCTTCAAGAACCAATTTCCACTATTAGGCGCCAAAACGCTTCCAGGTCATCCAAAACCCGATCTGAACATACGCCTAAGTCCGAAATCATCATACGAACCTATGGAATCGTTAAATCCCAATTTCGAAGTTGTTTACTCAAAATAATGAGTGAATTAAAACTTGGAATTTTAGGCCAACCTTAAGGAACCAAGTGTTCCGATTTTAACCCAAAATCTTCCAAATTCCTAACTACGCATCCCCGAAACATAAATCAGTAAAAGCAAGTGCGGGATGTCTTATTTAGGGGAACGGGGTTCTAGAACACAAAACAGACGGTCGGGTCATTACAAAAATCTTCAAGTTGAATTGTCTTTATTTTGAAAAGAATCAAGAAAGGGTTATGATTTAACGATAAATTTATATTTGACCGTGTTGCAAGTATGATCCGCGAGCGGGGTAATTCCTTAAATTTATATTTGATCGCATCGCAAGTACGATCAGCGAGTAGGGTCATTCCTTAAATTTATGTTTGACCGCGTCGTATGTATGATTCATGAGCGGGGTAATTAGATGTATCTATGGTTCGTGTCGTTCGGCCCTCGGCAGTGCACAGTTTAAATATTATGTTGGATCGGCTTGTACGACCTCGGCATGATTTGCCCATGACATAATTTATCGTTTTGAAATTTATAAATATATGATGTGGCCTTATTGGCCGGAGATATAAATTATCAAAAGATGAAAATAAATTTCAAAATCTCCTATTAAGAAAAGAATTGTTTACCTGCTTCATGTTATTTAGTTTACAGTCACCTTATAAAAATCCGTAATTTATCATATTATCGGTATCTTATTGTTGGCCATTGTAAGTATCGGAGTCGACTTCTCGTCACTACTTCTTCGAGATTAGACTGGATACTTACTGGGTACGCATTATTTTCGTACTCATACTACAGTTGTTGTACATTTTGTTATACAGGCACATGTATGTCTAGTGGCCTTGTAGGCGTATCAGCATGGTTGATACGGGGACTTAGGCGAGCTGCATCTTATGAGATAATCCGCAGCCAACAGAGTCTCCTTCAGGGTACTTGCATTTTTTTTCTTTTCTGTCCAAATTTGTATTCCGCACAGTTATTGTATGGTATTTTAATTCCTAGTAAATGCTCATGCACTTGTGACACCGGGTTCTGGGATGATTATGGGATATTCAGTATTAAAATTTGAAACATTATTAATTATTCTGTAAAGTTAATCTTTTTACTAGTCCCTCTGTTCTAGTTTATGTGAACCTATTTTCTTTTTGGTCTGTTCCAAAAAGAATGAACCCTTTCTAAATTTGGTAACAATTTAGCTTAAACTTACAATTCTACCCTTAATAAGAAGCTTTTATAACCATACAAATACTCTGGGCCCCTTTTTGACTTGTTTAGGACCACAAATTCCAAAAGTCTTCATTTTTTCTTAAACTTCATGCCCAGTCATTAAGGAAATTTATGAAGATATTAAAATGAGAATTTAATTAACTATTTAGTGTTGGATTGCCTGACAGTGGTGTCCGGCGCCATCACGACCTTTAACGAATTTTGGGTCGTGACAACATGATATCAGAGCACTAGGTTCACTTAGGTCTCACGAGTCATGAGCGAGTCTAGTAGAGTCTTGTGGATCAGTACAGAGACGTCTGTACTTATCTTCGAGAGGCTATAGGGCTGTTAGGAGCACTACCCTTCTGGATTCATCATCGTGCGATTTGATTCCTTCGAGACTTATGCCTTCATTTCCTTCCTATTCAATCTTTTGCGGCGTGAAGCACTTGTTATATATTGGGACTCGAGGAATTTAAATGGTACTACTGATATGGTGCAGGATGTTTCTCCTTGCATATTTGCTTTGGGCTATTGTCGTCACCTTTTGGGAGGCCGTTCTATCATTTCAGCTCAGTATCAGTGTTACCTAAGGCTTTGAGATTTGGCATTGATTGTTATGACGATTCGTGTGTCTCTATCACACAGTATTGATGTGATGGTATGATGCTTGTCTATGGGTCGGTGAAGTGAATGACCTGAAAGGAGGTTTAGATATTTTATATTTTATTTCAGGCAGAGGAAAGTCAATCGAACTATAAATGTTCAAGTTTGGGTTGATGGAGTAACGAGACGTGGTATTTTCGAGCGTGGTGGAATTTTCATCTGTGATGTGGTGTCAATGTCCTTGTTGAATATGTTAAGTTCGTCGGTGTTATGGTTTTCTTCGATTCGCCTTTGGGGCAGAGTAGCGTGAAATAGTTCCGGAGAAGTGGCTATCAGAGATCGCAGTGTGCAGTGGTTCAGGATTTGAATCGGTGTTCCTAGTGTTGATGGCTCAAGAAAGATGATCTTTGAAGGGCTTTAAAGTTGTTAGCGATATATTGGTTCAAATGCTACAGAGATAGATATTGATTTGAGGCAACAACTGGGCAGCGAAGTATGAGGAAGGACATGTGGGAGGTGTCTTGCTGTGGTTAAACTTCTAGGAGGCCAAGTGTGAAGAAACATGAGTCGAGTAGTTGCCTAAAGGAGTGAGTTTGACCAAAGTGAGAGAGTGGCAGGGTATCATTTAGGTTCTATGGTAGGATGACTACACGCCTTGAGAAGAGGTTAGAGTAATTTGGGATTCATGGTGGACAGTGACTAGGTCTACGGACTTAATTTGGAATATTGGCTATTATACAGGGGAGTTTGGATACGACAGAAAAGAGTTGCTTGATATGAAGAAGGGTACAACATGACTTTGGATTGGAATGTACTGTCGCACCTTTTAGTTGATGTCCATGAGGACTGAACAGACTTGCACAGCTGGTGAATGAGCACGGGCTCAGGATGGGTTATTGATTTCGTAGTAATTGTACCTAGTGCAGGAACGTTGCAAGGTGTCGGCACGCAATTTCTACAGGTGGGTTATCTCCTGTAAGCAGGTTAGTGGTCGCGTGGTGTTGACGCAGCTTCTACGAAGAATTCTACTGTCTATCCGGTGAGAGGTTGAATATGTAAACGTAGTTAGTGGTTCAGAGTATTCATGAAACGGTTAACAAGAAGATTTCAATGAGTTTAGCGGGCTGATTGTGCAAGATCATGTCAACGATGAAGGAAGAGTCTTGGTGGGTTCCTGGTTATGCAAGGGTAGCTTCGACCTAAGTGAGAGAGTCCCACCGTCTACAATTGGATTGTATGGTTATCTACTTGTGTGGTTTCTAGTTATTGGCATATTTATGGGTTATTATGCCTATGGGAAAGAAAACATCAGTGGTAATTTGAGCTAATGATTTGAGGAATATGTTCTATAATTGGCATTTTCGATTCATTTTCAGGCTTTGGGAAGACTCAGGAATTATGCTTCGTGTAGAAGTGAGTTACAAGGAAGGTGATTCGGTCGGGTGCTCCTTTGAGAGGGTGGTCATGTGTTAGCGGAGCCTTGCAGTTGATTATATTCGGGACCAAGTCAAAGTGGGCGACTCTCAACAACGGTCCTAGTGGATTTAAAAGTTAAAGTGCGGTGTCTAAGGATTTCGAGTCCATAGTATGGTTGACTATCGAGCTTTTGCAGCGGATTATAACAAAGGTTCTTGGAGTGTTCTGTGTTATCTTTGGTATGCGGTGTAATAAAAGAGGAATGGGAGGAAATAACTTTGGATTTATAAAAGAATTATCAGAATGGGTGTACCAGTTGAAGACATGATTATGTGCACAAGGAGGGTATAAAATGGTTCGTGGGTTTTGAGACAATGTGGTCTCGTGAAATGGGGTCACTTAGGATGAGTGCGGATTGAGTTCGCTATGTTTTGAATGGAGCTATTATTATTCCTAAGTCAAGTTCGGGGTAAATTAGAAGAAGTCGGATCAGTTAGCAATGGTTGAATCGGCATAATGATGGCAATGATCAGCTCCTTCGGCGTGTTTAGTTACTCATGTGATTTATGACGGTACGTGCGAGGTTCGACGGTCGTCGTAATTGATTTTATTTGGAGGCTTTCGAGTATTGTGGCCTGTTATGTATAGATGGATCTTGGAAGGGTTATGGTGGTCTAGATCACGACTCTAGGTTGTATTTTCTGTGATTATAGGAATCCAGTTGCGGGTTGCAATGGTTCCCTGAAATGACTTAAGTGAAAGGTTTTTACATGATGAAGTGCTTACCCTATTAGTAGTTCAGGAGTCATGGTGAAATTCTTGTATTATCGTGTATGGGCATGTTAGGAGCAGTGAGCGGCATGAAATTTGAAAGTTGAGGATCAAGGTTGCGGTTCGGTGTTGACAAGGAAGTCACGAGCTCGGATGAGCAGGAAAAGAATTTAGATGTTTAGATTAAGCTAGTATTGTTTTCAGCATCACCTAAGATCGGTGTCTTATGTAAGAGCCATTACATACTGGTCGCGTATTCTTGATTTTCTTTACAGCATTAGTGCGGTGGTGGTATGGATGTGCAAACTTGTTTCCTAGTGCGGAAGGTCGTGGGAGCGTGTCCCACGAGAAGATTTTATAAGTGTGACATGTATTCACTTGATTGATTGAAGATTGAAACCATGTATGCAGATTGTGGTAACATCGCTAACTGAGAATTTATGCCTGGAGGGCGCTCAACTCATTTGGTTGTGGACTATGGAAGTTTGTTCCGGTTATGATGGTTGTTCTTGTGTGTTATGTGTAAAAGGGGTCATTATGGACCCTTGAAAGGTTATTAGCCTAGTACAGTCAATCAGAATCGGCTTAAATTCCGTGGATGGATTTAAATATGAATATGGGCTTTATATCAGGCCGGATATGTCCATTTTAGCATAGCGCTCCTTATGGAGGAGTATTCGGATGTTGGATGTTATTTCGTCGTTGGCTATTTCATGTATTACTATATGGTGCCATGAGAGTTCTGAAACAGCTTGATTAAATTTCATACATGTTGAGGTTCCGCGTAGCGATGCTGTTATGTGAGCAGGATGGCTCTCGTGAAACAGATCATATATCGCACCTTATTTGTGCTTGAGTTTTGTAGTGCATGGTGCTATCCGTCTCCCCAGGGTTTGTATTATGCACTTCGCGTGCTAGTGGTTGATATTCGATATTTCACAGGTATGAGCATCTTAGCTCGGTAAGTATTTCCTTAATAGATTGTTATATGTGGATAGGGTGGCACGCCGACACGGGTACATTGTTTGGATCGGGTTGCGCGCCGCAACAGTGTGATGTTAAGTACAGTCCCATATATCTATTCTTGTGTGTTTATTTTGTTTTTTCTGAGGAAGGTTCATAACACCTTTACGATTGTCTAATTAGTTACGTGGATGAGTAGTCCTATTCAGAGTTCATTTTCCTTATGTATCACATTCGAGTTTGTAGCTTGTTGGCACATTGTGGCATCATATAAGACTTTTGGCAGCGTCTGAGGTGGCTTATTCCCTGAGCAGCTCATACTGGGTGAGACGAGATTTTTGGATCTTGGATCAGTGCAATCGGATTATATGAAGCATATTAAAGAGCAAATATCGTTATTCGGTTCATAATGAGGTAATGATTCTAGTCAAGAGGAGAGATTCAATGATTGTTGACCCGGTAGTTGGTTATGAATTTCTACATACCTCTTCCATCATGGTGGTATTGCAAGAGTTGGAACAAGGCTTATTTATGCCATGAGGTGCATTGTGAGCATTGCATTCGTGAAATTTCGGTTATTGTTATCAGGTGATGTTATTATAGTCATGTGAGTTATGCAGAGCATAGTGTGGATTCAGCAAAGGTATGCAATCATGTATTGGTGCATCGCATAGAGATTGATACAGTGTTCGTATGATGGAAGCAATCCTGACAGAGGATTCCGGATGTTGGAATTGAGCTCTAAGGCCTATTTGGCTACGTAAAAGGGAAAATCCTCATATTAGCTCGAGCTAATGTGCTCAACTGAGTTGTGATAGCATGGGTGGGTGCACGAGGTGTTAACCAGTTATTTCAGACAACTCCAGCGCAGTTCTTAGCATGTTCGAGGATGAACGTATGTTTAAGTGGGAGAGAATGTAACAACCCGATCGGCTGTTTTGAGCTCTAGCGCATCATTCGGCCGTTTGAGGCCATGAGCAGCTTCACTTCAGGTATTATGACTTGTAAGCGTGGTCGGAATTGAAATTCAAGAAGTTCGGAGTTGATTTGGAAAGAGAATTCACATTTTGGAAACTTTAAGTTGGAAGAATCTGACATAGGGTTGATTTTGAGTAAATGGCCTCGGAATCGCGATTTGACGGTTCCAGCAGGTTTGTATTATGATTTTGTACTTGGGTGTATGTTTGTATCGTGTTTTGGATGACCCGGGAACATTTCGGCACCTATTGTGGAAGTTAGCATTTTGGTAATTTCATAAATTTGGGTTGAAGTGCATTTCAATGTAATCGATGTCCATTTGGGATTCTGAGTCTGGGAATAGCTCCGTATGATGATTCTGGTATTGGGAGCGCGTCCGAAAGTGGATTTGGAGGTCAATAGGTCATTTTGGGGTCGTTTGGTGGAAGTTAGAAATTTGAAGGTTTTTGAGAAGTTTGGCCGGAAGTGGACTTTTTGATATCGGGGTCGGATTCCGATTCCGGAAGTTGGAATAGGTCCGCAATGTCGAATGTGACTTGTGTGCAAAATGTGAGGTCAATTGGACGTGATTTGGTAGGTTTCGGCATCGAATGTAGAAGTTTGAAGTTCTAAAGTTCATTACGCTTGAATTCGGGTGCGATTCATGAACTCGACATTGTTTGATGTGATTTGAAGGCTCGACTAAGTTCGTAATGTGTTTTGGATGTGTTGGTATAATTGGTTGAGGTCCCGAGGGCCTCGGGTGAAATCCGGATTGTAAAGAGATTGAGTTTGGACTTGGAAGAAGGGTTGAAGCAGCTGCCTTTTGGTGTAACCGCACCTGCGAGGTTTAGACCGCAGGTGCGGAGCCGCAGAAGCGGCCAAGAAGGCCGTAGATGCGATTTTGGTGGGGAAGTACAGAGACAGCAGAAGCGGTCATTTTGCCGCTGAAGCGAGACCGCACCTGTGGAAGAGGAGGCGCAGAAGCGGAGCGGGCACCTAGGGCACCTCCACAGAAACCGATCAGTTGCCGCACCTGCGGAACCGCAGAAGCGGTCAAGTGACCGCAGTTACGAGGATCGTTTGGCAGTGGGGTGTCTTTAAAGCGGGGATTTGGCCCATTTTCTTCCATTCTCTCGTGGTTGGACGATTTTTGGAGAGCTTCAAGTGGGGGTTATTCATGATCTATGTCAAGGTAATTTAATCCCACCTCTTGTAAGTTAAGTACATGGTTTTATTATGCATTCAAGCATAAAAATTGGTAGAAATTTGGGGTTTTGATGAAAAAACCTAGAATTTGTATTATTGGATTTTGACCACGATTTTTGGATATAGAACTTGGAATAAATTATATGTTTGAGTACGTGGTGTTATGGATAAAGTTTATCTTCGAAAATATTCGGAATTTGGGCACGTGGGTCCGAGGGCGATTTTTATCGACTTTTTGATCGGGTTTAGAAATTGTTATAAATTGGATTATAATGAGTATATAGTATGTCCTTATGGGTTTGCACATTTATTGGCTAGTTTTGGGGTGTTGGGCATCGGTTTGAGTCGTCGGAAGGGCTTGGGAGCCGGTTATGGAGCTTCGGAGCGAGGTAAGTCTCCTTTCTAACCTTGTATGAGGGAATTTACCCCATAGGTGAAATTATTCAATATGTGCTTCTATTTATGGGGGCTACGTACGCACGAGATGACGAGAGTCCGTATGTAGCTACTATTCATGTTTATGTCTGGATAGTTTTAGTTTACACCATGCTTTGTGTACACCGTTACTTGATTATATTTGTTAATTGTATCAAATGGAACTAAGTTGAGGATTTTAAGGATTTAAAAGCTTCAAGTTGAATTGTCTTTATTTTCAAAAAATTAAAGCAAGGGTTATGATTTAACGGTAAATTTATATTTGACCGTGTCGCAAGTATGATCCGCGAGCGGGGTAATTCCTTAAATTTTTATTTGATAGCGTCGCGAGTACGATCCGCGGGCGGGGTAATTCCTTTATTTATGTTTGACCGCGGCACATGTATGATTCACGAGTGGGGTAATTAGATGCATCTATGGTTCGCGCCGTTCGACCTTCGGCAGTGCGCAGTTTAAATATTATGTTGGATCAGGCCGTACGACCTCGGCATGATTTGCGCATGACTTAGTTGATCGTTTTGAAATTTATTGATATTTGATGTGGCCTCATTGGCCGGAGATATAAATTGTCAAAAGATGAAAATAAATTTGGAAATCTCCTATTAACAAAAGAATTGTTTACCTGATTCATGTTATTGAGTTTACAGTCGCCTTATTAAAATCCATAATTTATCATATTATCGGTATATTATTGTTGGCCATAGTAAGTGTCGGAGTCGACCTCTCGTCACTATTTCTTCGAGATTAGACTGTATACTTACTGGGTACGCGTTGTTTCGTACTCATACTACACTTGTTGTACATTTTGTTGTACAGACACATGTATGTCTAGTGGACTTGTGGACGCAGCGGCGTGGTTGATACGGGGACTTAGGCGAGCTGCATCTTATGAGACGATCCGCAACCAGTAGAGTCTCCTTCAGAGTACTTGTATTTTTTTTCTTTTCTGTCCAAATTTGTATTCCGGACAGTTATTGCATGGTATTTTAATTCTTAGTAAATGCTCATGCACTTCTGACACTGGATTCTGGGATGATTATGGGATATTCAGTATTAAAATTTGAAAATATTATTAATTATTCGGTAGAGTTCATCTTTTTACTAGTTAAATTGAAGGAAATTTATGATTTCAAAGATATTAAAATAAGAATTTAATTCACTATTTAGTGTTGGCTTACCTGACAGTGATATCCGGCATCACGACCTTTAATGGATTTTGAGTCGTGACAATTCAGGAGCTGTAACTGAAATTGTTGTACTTCAAGTCTAACTTAGTTAGGTACATAAATAAGGGATTTAGTGAAAAAGAAAGGAAAGTTTTGGTTCAAGATTAGGATTTGAAGACATTAGATACCGATATTTTGTGAACTTTATATCTACATATTGACTATTTATGTTAACGTTTGTACCTTCTTTGATAATTATTCAAATAAAATTGAAAAAATCAATGACATAATAATTAAGGACTAACTGAACAGGTGATAAGTGAACAAAGAAATAAAAACAAGAGTTCCAATTTGCTATTCACTGTTCAGTATCTTGACTTTGTTGTTTAGTAATCTTAAAATCTTAAATCAAGAGTAAAACAGTTGAACATTATTAATCAGTAACACAAGAAAATCACGAATTTAGATATATTCAATTTATTTTTCCACCGAATTATACAACGTAGTATTCTTTTCGATTTTTTCTTGTAATGGCGTTTGGACCAATAAAAGGTTAAAATTGAAAGAAAGAGTATTTAAGTTAGAAATTGAAAAGAATTTTTGGAACTTGGAAGTTGAGCATGCTTAACCAAACTTTCAAAAACTGCTTACTTTGAGAAGTATTTTTTTTTATCAAAAATAACTTTTCGAAGAAGTACTTTTGGAAAGAAATAAATTTATGTTAAGATCAATTTATTTGAAAAGTACTTTTTCACTATTTCATAACGGTTAAGTGACAAAAGGACTTGGACAAATGTCTAGCATAAGATGCAACCATTCAACCTAAGAATAGGCAAGTCATGACCCCGTAGAAAATATCAAATTTTTAATAATATCTATCCGTAAAATTTCGCTACTATTCTTTTATTTTATTATCTATTTCTGTTATTTTATAACACGTTATCAGAAAAGCAAGAGCTTCTATTTCAGTCCTAACATCACTTTTACTTCAGTTTCACTCTCTCGTCAGGTACGATCATTGTCTGTTAGGCAGTGCAAAATCGTAAGTAAACAGTTGAGGATATTTACTGCTAATAGTTACAAGAATTGTGCAACACTGTTAGCTACTAGGGTTCTAAGATTCAATTCAGCAATTGAGACCAATCAAACAATCATTATATAGGCCAATTAATACCTCTTGTAGTAAGGTTCTCCTTCCTATATTCAATCTGATGATAAAGCATTTACATACTCTTGGTTGGAGGAGAGTATTTACTGCAGTAGTCTATAGATTATCGTCTTCACTGTAATCCTCGTCGTAATCAGAGGCTGATTCATCATTTCTGGGCTCCAGTGGAGTGTTCATGTCAAAGGATGATTCACCGGCTTCCATTTCTTCCATGTCAATAAAGTCATAACTCATCCGCTGATCAAATTTCTCATCAGTACAGTTAAGAAGCCATGCAAGGGAACACTTTAAGCCTTTTTCTGCAATCCTTTTATGTCTTGGTTTTATTGTGGACTCCAAACCATAAGTGAAGAAAGCTGGGAAAGCGACCAAATCTTCCATCGGTCTTGCCATTGTGGAATTGAAATACTCGAAACTCTGATTCATAATGTCTAGATTTAGAGCAAGCACCTGAGGACATCCCACAACCATTTCTCGCACTTGTTCCGAGGAAAATCCACATCCCTTGAGGAAATCAACATGCTTCACTACAGGTGCTTTACTGAGGCTGATGATCTGCGGCATCTTTTCCACAACTCTGCCAAAATCTTCAGGAGTTGATTCGATAGTGAATTGAGAAATGCTCGTTGACTTGGAAGTCTTGTCTCCAGGTCCATTCCTAAGATCTCTGGGTATTGTGCAATTACTGAAGGAAGTGCAGTTTCCCTCACGTTAAACTGTAAAAGAGATGTTATATTCGGTTTCACCCTTTCTTTCAGTCCAAATCCAAGAATGTGTGGATGCTTTTCGATCAACCTGGCCACAGCTAGCCGCGGAATTCCCAAGATTTCCAGATATTCTACGAACGGTTTAATTACCCGACCTACCCGCATCCCTAATATCTCAGGATATCTAGTCAGAACCCCACCAATTTCTCTTCTTGCCACCCCAATTCCTACCAAATAAGCAACTGATGTACTCATTGTGCCCTCAAGCTTGAATCCAAATACTTCAGGATACTTCTCCACTACTCGAGGAATATCATTTGGTTTAATATCCATGCCTTGAAGATATTTCACAACAGGAGCAAGGTCTACCACCACACTTGCATGGAGAACTTGTGGGTAACGCCGCAAGAAGTCTGTCAAAGTGGATTTTCTAACACCCAATCTGCCCAGATAATCAAGCACAGGGATCATGTTTTTCTTCACACTGCATCCCAGAATAAGAGGATAGTTGTTAATATCTTCAATTGTGAGTCCCAATTTTTGAAGAAAGTCCACCCGTTCTCTCATGACCTCCACAGTCACAGGAAGCTCTAATCCATCGAGCTCGTCAGGTACAATGACGATACCCCTCAAGAATTCATAAACACGTTCACGGTTAGCTGCCTTCTCATTCCCCATCTCTAATAAACTAGGATGAGTGTAGAAAGATGATCTCTTTTCTTTCCTACTGCCGCTGTAAGTGTCCGTCTTCACTGAAGATGAATCCAAAGAGCTTGATGAAAGAGCAGCTCTTGCAGCAAAGCAACAGGGTAATCTAATTATCAACTCCTTTTTCTTCCCATTGAAACTTGAAATACTTGGAGCTAAAGCCGATATTAACCGGGGCCGATGGAAAGTGTTGGAGGGCAACTCGTGATTTATGAGCAAAAAACTGGGATTAACGATGCGATTATAACTAATGATCTTCATAATCCTAGGATGAAAACCTGCACCACACAGAAGCAATTTTCAAAATAAAGCCTTCAGACTCATAATATCATCAGGAAATAAGTTGAACAATTACAAATCATTCTTTCTCTCCTGTTTTTAGTACCTAAATGAGTTAAGGATGATGTGGATTGTGGAAAGGCCTTTCAATTGTACGCACAGAAGAAAGAAAGTAAGGCTTGAGAAAGTTAATTAGTACGTGGGCAACATTAAACCATTGGATTTAACACATGAAGTTGAAACAGCAGAAGTAGGCAAGTGACCTTCCTTTTCAACCACAAAGCAGAACCAGGTAGTAATAATTTTAAGCTTATAATTGATTCAGTTATAAAAGAAGAATCTAAAATTGGAACGATACCGAGAAGATTAGCATGGCCCCTCGCAAGGATGCAGAAATCAAGAAATGGTTCAAAAAAGTAATAAAAGAAGAATCTAATGTGTTGAAAACTTGTTTACTAGACTGAGAAAGCATGATAATTCCTCTCATGCTTAAAGGGCACAAGGACACGTGATACTATTTACCACAGCAGTACTGTTAGTCTCTGGACGTAAAGTTATAAACCTTCCAATTGAGATTGATTAATAGGTAATGGGATAGCAATAACCAGCCTCCTTTATGTTCAACAATCCAAGCACACATGAGAAACTACTCCTAGTGTTTTCTTTTTCCTGTATACAGTACACCAATCCCACCCTCATCCCGCTCCCCAAATTGACTCTTTTATGAAGCTAATTTTTTAAAAATGCTTAGCAGCTTCCATAAGTTTTTTATGAAAGATGTTACAAATCATTAAACAGCTCTACAGGGAGTAGACCTTAAGAAAGTAAAATATTTGGGCAAAGGTCCGCACTATGCACATGTTAGTTTGGGAATTGCAAACTAAAATTTATAAACATCTCTACAGGGAGTAGACCTTAAGAAAGTAAAATATTTGGGCAAAGGTCCGCACTATATCAAAAATTTATTTTCCTTTTTTGATCAATAATTAATAATTATAGTATTTGTATATCACAGTGTATAACATAATAATAATGTGTATATCAAAAAAATTATTAAAATTTTATTTTCCTTCTTTGTATAACACATTTCAGATTGAAAACTCAAGTTCAAGACGACTCCACACGTGTATCCCCTATTATAACTCGTGTATATCTCTATGTACATCAGTGATATCTCATGTATATTATTTGTATTGTTCATGAAAATTTGTGTTATATATATGATATACAATGTGATATACACGAGCGTCCATAAAAGAATTGCGTGGTATACATGATATACAGAGTGATATACACAGACGTCCTTAAAAACTTGTGTGTGATATACACTGATGTACACGATATACAACGTGATATACATATATCGTAGTTGGATTTTTAGGTCTGATTTTTTACCTGAAACCAGTCTAAATCACTTATAATCTTGCTCAAATTTTGTATATATCCTCGTTTAGGTATTTCAACCAATTTCAATCACACCCACTCATTCAATCCAACCAAAAAAAAAAAAAAGAAGAGAGAAGAAAACAAAGTTGAAATATATTTTTTTCTCTCTTAATTTTAGCTAATCTTGCTCAAGTTTTGTATATAGCCTCGTTTAGGTAGCCAATTTCAATCACACCCACTCATTCAATCCAACCAAAAAAAAAAAGAAGAGAGAAGAAAAACAAAGTTGAAATATATTTTGTCTCTCTTAGTTTTTGCTTTTGGCTTTCTCTGATGTGAGGTCAGCCTTACCTTTTCATCCTACTGATTTTTTTTGCATAATGTGCAAGAATTTTTGCTAAACTGTGAGAGCAAAAGAGAAGATATAGAAGAAAGAATGCAAGAAGAGAAAGCGGGAGGGGAGCCAAAATAAGCGTGTAGTTTTTTTTTAGAGAGAATATAAAAGAGAGTTGTTTTTTTAAGATTTGGCTAGATAATGCCAATTGTATGGGACTATCTTTGCCAAACCTAATATAAGGCTAAAAAATTGTCAATTTCTGTTATGTGTTGTTATAGGATGCCAATTTTTCTTTGCAAAAAGAGGATATTTTGCGAGCGCAACTTAAATATTATCCATAGTTGTGCAAAAATTGGCCTTGAAACAAGTATAATAAAAGTAGGGATGGCAACGGGGCAGAGCGACTGCGGGGCGTGGCGATTTTAGGGCTATCCTGGGCGGGGTGAGTTCAGGCCTATGCGGGGAAGGGAGGGGCGGGTTTAGGGTGCAGGGCGGGTTGAAATGGAAAATTTTTGTGACGACCCAAAGGGTCATCACCGTATTTCTCCCTTTCTCCGCGCTTCCGAGGCCTTGGAAACCTCACTTTCGGTTGCCTCGATTTGCGTGCGCAGTCAGGGCGCGAAGTCGGAAAGTTTATATGTTAAAATATATGAGTTCGGTGAAAAATTTGAAGAATTATGATATTAATATTGATATAGTAGACTTTGGTCAACATTTTTGGTAAACGGACCCGGACCGGTGATGTGACGGTCCCGAGAGGTCCGTAGAAAAATATGGGACTCTGGCATGTGCCCGGAGTCGAAATCCGAGGTCCAGAACCCCGGTAAAAGAATTTTTCTGTTAAATTGTTTTTTGAAATTATAAAGGAAAAATGGAAATGAAAATGAGTTAGAAAATATGGGTATCGGGCTTGTATTTTGGTTCCGACGCCCGGTACAGGTCTTAAATATGCGTTAAGCGCTTCCTGTGAAATTTGGTCGAAATCGGACGTCGTTTGACGTGTTTCGGACCTAAATATCTAAAGTTAAGGCTTATGAACTTTGAAATGGAAAATTTTGAGTTTTGGGGTTTGATTCTTTTATTTTGATGTTATTTTAGAGATTTGATCGCTCGAGCAAGTTCGTAGGATGCTATATAGTTAGTGTGTGTGAGTGGTTAGGAGCCCCGAGGGCTCGGGAGTGTTTTCGGAGGTGTTCGGGGTAGTTTTGCACTTAGGAAAATTGCAGAAAATCTGCAACAGGTGCCCAGTGATTTTCTTCTTCGCGTTCGCGTTAGGCCTTTCGCGTTCGCGAAGCTTCAGCTTCGTCCTTCATCGCGTTCGTATCTTCCTTATCGCGTTCGCGTAGAGTATTTGACTCAGAAGACTTGGCCCTCATTTTTTACTCATCGCGTTCGCGATCCCCTTGTCGCGTTCGCGTATAACAGTCCCTGGGCCCCCAGCATTTTCTTCTACGCGTTCGCGACCTCTTTCACGCGAACGCGATGCCTGCCTGCCTTCCTTCAACGCGAACGCGATGAACAATTTTACCCAGCGAATTTTTAAGTTCAAAACAGTAGCTATTACGGGATTTTTCCCATTTGTCTCCAACCTTGTCTTCTCCACAGCACTTAGGCGAATTTTAGAGCTAACCTTCATCAAAGTTCCTTGGGTAAGTATCATTTAACTCATCTTCTTCATTTCCTATCATCATCTATCAAATCCCTAGCCCTAAATTATGAAATTCAAGGTAGAAAATGGGGGTTTTGGGTAGAACTAGGGTTTTGGGAATTTTGGGCGATTCAACCTCAACTTGGGGTTGAATCTTGAAATAAATTATATATTTGAACTCGTGGGGTTATGGGTGATTGGAATTTGGTCCAAGCCTCGAGTTTGGACCAGGTGGGCCCGGTGTCGGATTTTGCTATTTTTGGGAGAATGGTAGGAAATTCATTTCTAGGCTATAGGATTATGTTGTTGAGCCTCATTTGATATTATTGAATTAATTACGATTAGATACCATTGCTTCGGAGTCGAATTCTAGAGGAAAGGCGGTGCTAGAGGCTTGATTGCTATTTTTGGACCGAGGTAAGTGTTTGACCTAACTTTGGCTTGAGGGAATAGGATTAGAGTATCATGAATGCTATTTGCTAATTGAACGAGTACGGTGTATAGGCGTGGTGACGAGTGTCTATACACCGGAGTCTAGCATGACCGTGGGTCTTTGTTTGTACTTGTTTATGAGATAATTTGGAACTCTTCTAAGCTACAAAATATTTTTCTGCAAAAATGAAGAGTCAGAGGATAAGTTGTGAAATATTAATATTATGGAGCATTGGCTCGAATGTTGAATACCATTGAGTAAGAGATGAACGTATTGAAAAGGGTTGTGATTAATCCCTTGCCGGATGGTTTGATTACAGTGAGTAATGCCCTTGCCGGGTTGTGAAAGATATTGTTATTGTTCCCTTGCCGGGACTTGGTTGTTATTTGTGTTATTCCCTTGCCGGGACAGTTCATATTGCTTGTTTATTTCCCTTGCCCGTTTGGTTGTGACTGTTATTTGGGTGAGGAAGAGTAAAATTGCACGAAGGGTCATTCCGTGCTATTCTTGATTATATTTGCACGAAGGGTCATTCCGTGCTATGTTTGACTATTTATGCACGAAGGTACATTCCGTGCTCTGATTTGATTATATTTGCACGAAGGGTCATTCCGTGCCATGAGATGAGAGCTATGTGAGGGAAAGCACGAAGGGTGATGCCGTGCATTTTATTTGATTGCTTTGGATGAGATTGAGAGTAAAAGCACGAAGGGTGATGCCGTGCAACTATTGAATTTCTTGTTCTTTAATAATTATTGTTGTGCCATGTTTCTTAATTACGCAGGTAAATAGCATAGATGTTTTACTTGCTCAATTTCAGTTTCTATCATTTATGAGGATAAATTATTTAGCAACTTTCAAGTTGGAGTATCTTCCATTTAAAGTGACTCCTACTTGGATTTGAATTTTTTTTTTCATGGCTTTTGACCTACTTGCTTGGGGAAAAGATAGACCGTACTACATCTCTGAGATGTTGGCAATTGGGGTATTCAATGTACTTTTACAAGGAGTTTAGTACAGTTTATATACCAACTCATGAAGTATTAAAGATCTACTGCTATTTTAATTATCTGCAAGTAGTTTTGTATTTCAAGTTTGTCGCAGTTATGACACTTTGCCATGTTTGATAATCAAGCGTTTTATTTTGTTTGCTGATTGTTTGTGAAGTGTTTAATCGGTATATTTTACATAGACATTGAGCGGCCAATAGGTCACAAGCTTGGTTAAAGCGTCTTAAGTGAAAAATTATGACAAGTTTGACCGATATAAAATCTAGGAAAAAGTATTAATTTTTGAACCTTTATTAATGCAAAATCTAGGAAAAATTATTGACTTTTGAACCTTTACTAGTGCAAAAACAAGAAAATCCAGGAACGATTAATGATTTTGAATTCACATTATACTTCAGTAATTTTTAGCCTTTTAATACAGAATTAAGAAAAATTACTAAGTTTTGAATCTTTACTAGTTGAAAATCCAGCAACAATTCACGGTTTTTGAATTTACAATATACTTCAACAATTGAGAACTACTGCTTCAGCTAATTCAAACTCTATGAACAGACTTATAAATATTCAAAGTTCAAGTTCAGCAATTGTTACTGAAATTTGTTCCGTACTTTAGATAGGGGTATTTTTACCCAAACTTTTATTTTCGCATTAATAAGTGGCTACTTTGCCAGTGCAATTTATAATATGGTCAAACTTTAATAGCCGATCTAAAATATGGGCCACACAGCTAATTTTTGTCATTATATTATTACAACTTATTTAATAATAGTATAATTAAATGTTATGGCATTCATAAGATTTATTGGTAACTGACATGTTAGTTATTTGCTTTAGAAACTGAAACAACAAAGCAAATTTCCAGTGCAATTTAAGCAGATTTTTAGTATAGTAATTCCTAGTTTAAGGAGTTATTTTCTCTTTTTTGTAATTTGATTGTTCAATAAATCAATAGCATATTTTTCTATTTTCAGTTAGGAATTTGATGCTATTAATGTATGTCTATAAGGCCTCATTTGTTTTTTTTAAAATTAAGACATCTGAATCTGAATACATATATGAATATATTAAGATGTGTATTAAGATCTGAATACTATATAATTAAGACTGTTTGATTTTTAACATCTGAATGTATAAAATTTATCTTCATTTGAAGATTAATAAACATAAAATTCAAATGAAATACTAACTAATTCTATCATTAAAATATATAGTTTTTAAAAATATGATAGTTGTTGGAGGTGATGGCTAACGGGTGAATGGCGTCTAGAGGTGGTAGTTGGTGGTAGTTTTGGTTGATGATGGTGGTTCATGCTAGTAGCTAGTAGTGATTGGTAGTGGTGGCGATTATGATTGAGGATGGTGGTGGTGGGTGTTGGTAGTAGTGTGACTGAGGAAGGTGGTGGGTGGGTAGTGGTAGGTTATAATGATGGGCAGTGCCGACTGTGGTTGTTGACGGTAATGGGCTGGTCAGTTGTGGTAGTTGAGGTGGATGAGTGTTGATTGTGGGTGAGAATGATGGTGGTCAAAGTGGTGGGGATAGTGTTGGGTTTGTTATTTAATAAATAATAACAAAAGAGGTGTGAATGAAAAATGGTGGGAAAAGAAATGGAGGGATGACCCGCGATCCGGTCCGGTCTAGCTCGTTTTTCTTTCCCGGACTAATTTAAATTCGTTTTAAATTTTCCGCAAAAATTTCCAACAGCCATGACTGTTCTGAAAGGTTGCAAACCTCTTCAGAGGGTCACACCTGTTCCAACAGCCATGACTGTTCTGAAAGGTTGCAAACCTCTTCAGAGGGTCACACCTGTTCCAACAGTCATGACTATTCTGAAAGGTTGCAAACCTCTTCGGAAACATCACCAAGTTGGCTATAAATAACCTTCAAATCCCAGAATATTTACTTACGAAATTTTCTGAATCTTCTTCTTCTTCTTCTGCACAAAATATTCCAGTGTGTTTTACGACCATCGAGTGGTTCGCCGATCACCAGAGTTTTAGGTACCGATACACTGGTGAGTTAAATCGTTCTATCCTGGGAGGATATATTCCAAAACCTCGGGTACTTGAGGGGAATAATTTCCTTAAGGACACACTGTGTATTCAGTGGGATCGATTTGTTCCTATAACGTTTTTCCAGAATTTATTTTGAAGAAGTTTACTGTTTTCGGAATTTAATTTCTACTAACTTTCTGTTTCTGTTTTCAGAAAGATTATTATTTAATTTACAGCAATACAGATTGATAACAATCTTAAGGAAATTATTAAATTATATTCTGCATTCTGTCTGAATTTTATTATTCTGATTTGAAGATATAAAAACTTCATCAGGGTATTGAAATTCAGAAAACGATTTGAAGAACATAAAAACTTCATCGTTTTTTCTGTAAAACAGTATATAAAAACTTCAGTTATTTTTATTACGTATTGTTTGTTAATTACAGTATTATTTACTATTTTGGTTTTGCCATTAATTGATCTCTTCTGTTGTTCACTGTAAGAAATGGCAAATGAGAATGGAATTCCTTCTGCGATTGTTGGTGCAAACGATGATAGCCTCGTCAAGCCGCACTGTTGTTCCTCCGGCCGAGAAACCGGGAAAGTCGTAACGTTTGGATAAATTGTTTAGTAAACAATGACATGCGAGATTTGACCAAATAATATTGTCAAATGGTTTCAAAATTAATGAGTGTAAACAAATGTGTTTACGTTTAGAATACTTCAAATCATATAGTCATTATTTGATTATATATAATATGTTGATGAAATATTTAAAATGTAGGGGGCTTTTAGCTTATGCATGACAAAAGCCAATGTTAGACGTAATGTCTAAATTATATAATTTTTGAACTCCATTGATATAGTAGTTGGTAAAATCATCAGTTGTTTAGTCTTAATAAAGACTAGTTGATGAAACTACTAATTCGGAAGTTGGTCACATGCCTTTCTCGAAAGGTCATTTTCTTTAATGAAAATTTATATTGTTTAGTTCTTTTATGAAATGATGTCACTTTGAAGGTTGTGACTTTTCATAGAAAGATACGTCTGTATAGACACGACCGTTCATGAACGAATATATTAATACGTTGGTCTATAATGAGGTGAACTAACCAATGAACATGACCCAAATCTATTGCAAGTTGGATTTGTTTCATGAATGGAGGTGCTATAATTTACATATCATATAGACATATGAATGAATAACATACAAATGCTTGAAAATGGCGGAATGATTACGAAATATGTTTTATATTAAAAGGTTGTGGCCACAACTGATGCCAATCATTCCAGCTGTTGTTATAATTACTACATAAAGTGTAATCAATAATCTGATATGCAATCGAAAATCGAGACGTATTAGTCTACAACATAAGGAAGTTTGCATTGAACGTTCATAACAATGAAACGAGTTTTGAAGTATTTGAAATATACTCCAAATTATGCTTTGCACTACAATAAGTATCCCACGATAATTGAGGGGTATAGTGATGCAAATTAGATCACCGGTTCAACCAATTCTAAACAGTTGGTGGATGAGCGATGTCTTGGAAATCGTCCAAACAAATGTGCATTGACCGCTCTACAGTGGAGGCTGAGTTTATAGCCCGGTGAAGAAGCTGAATGGCTCCGGAATTTCTTGGAAGATATTCCATTTTGGCCCAAACCTTTGGCACCTATATGTATACATTGTGATAGTCAAGCGGCAATAGGTAGGGCAGGGAGCGTTATGTATAACGGGAAATCTCGTCATATTCGACGGAGACACAATACCGTTAGACAACTACTCTCTAGTGGTGTTATCACAATTGACTAGGTAAAGTCAAGAGATAACATGTCGGGTCCACTTACAAAAAGCCTATCTAGAGAGGCAGTTGAAAGATCATCAAAGGGAATGGGGTTAAAGGCCTAGGACAAGTCATCATGGCGGTAACTCTACCTAGCAGACTGGAGATCCCAAGAGCTAGGTTCAAAGAGATCAAACAAAGTTATGAATGACGGTTCAACATTGTCAACTAACTCAACCCATTCTCGTGATGAAGACAATGTTCAAAAAACGAGGTAAAGCATTAAGGCTTTTTTGATGAGTCAATAAAGCTTAAAGCTTTTTAATGATTTGCTAAGTCTGGCAGGATATGACCAGATAGTGTGTCTTTAGGATTACACGTTTAGGAATCACCTATGTGAGCGTGAAGTGTAAGCCGCTTCAAGGAGAATGAAAGTAAAGGCCCATTCTCTAAGCACTCATGAAACCAGGCGGTGTTCATGGCTGAAACGAACACAACCGTGAGAACCATAGATGGTTAAGGATTGATTGTGTGACTTATGTTGTCTAGGTATACAACAAAGCTCGACGGTTCAAAGATATCAAATCTACAGATTGACCGAGTATATCCGATATAAGTTCACTACGGAAAGTTCAAAGGGAAACGTACTTATCCAGATGCAATCAATTCTTGTTTGTAAAACACACACACGTCCGTGCATTCCTTTAAGTTCATAGCCATTCCCCATTCGTGTGGGGGATTGTTGGGTTTGTTATTTAATAAATAATAACAAAAGAGGTGTGAATGGAAAATGGTGGGAAAAGAAATGGAGGGATGACCCGCGATCCGGTCCGGTCTAGCTCGTTTTTCTTTCCCGGATTAATTTAAATTCGTTTTAAATTTTCCGCAAAAATTTCCAACAGCCATGACCGTTCTGAAAGGTTGCAAACCTCTTCAGAGGGTCACACCTGTTCCAACAACCATGACTGTTCTGAAAGGTTGCAAACCTCTTCAGAGGGTCACACCTGTTCCAACAGTCATGACTATTCTGAAAGGTTGCAAACCTCTTCGGAAACATCACCAAGTTGGCTATAAATAGACCTTCAAATCCCAGAATATTTACTTACGAAATTTTCTGAATCTTCTTCTTCTTCTTCTTCTGCACAAAATATTCCAGTGTGTGTTTACGACCATCGAGTGATTCGCCGATCACCAGAGTTTTAGGTACCGATACACTGGTGAGTTAAATCGTTCTATCCTGGGAGGATATATTCCAAAACCTCGGGTACTTGAGGGGAATAATTTCCTTAAGGACACACTGTGTATTCAGTGTGATCGATTTGTTCCTATAACGTTTTTCCAGAATTTATTTTGAAGAAGTTTACTGTTTTCGGAATTTAATTTCTTCTAACTTTCTGTTTTCGGAATTTAATTTACAGCAATACAGATTGAAAACAGATAGTGGGTAGTGATGGTCGATAATGGTGGCGGCTATGATTGAGGATGATGGTGGCATGATGGTGGTGGTGGTGACATGGTGGTAGCTGATAATGGTAGATGGTGGCGGCATTTAATAAGTAATATGATAGCATCTTAATGCAATTAAGTCTCTGTTATAGATCTTAATCATACAGACCTATTCAGACCCGTTAAATGGTTATGAAGTAAAAAAAACAAACATACTTAATGATTAAGATTTAAATGATTAAGATTCAGACTTTAAAAACAAACACACTTAATATCTGAGATTTGAATGATTAAAATTTAAACTTTCATTAACCGCAAACAAATGAGGCCTAAGTCACAAATGAAGTACGTAGAATTTCCTTTGCATCATATATTCCACTAGTCACTTCTCTTAGCAATTTTAGTCTTACTTTTTTTTTCTCCTTAAAAAATCAATTACTGGAATCAGAGCCATATAACTAAGAGACCTAAGTGAGTGAATTTTTTCTTGGTACATGTGTAAGTATGAACTAATTCTGTAAAACCACAAATAACTCTTATATCAATTGTTGGTTTTTTAAAGAGAAGAGACGAAAGAAAACAAAGTAAAGACTGAAATTGCTGAGAAAATGACTACTAAAATTTCCTTTGCTGCATATTCAAGTAGTCACTTCTTTTAGGATCTTTGGCCATATATCTTGACGGCTTGTTTTGAAAATTTATTTGAGAACAATGTATGACCAGTTTCTTAAAAACAATATCTGAATTTTTTTTTACAAGTTCCCAAAACAGTTTTTGGGTGAAAAACTTCGTTTCACTCACAAAACTTCAGCTTTTTTTTTCTAAATAGAATGCATGTCCAAATACAACTTTACCTTCAAAAAATATCTTTTAACACAAACTTCAACCAAATCTATGTCCAAACGCTAGCTTAACAATTTCAGTCTTATTTTATTTTTTTCCTTCAAAAACCAACAATCGGCATGTTTTGCTTAGAAGAAGAAGCAATAAGAGGCCCTTCGTTTTACAAGCAAGAATAAACAAACTGATGGTAATACTAATACTATTCTGTTCTTAAAAATTGTCATTCTCTATCTTTTACATATCAATTTTGTGGATTCTTTTGTCTCATTCTTGTATATTTTTTTAATGTGATTGGCACTGATTGAAGAGTTAACCAAACTTTCTAATGCCTTCTTTTTTAGTAACAAAAGAATTTTATTTAAAAGAAACTACTCTATGAGATTAGCCTGAGCAACGAAGTACTTACTCGGTCTCACAAAAAGAGAAATAACAAAAGCGGGAAGAACATAGTACGTACATCAAATAACGTTTCTACAATCAACCAGCATTACCTATTAAGGTATGATTTCCATATTCATGTACCACTTCAAGAAGATTTTTGGTATCCAGTTGAAAATAGGAATATTTAATTTTTAAAGTTTAATATAAGGCCATTGATTCCATATGGCCAAATTTGCATTCATAAAACGATAAATTGAATAATCGATAAATCACAATATGATATGCAATTAAAAAGTCATTTTTTGATATTCACACTTGCTTTACATAGACTTCGGTCCTAGACTGTTGATATTAGGCTAAAAATCCATGTTTTGCATGTAATTTGCGTTGCATTATGCCTCGATCTTGTTAATTTTAGTGTGAATATTTGTGACTCGAACTTAATAATGGTATTTATATGTGTAGGAGTCAAGTTGAAGTAATTTGGTAAGCTTGCATGCAAATGAAAATAAAAACAAAAGAATTTGAAAAAAATATGACTTTGGTGCCGAGATTCGCGCCAGGCACCAACCAAAACCCGAAGGGCAACCACTACATTATGCTTCCCTTATTTTTCAAGAAAATGTAACTTCTTGATACCTTGGCGGCTTGGCCAGTTATTATCTATCAGCCATTTTTTATACTTGCAGTAATAAATCATGCCATCAAACACTACAAGAGGTAAATAAATAAAAATTTCCCCACACATGCCTCTAAAAAGTCGGGTGATTTACAAGAATGGCCTCAAGAGGGGTGGTTTTGAACTTTTGACTCCGCTTGTTTCATGCGGCAAATCTTCAAGTTTAACAATTTTTAGCCCATGGGCAAGACTTCTTACTTTTTAACTTTGAAAGTTTGCTCAAAATGAGGGGTCAAACGCTCACGGCCATCCGTTTTCAGGGCATCTCCAACCTTTATCCCATTTTTGGTCCTCAAAATAGGGATTTCTTCATTTTGGAACAACTTATTCCTCCAACCATTCCCCCATTTTCTTCCCCACACTTTTTTATATTCTTCTCTCTCTTCTATATTATATTATATTATTATCTTTCATTTCAATTTTATTTTTTTAATTTCCATTAAACAAATATCTTTTATTTTCATTAATTTGTAATTTTTATTAAAACAATTCCATAAAATTCTAAATAATATAATTTATAAGCAATTATTATAAATTAACTAATAATTCAAATAAAAGTGAAATAGTTGTGATACAAGATTAATTAAATACATATTATATAACGATAAAATTCATTCGAAATACTACATAAATATTCAACTTCAACCTCAAGTATCTCCCATAAATGATCTATTAATGCATTACGAAGTGCAAAATTAGCATCTTTGTCCTTAATTCTTCTATATCGAGCTAAAAATTCTTGAAATCATTGATTTTCATCTACTGCCATTTCTATTGTTAGAGGTGGACCTTCCAAATCATCTTGAATTGGTGCATTAAGATCACTCTCATTCTCGATTATCATGTTGTGTAGTATAATACATGTAGTCATTATATCATGTAGTACTTCTTTTTGCCAAAAACGTGAGGATCCTGCAACAGTTGCAAAACGTTGTGAATTTAATGATGGATGTGCGTTCTATTGTCGATCCGACTCGTCGTGAATTTATACGACAAGAACAACAACGAATAATGTATAAAAGAAGTCAAGAATATCCACAGCCACAACCACAACAATCCTCAGCCCCATTCACTCAATACTATAATGATTTTGGTGTATCTTGAAACGACATAACACCCTACTAAGTTATTATGCTATTTACCGTAGTTTTAATTTTTATGTATTTTAATTTAATGTATTTTCAATTGTCATGTATTTCCAATTTTAATGTATTTTCAATTTTTACTTTTTAATTTTAGCAACATCTAATATTTTATATTCGCACCTTTCAATTTTAGTAACGTCTAATATTTTATATTTGCACCATTCATTTTGGGATAATTATATATTTTTTGTACAATTATAACTTGTAATAAAATTAACCTACAATTTTACATAAAAATAATAAATGCACGAAAATTAATTTATCAAAATTATACGCCAAAGTTAAGATGTAAAATTAACATTATAAAGATATTACATAAACATAATTATGTATATATAAAGAGACAAATTAAAAGATTAAATAATAAAATATACATGAATAATAATGGGGGAGATGAATAGTGTACCCCCATATTTGAGGGAACACTATTCATCCCCATTTTGGAGGCAAAAAAGGGGAGGATTGGAGCATCATTACCCAAAAATTGCACCCATTATGGAGAAATGGGGTAAGGTCGAAGATGGCCTCAAAATTATTGGATGTAATTTTTATGCTTAAAATCCACTATAAGAGTTGAAAGGATATATGTCATGTACGGGGGTACTTAAGAATGAAGAAGTCTTAAGTAAAACTCTTACTATTACCCAAGAAACTGAAATAATAAACTTTTTCTTTTACATTTTTTTGGTCGAAACAAAAATAAAGGACAAGAAGAGAAAACTTAAGTGGGCGATAAGATTATTTTTAAACTTAATTTTCATATAATTTTGAGCAAGAATGACGGAGAAAATAAAACACCAGCTATGAGAAATAAGTTTTCAACAATACAACGCAAAAAAGGTGTTAGACGACCAGTTTTTAAAACCATTTTTTATTATTTAACTGCCTTTTGATATGTAGTTAAAAAATAATTATATCTTAATGCGAAGATAAAATTATTTGGGCAAAATTTATTCCACTAGCCAAAATATAAGAAAAAGTCACTAGAGCATGTTCGAGTTTCAAACTTTTACAAGTAAAACTCCAAAGAATATTAAAAAAACTCCATTTGTGTGGAACTCCAGAACAAGGTTTCCTCGTGAACTCATTTTTCATCAATTGGAGGAAAGTGTTTTCTCTATCAAGATAAGTGTTCTCCACCCTATTCTAGAAAAACATTTTTCACGGAAATTATTTTCCTTCATACCAAACACACCCTAAATGTTGAAAAGTTTGGAACATTAGCAAAATTTAATTAGCGCGGCAAATGGGATAAATATCAAATATCTCGGGACCTCAGTGTTGTTTTTTGGCTAGCTTGAGTTCGTAACTTTACTATGTATCATTAAACATAGAAGAAAAGGAGAATTTTAGAAAAAAAAAAAAATCTTTTTTTAGATCTTTTTCCCCTTACTCTTTAATATCATCGAATTTTTTTTGATATCACTATAGATCGTGTATAAACGGCCTATAAAGTGGTTATTTGTCTATTTTTTTTAAACCCAATACAACATTCCCCCTATTCTCAGCCTCTCAAATGTACATTGTACATTTGGATAACGTCGATATTGACGGTTTAGATTTCTCAACAATTATCCTCAATCGTGTATCCGCCGATGTATATATTTCTTCTCCTTTCACCTTTTATAGTCCTTATCGATTAGCTTCTCTCGTATCCTCGGTGATTAAATTTCAGGATCGGAGTAGGTATGTTAAATATACTTCGATTTAAATTTTCATTAGTTGGACTAAAAATGCTTACTTTTTATAAACTTAAGAATTATATATGTCCAAAATAACACAATAAGAATAGAATTAGATTTACCCCAAAACTACTTTGGGTCGAAAACTCAAAACTTTTTTCTCTTTAAGTTGAAGTCTTCTTAAAAGACAAATCATAATGTGGGTCCGTAATTTCATATATCAGGCCCAACCTTTTGAATGCCACGTATGCCTCCAGGTCCAGTTCAGGGGCAATTATTCCTTGTTGCTCATCTCCTCAAATACAACACTCCTTCTTCTCAATCTCTCAAATATAAACCGTTGATTCAAAGAAAGTCAAACGTTGACGGTCCAGATCTCTTACCCGTCATCCTCAATCGTGCATCCCACCATCGTATATATTTCTACTCCCTTCACCTTTTATAGATCTCGCCGGTTACCTTCTTCCGTACACTCGACGGTAAAATCCCGTTCAAATTTTCCGATCAGACTTCGTTGGAGCCGGTACACTGAAAATACTCCGATCGTATACCTATGTATGTAATGCTTATATCTGTATATTTCGCCACTGCATGCCGGAGTGCTAGGGTTAGGGTTCCATTTATGTCAACGTTTAATGAACTGAAGTGCATTGAATTGAAAATGTTAGAGTTTTGTTTGGTTTCAGAGAAATTGATGCAAAATTGTATGAGCATTTGTTACAAATTAGAGTTTAATAAATTTTAGCTAAGTGAATGACTGTAATTTTTGGTGCTTTTAACGTTGTTGCAGTTGCAATGAGTGGTTTGACTATGTGAAAGGTGCTTATTTGTTACTGTGAGAAGCTCGTGCAGAGAGGAGAGTGCATAAATTGGTTTTGCCAATGATAAAATTCATTCTTTTTGGTCCTCGGGGCTTAGTTCAGTTGCCAAAGGTTGAGGAACTCGTGACTCAGGTCACATATTTGAGCCCTGCGCCATCCAAACTAAGCCTGGTATTTAAGTGGAGAAGGGTGGAGGGGCGGGCCATTATCCCCGAGTTTAGAAGGTTGCGGTTGGTCCTAAGGGTTCTTCTCAGACGGATTTCTCGGTCATAAAAGTAAATTTCATGCATTGTGAATTTCTATTTGTGTTGCATGTTATATGAGAATCAATGCACAAGGTATTTTGCTATTAGGAGGAACTAGGAGGAATCAAATTGCTAGGAAATGAACCCACAGTGAAGTGGTCTCATAGGTCAATCGCGGTCTGCTTTGTTTTCCACTCTAGTTTATGATGTTCGTTCGTCTATTTTATGGAACACCCACCTTTTTAGTTATTTAAATTATAGGACACATTCTTCGACACAACTGTGCATTTTAGGGATACCGATACTGCATTTGCTTGTCAATAATAAGTTTCGGTAATGTGAAGATGAATAAACAATAATTTTTATTTATCCAATTTGTCTTTCATCCTCCCTTCCGAATCAACTACAATTCATAATCGGAATTTGATGTCAATTTAGGTTAAAATGAATATCAGGCAATAGCACAAAAGAGGGGGGGGGGGGGGGATCTAGTCTTTTGTGGAGCAACATAGGTCATTATCCCTTCTCCACGTACTTGCTTGACTATGGAAATATTAATCAATGTCTTAGGAAGTATCATCAGATTAGATCAACTGTAGACGTGGTACTCCCATTGTCGAATCATATTGTTTCTTTGTCAAAAATTCTTAATGTTCGTAGTTCATTCCTCTTAGATAAGCTTAGGTTGGTCATTATGCTTTCATAAACTAGAACTAAGATCTTTTAGGGGGCAGGTCTTGAATTTTAAGCACTATGTTAAGATTTCCCAAGCATTATACCAAATTCTTGCAATTGTCATCTCGTGCAACTGATGAACAGAGTATCGTTTTAGGGAGAAGGAGATTGATTCAAAATAAAACTTGGAGAGTAGATACTTGATAAGCCATAATTACAGTTTACAACTTGTCTCAAGCTGTTGTTGACACTGTCATTGTATTGTTGATACCCTACAAGCTAGTACTACAGTTTACAATTGTCCCGAACATGGAGAGGTAGATCCATAAGGCTAGTATTATGGTTTACAACTCGTCTCAAGCTTGGAGAGGTAGATACTTGATAAGCTAGTAGCCTAGTAGTAGTGGGCTGTTTTTAAGATTTATTATTGATTCAACACATCTCTGAATTAAGTTTAGGTTCCTTAAAGTTTTTAATATTCAAGTTAATTTCATAAGTTTTTGCTAAATGTTCTGTCTTATATCCTTGATCTCAAATAGACGCTGAGTCGGAAAAGGAAAGTTGGGAAGGGATATAATTCACTATTGATTAACCTTGCATTTCCCCTTTGGTAACTAGATTATAGTTTCAATAAGAATGCTTTCCTCAGATCTTTTTGTTGTACTCCTTGCAGATCTTGCAGTTCTGAGTGGCAAAGCGATTCCATATGAAATGGCTTATGATAACTCCTCCACGCTTGAGCCTAAACGTTCCCATCAATGGTTCATGGATGGTGTCGAGCCTGAATTGCTTCCCAACAAGAAGCAAGCCACTGAAGTACCTAATCATAGTTCGTTCGCTGGACTTTTAAGTTCCAACATTGCTCCGTGGATGAACACTTCTGGTTTCCACTCAGTTCCAGGCCAATATGCAGAAAGGCACTTTGATGATGAAAGTGCAAGATCGGTCAACTTTGATGACAGAAGTGTTCCATCCGTTGGCATTGGCAACATTAATGTGGCTAGAAAGGTGATGGAAGATTCATTTGGAAGTGATTCCTCGTTTGGTTTATCCATATCCCATTCAATGGAGGATCCTAGATCAGGTCTTAACTATGGTGGTATCAGAAAGGTCAAAGTCAACCAGGTGAAGGAGGCTGAGAATTTCATGCCTGTGTCAATGGGTGATACCTACACCAGAGTGATCAGCAATGCAATGTCAACAGATCATGCTTTTACTAAGGCTGAGGATAGTTGCATAGCTATGGGGCTCTCTTTTAACGGAGGTGATGATCATATGATGTCGTTAGGTGACACCTTTAATAGGGAGGATAACAACTTCATATCTATGGGTCAACCTTTTAACAAAGTGGAGAGCAACTCACTATCAGTGAGTCACCCTTTCTGTAAAGATGAAAGCAATATTACTATGCTGAGTCAAAGTTTTAGCAGAGAGGATGATAGCACTATATCAGCGAGTCACTCATTCAAGGACAATAATACTGCTATATCAATGGATCAGTCATTTAGTAATGATGATAGCAATATTACTTCAATTTGCCAAACTCTTAGTAAGGTCGCTGACACCAATCCACCCATGAGCCACTGCTACAGCAGAGTCAATGACAATACAATATCAGTGAGTCAGACCTATAGCAAAGTTGAAAACAATAATTTGTCAATGAGCCAATCTTTTGGCAGGGGAGAAAGCAATATCATATCTTTTGGTGGATTCAATGATGATGACGATATAAATTCTTCTGGAAGGCTGATTTGCAGTTATGACTTATTAATGAGTCAGTCTTCAGGCCAACAATCGGATATTATGACTGGAAAGCGATTGGTTGAGTCAAATGCCGATACAGTTACAAGTGCTACTCAAATGGCTGGCAATAATGAAGTTATTTCTAAAAAGGAGGAGCAGAAAGCAGCTAAAAAGCCTCCTTCGAACAGCTTCCCTTCAAATGTGAGAAGCTTGCTCTCAACTGGTATGTTAGATGGAGTATCTGTCAAGTATATAGCTTGGTCTAGAGAGGTAAACTTTACTTTTATGAGTCTTATCTTTGAAACTGTGATGCTCAGTATATGACATTGTTCTTCCTTTGCATGGTAGAAGGAGCTCCGTGGTATTATAAAAGGTTCTGGTTACCTCTGTAGCTGTCAGTCATGTAACTTTTCCAAGGTACATTTGTTGCCAATTTTCGTTATTGCAGGACTAACTTGCTGTACAATTTACTGATTAAATGTGGTGTAACTTCTATGTGTAGGCAATTAATGCTTATGAGTTTGAGCGCCATGCCGGTTGTAAGACAAAACACCCTAATAATCATATATACTTTGAAAATGGGAAGACAATCTATGGGATTGTTCAGGAGCTCAGGAACACACCTCAGGATTTATTATTTGAAGTTATTCAGACAATTACTGGATCGTCTATTAACCAAAAATCATTTCGCATCTGGAAAGGTGCCTTAAATCAATGAACTGAGCTGTTTCATATTCTAGAATGTTTATTTTTTTTAAATTAAGTTAGCATTGGTTATACAATTTTAATGCCTTTTTCCTGTCTTCAGAATCTTTTCTAGCTGCGACACGTGAACTTCAGCGTATATATGGGAAGGATGAGGTCAGGCGACTGTCATAAAGAGGAATCCATATGCAAGGTATTATGCAAAGACGTGACTGCAGCTCTGCCTACAATATCATATAAATATGTGCTCTTTAATACTTTGCGACCCTATAAACCATGGTTGATCTAGAGCAGTTTTTTGGTACTCTGGGAAAAATACTGAACGAATTCATGATACGTCCTTCACAACGTGCATATGCATAACTTATGATTTTGTTTTCTACATTAAGTTTGCCTGACGATGTATAACTTCCTGAAAATATATTCAGCCAATTGATGATTTAATTGTCAATTGTCATCTTGTGCCCATAGACTGTAATTATCCTGTTAACTCATATAGGAAGATACCAATGTTCATGATGCCACTCGTATGGATATATATTTAGAAGTGAGTAGGAGTTCTCTTATTTATTAGAAATAGGAATAACGTGCCAACCATTTAACCTACAAAATCTAGATCTGTTTCTTTTTTACTTGGATGTAGGATGGTGCTAATATGGCTGATCCACTGGCATTCCCCACCTAGCCAACTCAAGGATCTCAAAGTGAATATTCACCAAATTTGTTTATTAAGTCAAATTAATTTGTCATGTCCGCAGAAGCTTTAAATTTACATGGGCAAAGTTGGGAGTGGTTCCAAGGTGGTGACTGCAAAGGAAACATACTGGTACAAGATTTTGGTATAATTTGAAGTGGTGAAGTCATTAGAGATATACAGTTTGATGAGAAGAGATATACAATATGTTGGTGAAAGTGATTAGAGACAAATTCGACTATGTGGTGACCCTTAAAAATGCAACTTTTAAAATACAAATTCGACTATGTGGTGAAAGTGATAAAAGACATTGATAATGGATGAGATAATTCTTATGATTTTAGTTTCTTAATTGAAAAATGGACAAATTTGCCACTATTCAGTGAACCGTGATCTCTGCCTATGTTTTGGATTCATGTTTTTAATGCCTCAACATTTCTTTTCCCATCACCCTAGCCGTATTTTAAAAGCAAGAAAAATAAGAAAATAATACTTGTCTTAGTGGGCGTTTGGACATAAGAATTGTAAAATTCCAAAAGAATTTGGATGAGTGCCTCTACACAATGAAGACAAAGATCAAACACCTTTTCATTTCACTGATACAAGTGATACTCCCTCGTCCCATTTATTTGACATGGTCTCCTTGACGTGGAATTTAAAATGCTAGTTTGATGTCTATATCATATTATATTGGAAGTAATTAAAGAAAATATTAAAGTAGTAGTTGAAAAGTTTTCAAATGAAACGAATTGTAGTGAGGATCATATAGCTAATCCCAGCTAGTTTGGATTGAAGCAAAGTAGTTGTTTTGGCACAAGTCGAAAAGTTAGTTTATAGGAAGAAATATGACATTAAAGATTAGAGTACATTCGTGTTGTCAAAGCCTCATTTAAGGCGCACTTAAGCCCCGAAGCTCAGAAAAGCTCAGGGAGGGCGCTTCACCTCGCTTCAGCTGCGCTTCAATGTAGTCAAGGCACTAAGGTGTGCGCCTCATTGCCCATGAGTTCTATCTTGAATCGAGCGGGTACTAACGACAATATATCGGCAAATAAGTGTATTAGTTGTTGACGAAGACATTAGGAATGAGTTTGTTTCTTTTTCTTGAATTACATATGTATTTTTATTTTTTTCCTTAGTTGCACCTTTTTTAATTAAAGCCCGCACTTTAGTTGCACTTTGCACTTAAATCCCTAATCGACCTGGAGTGCTTTTTAGAGCTTTTCGCTTTTGACAACACTGAGTACATTAGTTCATTAATATGAATCTTTATTTGGCGAACATCGGTATGGAAGAATGTTTTGGTTCTTATTAGAAGCGTGTCAATCTTTTGAGACGTCCAAACCTGGAAGTTTGTCACATACGTTTATGAGCAATAGATACCTCATTTTTATATTGATAAAACCGAGACTTTAGTACTTGAAAATTTTGTGGCTCAAAGTGCTTAATGGTGGAAGTTTCAATCTTTAAATTGCAATATTTGTTTCAAGAAGCGTCAATAGTATGCCTTTGAGTATGCTTGATATGGTTTTGATTTTTAAATAATTCATCATTTCGGCATGCTCTTCATTCCCGTAACAAATTGTGATGTCTGGAAGGGATGAGATAGTTTTGTCCTGTTAAACATGTGAGATAATTAGTTTTAGGTTCATGACTCGCTTTTTGATATCTTTGGAAGGTCGAAGACTGGTCAAAAATTGGTGAGGACCTAAATTGAGCAAGTTTCAGACTCCATTACCCCCACATCTCTGGTTTAGTAATTTGGTTGCCCTACATTCATATTCATCTCCACCCCTCCACCGCC
>NC_031995.1:12847992-12860389 GCF_001879085.1 Nicotiana attenuata | reverse complement strand
TTCAATTACACAGTCACCATTTAGTTTGTAACAAGTCCTGCTTATCAAGAAGAGGTCTGTAACTAGCCCTTGCACAGATGGTTACCATAGAAGACATATGGGCGAATATGCACAAGGTTTCTCATACTATAGTAATCAAGCAATGGTGCTATTAATTATATGCTTCTGATTTTAATGCACGAATATATCCCTCTAAAGCCCTTTAGTGCCTTCGTTTAGTTCCATTGTTTTTTTTCTCTTTTGGCGGGAAGACATCTATGGCCAGCATTGGTAGGTGTGTGATTGGTGATTGAGCAGTATCTGAAATGTAGCATAATGTCAGTTAGTCCAAATTGGCCTGACCCATACAATGGAATAGCTGCTAAGACTGACTTGTCCAAGTCTTTTAGACACTGATCTTTAGGAAATATTTTTAGATAGAACTTCGGTATGTTAGATCTTAAGTTCAGGATCCACCTTATTTTCATATCTGGGCATGATTATTGCTGTTATTATACATGCTTAATATCTGTTTAACAAACCATAAGAAAAAGCCTGTTGGCTTACCATAGTTTGGTCATTCTATAGTTCTGACAGAAGTTTGCAAAAAATGGTTGTTTAACTGGCCCAAATTTTGGGCACATGTTGACGACTTGAGATTCTTTTTCCTTGCCTTAAACCAGAAAGAAACTCCTCTTCATACATAAACCATCTTTAACTAATAACTATTAATTCTTAGATGAAGCTGAAGAGGAGCTCATTTCCTAGATAAAGAGGTTGCTCTGTAGCCCGACCTCCTTTTGGAATTTGGAAGATATAGTCCCGAAGAGAAGATCATTATATTCTTTCATCTTTGGTAACAGTTGTTCCTCTTGATGGACTGATGTGGATAATTGTCTGACCTAAATTTTCCTTGTCAATTTTGTTTCCATGTGTCGTTTCCTGTGTTGGTATTGCTTGTTCATCGGTTGATGGAGATTTTTGATCCTTGCTTTTACCCCACAGGACAATGTAAAGGCCTAAAACGATCACAACAGCACCAAGTACCCTGTAGAAAGTGTTACATTAGTTTTTTGTTGGTTGTAACTTATAAGAGCTTTATAAGAAATTAAGAATTACCTTCCCAGGTTCATTTGTTCCCGTAGAATGAATGAACTCAGTATAGCTACGATAACCATGCTTAATGGATTGAAAGCTGTGACGAAAACGGGGCCCCTATCTTTCATTATGACTCCTTGGATGTAATACGCGAGTCCTGAACAGAATATTCCCTGGATTGGTCATGGAAAGTGAGAAGCTTTTGGTAGGCTTAACTTTATGAGTGATTGGAAAAGCTATGCTTCTACATTTGTTTTCTCGTTTCTCTCATGCTGCAGAAGTAAAGTTTCTTGCTACAGTAGTTAGGAAACATTAATGTGCATAAGCAGTAGAGCATCTAGTTAACAGGTTCTGTCACATTGAGTAGTACAGAACTGGGCAATATGGTGCATACAACAGATAAACAATATGGTACAGCACTGGATAATATGGTACACACAATGGATAAACATATAAAGAATGGATACTTTAAATTTTTCTTGTATGGTCGTGTTCTAAGAAGATTTAATCGACTCAGTCTTGCTCATAAGTTTGACTTACACTGTATACAGCTGCAAGAAACTTAGTGTCCCATTTTATGGCCCACACTGCAGCCTTTCCTCTCTCCATTACCATTGCTACTATGGCTCCCTCAGCTGTTCCCAACAAGCATATCCAAGCAGTGAGTGAGAGCTCAGCAGGGTAGGTCCGCAGTGTGATTGCCTATGCATAGCGTATTAGAGTCAGATATATCGCTTATTTCCTAATAATTTATCTCTAAGTAAGGTCTATCGTTACCTGCAAAATCATGAATGCTGCCCAACTGAAGCACCCAATTGTTATCATGAGGGAACCTTTGATAGCATGGCTTAGATTTAACCCACCACTTTGAGATTCATGACTGGAATTTCCTTTTGTCCAAAATAGTTCAATGACTGGACCTTGTACCAGCGTCATGATCATGGCTCCTGCAACTGTGGCGATAGTCCCAATTATTTTGGCTTGGCTGCGAATGCTTGTAAGCTTCACCTTCTCAAGCCTAGGATAAAGAAAATATGTGCAAACACAGTTAACATCGTCATTTGGTTGTTTTGGCAGAATCCATGTTGGGTTTTCCTTGTTAGTTTATCTTTGCTGGTGTTCATATGTGTGATTATATCTGTAGAATGAAAAAAGCATATGATTTACCTGAATATCCAGGCCATTATAAAAGTAATGGCGGGAAGTATGTTGCACATTGCAGCTGCAAAAGTTGCTGTTGTGTATTTCAGGCCAATAGAGTAGAGATTCTGGTCGATGACTGGCCTATTGGTCAAGAGAAACATGTTTATGTTAGATACTGACTCCATGGAAAAAAATAAATTTTGAGTGTTGGAGACTTACTCCAGTATGCTAAGAAGTACCAACTTAGTGAATATTTTGAGAGTCATCTTTGGTCTTATTTTCCTGTTAAGAAACATTTAGCTTGTCATTCATTCTCGCTAGAATTATGGGAATAAGAAACCCTTGGGGTTGGCCTGGTGGTAACAGACTTGAGCCTTGGGGTTTGCTCCCTTTCAAGGTCTCAAGTTCGAAATCCACTGGGTTCAAACAATTTCTGAGGGCCATCGGACTGGGTAAAACCTGAATTAACCGTGGTGCACTTGCGGGAAACTCCTTGCCGAGGGCCTGTGCACCCCCGGGATTAGTCGAGTCTCTTAGAGACTCGGACACCCGGTGCAAATCAAAAAGAAAAAAAAAAAATTATGGGAATAAGAAGAAGACACTTTTTGTATGTCTTTGTCCTACTGGTAACTCGACTAAAATTGAGGTTGCAAACGCGTCAATCGAACATAGGGAGGGAGGAAGAGAGAGAGACATACTTGTCTAGAATTATTGCAAAAGGAGCAATAGCCAGAGTGGCTACTGCGTGGCGGTATACAACAAATACATAGTTGCTCATCCCTTCATTCAATGCCATTTTGGTGAGGATATCCATGCCTGCTAGCCCAAATTGGAGAAAAATGACAGCAATAAAGGGTTTTGATCTAATGAATAGTTCACTTACTGCCTTCATTGTTTATTTGCACAAACTCAACCTCTTTGAGAGCACTTCTATTGTAAGGTCACAAGTGTGCACTAGTAACTGCTGCTTTTCTGTATATATAGACAAATCCTTTCACACAATTTTCATTGTCTACCCATTTTGTGATCAGCAGATGGGGACAAAATCTGTTGGATTTCATCTGTGTACAGAATTTGTTAATTAATTACTCGTAAAGCCTTCCACTTTTTAGATGAAGTGGCCTAGTCACCTGGACCTACTCATCACTTGCTTCTAGGAAAAGTAAATTGGGACAGAGCCCCCTTTTATTTGTTGCTACTTTCTGTTAGTTGTCTGCTTTTGATGAGCTCAAATGTTCTTGAATTGGTTTAATATGTTCTCATATGTCTTAATATTTTGGAATATTCAAAAAATGTATCGTTGTTCTTCGAGATAATACTTATTCCCCATCTATGCTCATAGTCATGGATACTAATTCCTTGCAAAAACATCTATGTTTATGCATATGACAGATTGACAACCAAAGTGAACAGGTGGCCGGCTCAAAGAGACTGTATTTCTCCTTTTGCTATTCGTCTCTCATAGTTGATGACTCTGTTATTGCCGTGATCCATGGTAATAATTCTTGTCAGAGAAATTATGGCTGTATATTATATCTTTCGTTTGTTTCTACATTTTGTTAACAGATGTATGTAAATTAGAAGTACATAAGTTTTTGCGCGCTGGTTAGTTCAGTGAGAATCTATGTTTTAGAAATTTCCCCAACTGAGTGATGTATGTAGGTACCGTAGTTTTGCGCCTGACCATCGGCAATGCAATGGGGGGGGGGGGGGTATCCTACATTTCTTTTTTACATTTTTCTGCTGTTCTGTTCTTTAGGTGCTCTCCCATTGGCAGTGCACCAAACTTGTCACTACTGAATTGAAAATTCCTCTATCTTGTGGATTTTAGGCATTTTAAAGTTTGATAGCTAGCTCAGGGCAAAACTTTGTAGTGCTAAGTTTAGGCACACGAATATTATGAGGTACGTCATCCTTGTGAAGTTAAAGCTACAATTGTTCCATTAAATGTTCGCATGTCATTAGTCTTCTAGATTAGTAATGTGATTGATCATACCGTTTTGATTTCATATAAAAAATATCAACAAAATTGTGTACTTGAAGTTGCAATTGATTCCATCAAAATATTCACTAGCCATTAGTCTTTCCAAAATACTAATGTGATTGATCTTGACAGTGTTGATTTTATTTTAAAATATATTAAGTGTACTTGAAGTTACGAAATTTTTTCGATTAGATGTTCACAGACCATTAGTCTTTTTAAATTAGTGATGTGACTGATCAGACAGTATTGATTTCATAACACAGTGTACATAAAGTTACAATTGATTCCATTAAATGTTCACATGTTATTAGTCTTTTTTAAATTAGCAATGTGGTTAAATCTTGATCGTATTGATGTTGTACAAAAATATCAGCATATTGTGTACTTAAACATACCAGTCGTTCGATTGAATTTTTACGGGTCATTAGTCTTTTTAATTTAGTATTCTGCTTGATCTAACCAATGATTTCACGTCACAAATTAAATATCATTATGGTAAGATCAATCACATTGCCAACATCTTTTGCATTAAAAAATCTTATGCATCAAAAAGTAAAGAAAGGCTAAGTGTTTACGTGCCAAATTGCCAACCTTTTCCATATTGCATGTTACATGTTGTGTTTGTAACGTCTCCTTTTGGTTTGTTTGGGGGGGGGGGGGGGAGTGTGGAATTAGAAATATAGAATTGTAAAATTATATGCATAGAATGATTAGAAGGGATCAAAAGATTGTAGGGGGTACCTAGGAGAATCTTCTTTATGAGAATATGCACCAAAGTGCTCTCTTACGTCCCATTTGAAAAATGTGAGTTCCTATCAATACATCGACTGAGATATGTTCATTAAGATTAACCACTTGAATCGGTTTTTGACATTATTGTGAACTTTATATTGATTGACATGGATTGGAGTACCAGAACCAGAACTTTATCGTTATATTCTCATTCTCAAAAAAAAGAATTATTAACCAGAAGGCGAGCTATTGGCTTTGGAAGTTTATAAAGTACTATTATTATGATGAAAAGATGGTCAAACTTGAAAGAAAGTAAGCAAAATGATGGTTCTTTTGGTGAATCTCCAATCTCCACATATCCAAAGATTGAATTATTGTAAAACTGCGAGGTATTATTGACACTTTGAATTAAATAAAGCAATTGTTTAAAAGAAGACGTGGTTTTCGGATAAAAGCTTAGGTGTTGAGGTAAAGTAGAAAGAAGAGAAGAAAAAGGAAAAGGAAACGAGGGAGTGGAAGTAGCGTCTGACTGCAATTGTTGCCAATATGGTCGTGGTGTCTTCCACAAAGGGAAGAAGATATGAAGTGAAAGATAGGGTTACAATTATTGCCTTAGCACCAACTAACATTTTACAATATTTTATGCTCTACGATGTCATTCTTTAGTATGCCACCAACTCGACCAATACATTACTTTCAGAGGCGAATCCAAAATTTAAAGTCTGTGGTTTTATAACGATCTCAATGGTTTTATAACGATTTCAAGTTAATATACAGTTATTACTGATGTTCATAGTTTAATATTAGTTATCTAAATGAATTTTTTTAATATATACAAGGTTTGGGTAAAAATTACTGAATTTCTGTGAACCGTGCGTAATGCTCTAGATAAGCCACTATTGGTATTTTTTAATACAACAATGGTATAACCCATTTTGTGAGCACTTTCATTATTTTACTGGATATTTGCCATCTCTTACTAGCGTAAGTGTTGGAGTTCATAATTTTCACCGGCTTCATTGGCCTAAACCGTTAGGCTAGATCCTTGAGTGTTTAATAGCTCATAGTAGGGGTGGACATGGACTGGGTAAGTTCGGTTTTTATTAAAACCAAACCAAACCAACTATATCGGGTTGGATTGGTTCGGTTTCGTCGGGTTTTTCGAATTTTTTTGTTACATAAATATTATTTCAGCCTTACTTTGTGTCACGACCCAATTTCCATCCCGGTCGTGATGGCGCCTCTCGTGAAGACAAGGCCAGCCAACTAACCCAGATCCTTTCACTTTAACAATTATTAAACATAAATGAATAGATAAATACAGCTTAACGACAATAATAACTAGTATTTACAACCCAACACAACCCGACCGGGGTGTCACAAGTCACGAGCATCTAAAGAAAACCTGAACACAACTACAGGGTCAATAATAATATATAAAGAAAAATTCTGGAAAATCAAAAGGCAACATCCGGTGCCGCGGACGCTGGCGGTCACCTTGCTCAGCTACAATAGCCCTACCTTCAGTCAGCTAATAACCCGCTACCGGGTGAACAATACCTGCAACTGCACGCGCGGTGCAGGGAGTAAAGTGAGTACTTCCAACTCAGTGGTAATAAGAGTAAATAATAACTGAGAGGCAAGAAATCACGTAAGAGCACTCTATCATGCTATATAGGACAGTACAACCCTTTTTAGAAAACAGTAAGACCGTGAAAGATCCTTTAGAAAATATCTGGCTCAGCTTAAAAACCTCTTTTGAAAATATCCTTTTACAACAGTCGAGCAAATGAATGCGTATTCAGACAATGCACGTCCGCACATAAGTCAGCCCCTCGGGCACAACACTCCACTAACAATTAACACCAGGGCGTCTGGTAAACAGTGCAAGAAGTAGCATGAATGCCAATGAAATGAGAGTGCTGAATGTCATGACACGTAGTACAAATAGGAACCGATGCATGAATGCAATGCAATGCACATGACCGTTGCGGCGTGCAGCCCAATCCATTTGGGTACCCCCGCTCACTGTGGGGGTTCAGACTCCGGAGGGGCTCTTACAGCTCAAGCGCAATATCATCATAGTATCGCTGCGGCGTGCAGCCCGATCCACACTCAGTCCAGATATGTATATGCATGCAAATGCCACTCGGGCAATGCCAAGTACTAGCTTTTAACTCAAAACATCAGAAAAATGCAATTTAAGTCTTTAAACTTTTAGCAATATGACTGCACATTTCAAAACAGTGTTTAACTAGGACTGAAGTCATTTAACATGCTAAGTTTCGTGAAAACGGTGATAATAATCCCTAAAGGATTCAAATAATCGGCACGAAGCCCAAAACATGGCAATCAACCCAAATCACGATAGCATCAAGTAGGTTTCAGTCAATTACGCAGTAAAATCAACAACCGGGACAGACCAAGTCACAATCCCCAACGGTGCTCTACCCCACGCTCATACCTGGCGTGCAAGTCACCACAATACAGCACTATAATGTGCAAATCCGGGGTTTCAAACCCTCAGGATATCATTTACAAGTATTACTCACCTCGAACCGGTGAAATCCCTAGCTCGCGACGCCTTTGCCCCTCGAATCGGCCTCCACGCGCGTCGAATCTAACCAAAATCAGAGCGAATACATCATAATATGCCAAGGGAACAATACCCAATCGAAAACAATCGAAAATTAGCAAGAATCTCGAAACTAGCAAAATCCGAGCCCCGGGCCCGCTTCTCGAAAAATTACGAAATTTACACCACCGGATTTCTCGTCTCGCCACGAGTCCATACATATAAAATTCACCAAAATCGGAGTTCGTTTGACCCTCCAAATTCCATTTTTACATCCTAATTTCTCAAACCCTAACTTACCCCATTTTTACCCTTTAATTCCTTGGGTTTTCAGTGTTAATTCATGTTTATACACAATAACAACATAATCTAAGCCCAAGAATCCATACATGATGTAGCCCTCGAAACCCTCTTCGAAAATCGCCCAAAATCTCCTTAGTCCGAAGTCCAAAATGTTGTTCTTTCAAAAATTCACGAAGATGATTAATTTCACTTAACTGCCAGGCATTTCGCTTCTGCGGATCCAGTACCGCTTTTGCGGCTTCCGCTTATGCGGTCAACGTCCAGTTTTGCGGACCTTTCACTTAAGGCAACCTTCCGCTTCTGCGGTCCCCAATCGCATCTGCGGGACCGCTTAAGCGATCCAATTCTCCGCTTCTGCGGAACCTGACCAGAGTTCCAAATTCCGCTCCTGCGAGGTCTAGCTCGCTTCTGCGAGGCCGCCTATGCGGTCCTCCTTCCACTCATGCGGAATCTGGCAAGGGACAAGACTTTCGCTTCTGCGCATCTTCCAATCGCTTCAGCGAGACCACACCTGCGGTCCCATAACGGCAGGTGCGAAACCAACAGATACCAGCAAGGTTGAACCTGCAATTAACTCCAAAAACCTTCCGTTTAACCACCCGAATTCACCCCGAGGCCCCCGGGACCTCAACCAAAAACACCAACACATCCTAATACCTTATTCAAACTTGTTCCAATCCTCAAACACTTCAAACAACGCTAAAACCATCAAATCACATCGGATTCAAGCCTAAGTTTCTTAAAAACTTCCGAATTACGCATTCGATCAAAAACCCGACCAAAACACCTCCGAATGACCTGAAATTTTTTGCACACATATCCAAAATCACCTAACGAAGCTACAGCAACTCTCGGAATTCCATTCCGACCCTCGGATCAAAATCTCACTTATCAACCGGAATTCGCCAAAATACTAACTTCGCCAATTCAAGCCTAATTCTACACCGGACCTCCAAAATCAATTCCGATCGTACCCCTAAGTCATAAATCATTTTCCCGAAGCTAACCGAATCACCGAAAATCACATCCGAGCCTTCTAACTCATAAGTCAACGTCCGGTTGACTTTTCCAACTTAAGCCTCCCTTAAAGAGACTAAGTGTCTCACTTCTTATCAAAACCAATCCAAATCAACTCTAACACACCACATACCGATAACGAAACATAAGGAAACATAAAATGGGAGAAACGAAGCAGTAACACCTGAGACGACGGGTCGGGTCGTCACACTTTGTTAAACATTTTATAAGTAAATACATGTTTAGTAAAAATTGACAAATATCTGATCTATTAAAATATTTTTATGGTAGAATTTTGTTAATAACACATAGTTATTTTGTAGTCGTCTGACAATAATTTTTCGTTAATGTATACTTTCACGGTTAAACGAATTTAATAATTAAGCATAAAATCTATATGATACCTAATTAATGATAAGTTCTATTTAATTTTACATTATCGAAATACCACTTCAAATTCGAAAAAGATATAAGAATTTAATAAATTTTGACATATGAACATGGAAGAACAAAGAAATTGACGCATTTCAGTAACTCATATAACGCATTATTTAAGGTTAATAAAAATGGTGTACTTCATATTCTATTAAATATTATATTCCACAAGAGAATCCCAAATATTTCTAGAATTTTTATAAAGAAAATTCTATATAAAGTCTTAAAAGTATATATTAAAATTATATATTTATATGTCGGTTTGGTTCGGGTTTTTTTACTCAATGCCAAACCAAATAAAACCAAACCTAGTCGGGTTTTTTAATCGGTTTGGTTTAACTTTTCGATTTGGTGCGGTTTTTCGGTTCGATTTGTACACCCTAGCTCATAGTTTCACATTCTAACTTCTTATTTTTCCTGCATATTCATTGTTCTAGAAAATTTAATTCATTTTCTACATGTTTTCTGCGCTTAATATAATAATGTTGCTGATTAATTAATAATATGAAATATTCGTTTGTAATGGTTTAGTTTTTATATGAGAAGCTTTACATAATTTATTTGGGAAGCAGGAAAAGCTCTTGAATCCAACTTTCAACAACAAAATATTTTCAGACATTTGGTTTATTAAAAAAATATATACTCTATATATCAGTCCGACACGTGCTGAGGTGTGTTTCTGACTTACAATAAAATAAACGGATAATATATTCTCTTAACTGATGACGTGCGTACAATTTAATCAAATTTGAAGCTATTCGTTGAAATAATTACAATGACTCAAAGATTTAAAAGAATGACACCCACCTTAAATCTAAGAATATTTCACACTTGGGTCTGGCATGTTTTTTTTACTAGTTTCAGGGTACGTGCTTTGCGCGTGTACCTATATTAATGAATATCATTTTTTTAAAAATTACGTAAATATTATTAAATAATGTATTTTTTTGTTATTGGGCAAATATTAAAGAAAAAAATGAAAGTTCCTAAAATAACGAATGTTAATCTCACTAAGCGCTAACTCAATAAAACAAAGAAATTCTACTCCGCATAAGTTTTTATATGCCCTTATTATGATTTATGAGGCGTGAAATATCTTTGTTACCAAATACTATAAGCAAATAACACAAAAAATACTTTTACCACGATCATTCAAAGATAACAAAATACAACAACAACAACAACAACAACATTCCCAGTATTATTTCACACTGTGGGGTTTGGGGAGGGTAGTGTGTACGCAGACTTTACCCCTAGCTTGTGAGGATAGAGAGGTTGTTTCCAATAGACCCTCGGATCAGGAATGCATTTATTGAATTACAAAAATATATAATACTATATTAGAAATAGAGGGAATTATCATTTATTGAAATGAATATAAAAAGAAATAAAAATGATAACGACACTTCTATTGAATACCTTTTGTCTTATGTTACATCCTTAATGCTTCAACTTAGCATGTTTAGCAATTTAATTTTTAATACTATATTATAATGGATTTTGCTCTATTTTCTTATTACTTTCACGGGCGATGCTTTTCTAGTGAAAATAAATTTATGTACCTTAAAATTTTTATCAACTTGACAAATAATTTTACTTACATGATGATTTTTAAAAATATTGAATATATATTTTTTTTTGCTAATTTATTAATTCAAAGACTTAATTATTTGTTGAGATTTCATGCTTTTAAGATAGCATAGAAGATGCGAAGTATTATCGAATTTTTTTCCTACTCGAACAATATATTATTCTCTTTATCAATTTGTATAATATTTATATAATGTCATTCACTTTTTTTTTTTACCCTTTAAAGTATATATTATATTGGACAAAATAGTTTTGCTTATCTTCCTAATAATTTGGATTTCTAAATCAACTATAATTTTATTTATTATATTTTTCCTTATTTGCATTCTGTAGAAAACAGTTTAAAACTAATTATAATTTTACCAACTATATAAATTATTTAATGTAATTATGTACAACTATAACTATACCTTTTTTCTAATTTTAGGGAAAAGGAATAGAATAAGCGGATTATTTCCATAAATCTACGTTATCAATTTTCCTTTCAACTAAGATTATTTTAATTTGTTTGGCAAAATCACATAGCTTGAACATTCACTTTACATGTACTATTCGTTTACCATTATTGCCGTTAGAATCCTTTCCTTACAATATTTCCCAACGTAGTGAGTTATTCAATGTACATGTATATTTTAATTAATTTTAAAGTTATTTTCTACAAAATTTAAATAAGGAAAGATATAAATAAAATTTTAGTTGATTTAGATGTCCTAAGATAAGCAAATTATTATTTTATCCAATATAAAATATATTTTTAAAAGGTAAAAAAGGCAAACGGCATTTCGCTAAGGGCTTTCGTGCTTTTAATATAGTATAGATTATTTACTAATAGTAGTATTTTTTTCTCTCGCAAGTTTTTACTATTTACTAATAATATTTTGATCACTGAATTGTTCACTTGGAGACCTCAAGAATGAGTCTACCAAATATTTATAATTGATAAATTCCTATTCCAATTAAGAAAGGAAAATAACTAAAATAGAGAAAAGGAAAATCCTAAGCCAAAAATTGAAACATGATATTCCTTCTTTGATAGAAATACTAAACCAACTTAGGAAAGGAAATAAAATACAGGAGAATGGAGATCCTATTTTTAGAAGAAAACAAGAAATATCGTTGAGACGCTTTATTTTTAGAAGAAAACAAGTATAGCGTCAATCAATTAGCTCAATTCTAGCTATTACTCTACTATATATTTACTAGTGTTTAACTACACCAAGCAATTTAATTTTACGAGTTATAAATTTGTAGACATATAAAATTTGTTGGTCTAACCCATACAAAATTTGGATTAAATTTAACGGAAGAGGGTTAAAAATGCCCCTAAACTGTTGAAAAAGATTTAAAAATATCCTCCATTCAGCTATTGGGCTAAAAATACCCCGCCATCCACCTTTTTGGTTCACTTATCCTCTTTGACCGTAAGGTCAGTGCTGAATTAAAAATAATAATTATTTAAATTCCACGTGGCAACTTCTTATTGGTCGAAATTAAAACATCTAACCTATTAAAAAGACCTACCCATATCTACATGTTTTTCG
>NC_031995.1:12808089-12846240 GCF_001879085.1 Nicotiana attenuata | reverse complement strand
TCTACATTCTCAACACTAATGACAATAGAGTCAACTAAATATGTATCCTCAATATCCTTGGTTGACTCTAGTATCTCTTCTACAACATCGACATCCTCAAAATCTAGTGCGATTGATTGTTGGTGTTCTACTCTAGCCTCCTCCTCTAGCTCATCAATTTTTGTATCTAATTCACGCTCTTCTTGGATACTATTCACAATATTGGCTTGTTGAGCATTAAAAACTTCAACCAGTTGACTCATGTGAACTTTCAAGTTGTGAATAGTTTCCTCCTGCCTTTCTATCCGCAGTAGTAATTTACTCTGTTGTTCCAAAATGCACTTTAACATATCTTCGAGCTTCTTTAGGTCCTCATACCTGGGTTCTTTGCTCCTATTAACATCACCAGAAAAAGAAGAACCATCAAAGTAAGGGGTTGGGGGAAAGTAAGAAATATAAGCACAACCGTGAAAGTGACCATCTTGACCACCACACATATCACACACATTCCACACATAAGATTGAGTTGGTGCACAAAACTCGCTTTCAGGAATATTTTGATAATTTTGCCCTGGGTGGTTTCCTTCACAATATGCATAAGGAGGATCAAAAGTAGAATTACCAACAACAAAATTCTCATAATTCCATGATGTCATGTTTCTCAAATAAACAAATAAAACTAAAATAAAAAAAATAAAAAAAATCAAATAATAAAATAAAAGTTCAAACTTGAAACCTAGCAATATGTACACCTACAACTACACCGTTAGTTCCCCGGCAACGGCGCCAAAATTTGATCACGCCCAACTATGCCTTATAAAAAGGACAATGCGGTCGTTGCAAATATAATCCGGTTTACAAGTCCGGAGTCGAATCCCACAGAGAACTAAGGTTTAGCTACAGCTGTTCACTGTCACCAAGAAGACAAGCTTGAACAATTCCTAACTTATAGATATTAAGATTCTTGTGTTCAACTACTTAACTAACAAATTAAAATAGTAAATTAACAACTAACGATACTGAGGGTTCGAGAAAAGATTAAGGAGGTCTAGAGTTATGATTTCCCCAATTTTCGGAATCCTTCCCGCTATGTCTTCTATAATTTCGCCTAAGTATTCTCTACCGATCATGAGCACTCTTATTACCGTAAATCTCTCCCGAGTAATTACGACAATTTACTAGACGCACTCTCCCGAGCTACGCTAGCTGGCTTTTAATACAGCTCACTTCAGATCGCACCCAAGGCTTCGTTATCCCTAATCCCGCCTTTAAACCCTCAGTTATTGATCCCTCATATACTTTGGGAGTGGTGTTGTTTAACAATTACCTAAATATGCACTCTCTCCCGAGTTATGCATACTAAATAGGCACAGCTAATTGAGAGCTCTTCAACCAACCACAATATAAATGTAGTTGAACAAATAGAGAAAAGCTATGGCTCAATTATATAAAAACATAACAAGAATTTATCCTACAAAAGGTTATATCAAAACTCTAGATAACAAATTAGCTATTCATAATAGTATGTAAAACTACAATACTAAAAGTCATAACCAACAATGAAAAATAGGAAGAGGAAGGAAAAAACTCGTAGAAGAATTCTCCGCCTTGCTCCCAATGTGTTCTTGCCTCCAAGGGTGTTGTCTAACCCTGAAGTAGTGTCTCTCCGCCTCCTTAGGTCTAATTTGTGTCCAAAATATATCCTCCCCTTGTTCTTGGCCGGCCTCCTTTGTTTAATATAGGGTTTAGGACTTAAAATCCTATGTTTTGCACTTTAGTCCCTGAAATTTTCGCTTCCTGCCGCGGTTTTGCCGCGGTCGCGGTGGAACCGCGGCCAAACATGCCCTCTGATTCTTCAGTTGTCCGCGACCATCTTCTACCGCGGTTCTGCCGCGGTCGCGGCAAAACCACGATTTTTCACCCTGTTCTGTTTGGAATTTGGTAAAACGTAAAACATGAAAGTTGTAGCCCTTTGAGTTAGCTTTCCAACCATATATTGTGGAGACCAAATGGAGTTCTGAGCAAAAAGTTATGTCTATTTTACTAGACAGTGCGCAATATGCCTCCTCAAGTCTTCGTTCGTACTTAATTATCAAATTTGACCCCCGAACACGATCCCGGCTTAATTCCTTGAGCTTTTACTCAGACTTCAAAGCTTCAAATCACTTAAATTCATTCCATAACATCTATATAGCTCGGAATCACACCTACAAGGCATAAAACACACAATTAGTGCAAAACACTAGCGATTAAAGCGCAAACTCAATTAAAGTGCAGTAAATTCGAGTGTAATAAGCGACTAAAATATGCAATTATAGCCTATCATCAAGTGCGCAGTCAAATATTTATAAATATTCAATAAATTTTTTAATACATATATATAAGATCTGGACAAAAAACTATAATATTCACGTGAACCTGTAACTTGCGTATCTAGTGTAGTTGCTATGGGTTCAAATGAACGCATATCTTTCGCTCATATTGTGTACTTTTGCCCAAAAATTATTAAATACGTACAAATAATAAATTTTGAATTCTTTAAATAAGAGATGTGGTAGAATTGCGAATCTGAACCAATAAAATGTAAATCCTGGATCCGCCTCTAACCATTATGGTGAGACTTGTTTACAAAATTTTCGAGGTTATAAAGATTGTAAATATTATTGTCTCCCTTCAACCCAAAACTAATATAAAGTTGAGGAAACATATTTTATCACCTTATCTTCTGCACTCATAATTATTTGCATATACACTCAGGAGAAAGTTGATATTTGAACGACACTTCTTGCTAGCAAGTTGATAGCCAATCCTTTGAATTGAAAAAGAAATAAAGGAAAAAAAAAAATAAAGCAAGAAGAGCCTATAGAAACTCTTCTTTTGTTTCCTTAATATCTTTTTTTGATTTGATTTCAGCAAAATCGTCGGAGCACAATAAATTCAGAGGCGAATCTACGCCTGGAAAAGAGTCGAGAGACCGGACCCCGTTAACTTCGGCAAAAAAATTGAATATATTAGTGTGTATATGTTTAAAACGATCATATATTTTGTTTGGACCTCTTAAGATTTAAAGTCTGATGGGAGCACTGATTGAACAATTTGTTCATGGGCCCTACTACTTTCAAATCCTGGATTTGTCTCTGACAATAATAGATGTCATATAGAAGATTTTTAGAGACCTTTGAGTCTTTACGTTTCAATATTTTCACTTTCAATTAATTCTCAATGGCTTTTTGTTGAAAAATTGTAAGGGAGATATAAAGGGGTAATCTCAATTATTCTCTTTTTTCGCTATGATTAGAATTTAAAACAGTAATAGCCACTTAACATTAAAAATAATATAAATAAAGTCGAAAGTAAATATATTTGCACTCGAAAAGGAATAAAAGCGATTTCCCAAATAATAATTTAGTTAAACGAAATGGAAAAAATGGCCTATACTACAACAACAACAACAACAACAACCTATAGTTTACTTAATTTTGGATAATATTTTAAAGATTTATTGGGTATGGAACAAGATTCAATCTTAAAAGTTTATTAGAAGCAGAAAAAATATATAAATAGAAGAATATTTTAGTGAGTGTAGTGAATGACTCTAACTCCATCGGTACGTTTATGGCATCATCAACTTGCTTTTCGATATAATAAAAAGATTTTTTTTGTAAAATCTTGCGAATTCAGATTTAAAATATTACATTATCATGTCATATTAAGAATAACTTTTAAATTGACTTAATTAAATAAGGTAATGATAATTTTATTTCAACTTGAATCTAGACGATACTAGCATCTAAGAACAATTAATATTGATTACACTTGCAATTTCCATTTATCAGATGAAAAAAGAATATAATGACATCAATTATCCAATCTTAAAGATGTTTATCCCTTGGGAGCATGACAAATCAAATTTTGGCATAATGAAAGTGATGAATTTTAATTGCCGACTAGAATAACACAAAAAGGATTCACATAATTAAAAGTGAATTTTTTGGATTACAACACGATTCTTATCATGTGAAGGGAGAGTAAGTATCTCATTTTACAAGAAAGGATGTGGTGCTGATGGGGCTGATCTTCCCCTAACCAGAGGTCTCGGGTTCGAGCTCGAGTGTGAAAAATCCTTGATAGGGAGCGCTTCTCTCCGAATGGGCCCTACGTGGAAAAATAAATAAGAGTGGATAATAACTCACAAAGTACGTCGGCAGTAATTACTTTAGATTGCAACACACACTATGAAGTTTGCAACATCTGAACAGTTCGTCAAGGGCAGAAATTTACAGTTTCCTCGATAAGGACTCACAAAGATGAATTTAAAATTTAAATCTACATTCAAGGTTTTAAGTTCTTTCAAATATAGCTTGCAACTTAACATTTATATTACTTATAAGAGTTTTTCATATATATAAATCTATGATTTATGTTTAGAAAATGACGTATTCAATTGAACTCACTCCCTAATGATCTAGGTCCGTCTCTGTGGTCGAAAGCCTGACACAGTAATAACGGAACGAGGTAGGGGTCGTGAACTTCTTTCCCCCGAGAAGAAGCAATGACAATATTTGGAGAATAAGCATCCGCTAACTCTGTGCTAGCAACCGTGGTAATGGCGTAAAGCCTCAGGTGGGTTTTTAAATCCATGGGTTCAGCTCCTCTTCAGCTTTAGTTGTCCATTAGACTTGAGACTTGCTACTTCTTCAAAATCTGAATCCATTTGACTAAAATACACAATTCTCTGTCCCTCGTTGGAAAAATCCATTTCCAGCATGTAAAAAGCAAAAGCTCATTCAAGTTATCAGAGGACCAATGGCAACCTCAAGCACAATTCCAAGATCCCCATAAACCCACATAATTCTGTCATTTCGATTTAGAATTGCTATTTCAGGAAAGGAAATGCAGCTTTGACTACAAAGGATTAAAAATTAAACCTCGTAACCAAATTTGAAGGTCATCAGAGAATCAGAAATGGAAGGGAAGTGTCACGACCCAAAACTAACCCGATTGTGATGGCGCCTATGATGGAACTAGGCCAGCCGACACATTCCCAAATAATTCGATATTTCATTTAAAAGCTAGATAATAACCTTTTTCATACTGAAATTCCATAAAAGAGATAAATTTCAAAACCAAAATGCGGAAATAAAAGCCCGACCTCGGGTGTCACTAAGTCATGAACAAATACTACAACTGTTCTGAAATATAACAAGATTAAAGTAGTCTGAAAATAGCCAAAGTATACTAAAAGGAAGATAAAGAAGGAGAAAGGCAGGACTGCGATCGCCAGACAGCTACCTCGCTATCTCCGATGAAAGTCCGCGACCGGAATAGTCAACAACCGCTACTGTGGCCTGAGATACCTGGATCTGCACACAAGGTGCATGGGATAACGTGAGTACACCAACTCAGTAAGTAACAAGTCCAAACTATGGACTGATAGATAGTGACGAATGTAACTTCAACATGCAATAGAAATAAACCGTGCAAGAAAAGTAAGCATGCTATCAATTCAAGAATACAACTCAGGCAATAAAATAAATACAGATCTCAACAATATGTTATATAAAACTCAGTTAACTTTACATGCCAATGCACAGGATGTATGAAATGCATCATGTGTTTCCACTCTCAAGTGCTCAACCACTCAGTACTGCATATGGCCAACCGGCCTAGGGAAATCCATCCCGGAACATATACAACACTGACTGCAAGTCAACCAGTACCGAGTAACAAGGGTAATCCAACCCTGAGGAGAAATCCATCTCCAGTTATATGTATATATACACTCAACCACTCGGTACTGCATATGGCTATCCGGCCCAGGGAAATCCATCCCGGAACATACTCATCGCTGACTATAAGTCACTCGGTACCGAGGAAAATGGGTAATCCAATCCTGAGGAGAAATCCATCTCCAGATGTCAATACTTCAGAAAAATCCATGTCTAGGGAAATTCATCCCTCAAATATCATCCGCTCTCACTGGGGGTGTGTTACAGACTCCAGAGGGGCTCCTACAGCCCAAGCGCTATCATAATCATCAACATAATCGCTGCGGTGTGTAGCCCGGTCCCATAACTGTCACTCATATCCAAGCTCTCGGCTTCACTCAGTCATCACTCTCCAGTCTCACACACACGGGCTCACAATGCCATGAAACTAGCCCGAACCAATGATATGATGTGCCAAATAATAACAACCGAGACTAAGACATGATATGATATGCATGAATAAGACTGAGTACAGAATATCAATGAATCTAATAAAATGACCGCAAGAAACGACCACTCGGATCTCAACAGTATCGGCATGAAGCCCTAACATGATAGCTAGAATGATTTGTTGCACATTTACTTAATCACATGATAGAAACAAGGATATCAGCAAGAAAGAGTCACCAAGCGGTGCCATGGAATGAACCAGGCAACAATTCTCACGGTGCACGCCCGCACGCCCGCACGCCCATCACTTGGCATGTGCGGCACCTCAATATAATCATATAGCACATAGTTCGGGGTTTCAAACCCTCAGAACCAAGTTTGGAAGCATTACTTACCTCAAACCAAGCCAAATCCTACTCCGCTACGCCCTTGCCTCTGGAATCGGCCTCCAAATATTCTGAATCTAATCAAAAGCAATACAATGCAATCAATATAGGCCAAGGAATCAATCCCACACGAAAAACTATCAATTTAGACCAAAATCCCGAAATTCACCCAACCCCCCCCCACCCCCCCCACATCTCGGAATCCGACAAAACTCAACAAAACTAGAAAGCCCCTTCACTCACGAGTCCATACATACAAGATTTATCAAAATCCGACTCCATTTGACCCCTCAAATCCTCAATCAAAACTCTCCAAAATCCCAAGCCCTAACCCCTCATTTTCACCCTTAATCACCACTAATTACATGATAAAACCACGGGAAATTACCATAAACACGAGTATTAGGGCTCAAATTACTCGCCTCAATGAAAACCCCCTTGAATCCCTCTTCAAATTGCTCCCAAAAGCTCTAAATCCGGATAAAAATGGTGGAAGATAACCCAAAATTCGCGAAGCCTCCCTTTTATACATTTTGCCCAGCACTTCCGCATCTGTGGTCCCCTTTCCGCATCTGCACAAACTTCTTCGCTTCTGCGGAATTTCATTAAAAGGCCATTTCCGCTTTTGTGGTTGCCTGACCGCATCTGCGGTCATCGCAGATGCGGGGACCAAGCCGCACCTGCGACCCCAGCTGCACACCTGCGCCTAATGACCGCTTCTGCGGACCTCACACCTGCGGTTCCCACTCCGCAGGTGCGATTAAGACAGAATCAGCAGCTTCATCTGCATAACCAAATTTCCAAACTCTCCGATAGCCATCCAAAATCATCCCGAGACTCTCGGAACCCCAACCAAAAATACCAACAAGTCACATATCAATTTACAAACTTAGTCGAACCTTCGGAACACTCCAAACAATATCAAATCACCCTCGGATTCAAGCCTAAGAACTTCTAAACTTCCGAATTACGCAAACAATGCCGAAACCTATCAAACCTCGTCCGAATGACCTGAAATTTTGCACACACTTCACAAATGACACTACGGACCTACTCCAATTTCCCGATATCAAAATTTCCACTGCCAACCGAGAATCGCCAAATTTCCAATTTCGCCAATTCAAGCCTAATTCTACCACGGACCTCCAAATCACATTCCGGACGCGCTCCCAAGTCCAAAATTACCTAACGGAGCTAACTGAACCATCAAAATTCACATCCGAGATCGTTTACACATAAGTCAACATCCGATTGACTTTTCCAACTTAAACTTCTCAATAGGAGACTAAGTGTCTCATTCCACACCGAAACCACTCCGAACCCGAACCAACCAACATGATACGATGAAATACAGCTGAAGAATACATAAAGAAGCAGAAATGGGGGAAACGGGGCTATAACTCATGAAACGACCGGCCGGGTCGTTACATCCCCCCTCTTAAACAAACGTTTGTCCTCGAACGAGTCTAGAAACATACCTGAAGCCTCGAACAGGTGTGGATATCTTCTCCGCATCTCCCGCTCGGTCTCCCATGTAGCCTCTTCCATTGGCCGACCTCTCCACTGCAATTTCACTGACGCTATATCCTTTGATCTTAACTTTCGGACCTGCCGCTCCAAAATAGCCACTGGCTCCACATCATAAGTGAAATCACCATCTAACTGAACCGTGCTAAAATCCAAAATATAAGACGGATTGCCAATATACTTCCGGAGCATAGAAACATGAAACACCGGATGCACACCCCACAAGCTAGGTGGCAAAGCAAGCTCATAAGCCACCTCCCCAATCCTCCGAACCACCTCAAAAGGCCCAATGAACCGAGGGCTCAACTTGCCCTTCTTCCCAAATCTCATAACACCCTTCATGGGTGAAACCTTCAGTAGAACCTTCTCCCCAACCATGTAAGACACATCACGAACCTTCTTGTCAGCATAACTCTTTTGTCTTGACTGGATTGTACGAAGCCGCTCCTGGATCACTTTCACCTTGTCCAAAGCATCCTGAACCAAGTCTGCACCCAAAAGCCTAGCCTCGCCCAGCTCAAACCAACCAACTGAAGATCTACACCGTCTCCCATATAAAGCCTCATATGGAGCCATATGAATACTCGTCTGATAACTCTTGTTATATACAAACTCCGCGAACGGTAGAAACTGGTCCCATGAACCCCCAAAATCAATGACACAAGCGCGCAACATGTCCTCCAATATATGAATAGTGCGCTCGGACTGTCCGTTTGTTTGAGGATGAAAAGTTGTGGTCAACTCAACCTGAGTACCTAACTCTCGATGCACGGCCCTCCAAAACTGCGATGTAAACTGAGTACCTCTATCTGAAATGATAGAAACCGGGACACCGTGCAGGCGAACAATCTCTCGGATATAAATCTCAGCTAACCGCTCTAAAGAATAGGTGGTACACACAGGAATGAAGTGTGCGGACTTGGTCAGCCGATCCACAATCACCCAAATAGCATCAAACTTCCTCAAAGTCCGTGGGAGTCCAACCACAAAATCCATGGTGATCCGCTCCCACTTCCACTCTGGAACATCCATCTACTGAAGTAAGCCACCCGGTCTCTAATGCTCATATTTCACCCGCTGACAACTGAGACACCGAGCTACAAACCCCACTATATCCTTCTTCACTCTCCTCCATAGTGCTGTCTCAAATCCTGATACATCTTTGCGGCACCCGGATGGATGGAATACCGTGAGCTATGGGTCTCCTCAAGAATCAACTACCGAAGCCCATCTAGATTGGGCACACATATCCGGCCCTGCATCCTCAACACCCTGTCATCGCCAATAATCACATCTCTGGAATCATGATGCAGAACCTTGTCCTTGAGGACAAGCAAATGAGGATCATCATATTGGCGCTCTCTGATACGATCAAACAAGGAAGACCGAGAAACCACACAAGCTAGGATCCGACTGGGCTTCGAAATATCCAACCTCATAAACCGATTGGCCAAGGCTTGAACATCAACCGCAAGATGTCTCTCCCAAACAAGAATAAATGCAAAACTGCCCATACTCACCGCCTTCCTACTCAAGGCATCGGCCACTATATTGGCCTTCCCCGGATGGTACAAAATAGTAATATCATAGTCTTTTAGCAGCTCCAACCATCTTCGTTGCCTCAAATAGAGATCCTTCTGCTTGAACAAGTGTTGGAGGCTATGATGATTAGTAAACACCTCACAAGACACTCCATAGAGATAATGCCTCCAAATCTTCAACGCGTGAACAATGGAACCAACTCCAAATCATGAACATGGTAGTTCTTCTCATGAGGCTTCAACTGACGAGAAGCATAAGCAATCACTCTACCCTCCTGCATCAACACACACCCGATGACGACCCGAGAAGCATCACAATACACCGTATGAAAACCTGAAGCTGATGGCAAAACTAACACTGGAGCGGTGGTCAAGGCAGTCTTGAGCTTCTGAAATCTCGCCTCACACTCATCCGACCACCTGAAAGGAGCACCCTTTTGAGTCAATTTGGTCAAGGGTGATGCAATAGATGAAAATCCCTGAACGAACCGACGGTAATAACCCGCCAAGCCAAGAAAGCTACAAATCTCTGAGGCTGAGGACGGTCTGGGCCAACCCTCAACCGCCTCTATCTTCTTTGGATCAACCTGAATACCCTCACTGGACACCACGTGCCCCAAGAACGCAACTGAACCGAGCCAAAACTCACACTTGGAGAACTTTGCATAAAGCTTCTCCTCCCTCAATCGCTGCAATACAACTCTTAAATGCTCAGCGTGCTCCTCTTGACTACGCGAGTACACCAGAATATCATCAATGAAAACAATAACAAAAGAGTCGAGATAAGGTCGAAACACGCTGTTTATCAAATGCATGAACGTTGTTGGGGCATTTGTCAGCCCAAAAGACATCACAAGGAACTCATAATGACCATATCGGGTCCTGAAAGCTATCTTAAGAATATCCGAGTCCTTGATCTTCAACTGGTGATACCCTGACCTGAGGTCAATCTTGGAGAACACCCTCTCTCCCTGAAGCTGGTCAAATAAATCATCAATACGAGGCAAATGATACTTGTTCTTGATTGTGACTTTGTTCAACTGCCTGTAATAAATGCACATCCTTATCGTGCTATCCTTCTTCTTCACAAATAGAATAGGCGCACCCCAAGGTGACACACTAGGCCGAATAAACCCCTTATCAAGGAGTTCCTGAAGCTGCTCCTTCAATTCCTTTAACTCCGCCGGTGCCGTACGATACGATAGAATAGAAATGGGCTGAGTGCCCGGCACCAAATCAATACTAAAGTCAATATCCCTCTCCGGGGGCATGCCCGGCAGGTCTGCAGGAAATACAGAAATCTCTCACCACCGGAACCGAATCAATACTAGGAGTCTCTGCACTGACATCCCTCACAAAGGACAAATAAGAAAAACAACCCTTCCCAACCATCCGCTTGGCCTTCAAGAATGAAATCACCCTACTGGGAACATAATCCGACGAACCTCGCCACTCAATCCGTAGCACCCTAGGCATAGACAATGTCACCATCTTAGCGTGACAATCCAGAATAGCATGACACGAAGACAACCAATCCATGCCCAATATCGCATCAAAATCAACCATACTAAGCAACAAGAGGTCCACTCGGGTCTCCAAACCCCCAATAGTCACCACACAAGACCGATATACGTGGTCCACAATAATAGTATCGCCCACCGGAGTAGATACATGAACCGAGGAAACAAGAGACTCGCGGGGCGTATCCAAATAACGAGCAAACTATGACGACACATATGAAAAAGTGAAACCAAGATCAAATAATACAAAGGCATCCCTGTGGATACATGATCATAGCATCTGAAGCAATAGCATCTGGTCTGGCAGGGAGTGCATAGAAACGAGCCTGACCGCCACCTGATCGGTCTCCCCTTCTAGGGCGACCCCTAGATGATTGACCTCCACCCTGAGCTGGCTGGGCGGGTGGGGAAGTAACTGTTACTGAAGCCGAAGGCTGACTCCTCTACTGGGACAAACCTCCCATAAAGTGGGGACAGAACCTATTGATATGGCCCAAATCTCCACACTCAAAGCAACCTCTACCGGCCACTGGTAATGGGGACTGAAGGGAGCCCCGAGCACCGGGATACCCACTAGAAGAACTAAGCATAGATGAACCCTGAACTGATGGTGCATGAGTCAAACTCTAAGTTGGAAGGGCACTGAGAGATGAGTGGCCCTGATGTGAACTGTGAGAACCATGGCCAGATGATCCACCACGGTGACCCGGACGAGCTGACTGAGCATGTCTGAATGGACAGCCTCTGTCGTGCTGAAACTGACCTCTAGGAGGAACACCACCAAAACTACCAGATCCCCGAGGCCTCTTGGCCTCCCTCTCAACTCGCTCCTGGCGGCGAACCGACTCTATCTCTCTGGAAATGTCAACTACCTCCTCAAAAGAAGCACCGGGCATTCTCTCTCTGGTCATAAGAATACGTAGCTTATAAGCGAGGCCATCCACGAACCTCCTGATCTTCTCCCTGTCTGTTGGAACCAACCAAACAGCATGACGGGCTAACTCATAAAACCTCATCTCATACTGCGTTACGGTCATATCATCCTAACATAATTGCTCAAACTGTCTGCGCAGCTCCTCTCTGCGAGACTACGCACATACTTCTCCAGAAAGAGAACGGAGAACTGCTGCCAAGTAAGGGGCACTACACCAACATTACGCCTCTCAGAAGCCTCCCACTAAGTAAAGGCAGCTCCAGAGAACTGAAAGGTAGTGAACGAGACCCCACTGGTCTCCAGAATACCTGCTATACGAAGAATCCTCTGACACTTGTCCAAGAAACCCTGGGCATCCTTGCCCTCTGCACCACAGAAAGTCGGAGGCTCAAGTCTACCAAACCTCTCCAATCTACGCTACTCGTCATCAGGCATCACTGGTACCACATAATCCTGAGCAGGTGCAACCGGTTGGGCTGGTGGTGCCTCCGGTGTCTGTAATCCCTGAACAACCTGCTCGGGTGTACGGGCGGCATGAGTTTGAGTGCCTCCCCCGGCCTGGGAAGTAGCTGCTGTAGCAGAAACGATGACCGCCTGAGCAAGACTGGTGCACACAGTCAAAATCTGAGCTAAGGTGTCCTGAAGACCTGGAATAACAATAGGCACAACCGGTGCCTGGGCTGGCCCTGCTGGAGCATCCACAACTGGGACCTGATCATAAACTGGGGCGGTTGGTGGATCTGCAGGTGCTGCCCTAGCTGTTGTGCAGGCTACACCCCCGCCCCTACCACGGCCTCAACCGCGACCTTGGCCTCTAGTGGCCCCAACTGGTGGTACTGGTGGCCGTCAGTCCTGACCGGTAGCACGTGTCCTCACCATCTGTGAGAGAATAGAATAACAGAAGTTTAGTTACCAGAATCAACAGATTCGCACGACAAGAATTCAAGAATGTGAAGTTTTCCTAAAGGTTCTCCAGCATCTCGAAGATAAGTACAGACGTCTCCGTACCGATCCGCAAGACTCTACTAAACCTAATCATGACTCATGAGACCTATGTAACCTAGGCTCTGATACCAACTTGTCACGATCCAAAACCAACCCGGTCGTGATGGCGCCTATCATAGAACTAGGCCAGCCGACACATTCCCAAATAATTCGATATTTCATTTAAAAGCTAGATAATAACTCTTTTTCATACTGAAATTCCATAAAAGAGATAAATTTCAAAACCAAAATGCGGAAATAAAAGCCCGACCTCGGGTGTCACCAGTCATGAGCAAATACTACAACTGTTCTGAAATATAACAAGACTAAAATAGTCTGAAAATAGCCAAAGTATACTAAAAGGAAGATAAAGAAGGAGAAAGGCAGGACTTCGATCGCCAGGCAGCTACCTCGCTATCTCCGATGAAAGTCCGCGACTGGAATAGTCAACAGCCGCTACCGTGGCCTGAGATACCTGGATCTGCACGGTGCAGAGGGTAACGTAAGTATACCAACTTAGTAAGGTAGTGACGAACGTAACCTCAACAAGCAATAGAAATAAACGGTGAACGAAAAGTAAGCATGCTATCAATTCAAGAATACAGCACAGGCAGTAAAATAAATACACTCTGAACAATGTGTTATATAAAACTCAGCTAACTTTACATGCCAATGCACAGGATGTATGAAATGCATCATGTGTTTCCACTCTCAAGTGCTTAATCGCTTGGTACTGCATATGGTCATCCGGCCCAAGGAAATCCATCCCGGAACATATACAACACTGACTGCAAGTCAACCGGTACCGAGGAACAAGGGTAATCCAACCCTGAGGAGAAATCCATCTCCAGGTATATGTATATACACACTCAACCACTCGGTACCGCATATGGCCATCCGGCCCTGGGAAATCCATCCCGGAACATACTCATCGCTGACTATAAGTCACTCGATACCGAGGAAAAGGGTAATCCAACCCTGAGGAGAAATCCATCTCCATTTGTCAATACTTCGGACAAATCCATGTCCAGGGAAATCCATCCCTCAAATATCATCCGCGCTCACTGGGGGTGTGTTACAGATTCCAGAGGGGCTCCTACAGCCCAAGCGCTATCATAATCATCAACATAACTGCTGCGGCGTGCAGCCTGATCCCTTAACTGTCACTCATAACCAGGCTCTCGGCCTCACTCAGTCATCACTCTCCAGTCTCACACACACGGGCTCACAATGCCATAAAACTAGCCCGAACCAATGATATGATGTGCCAAATAATAACAATCGAGACTGAGACATGATATGATATGCATGAATAAGACTAAGTACAGAATATCAATGAATCTAATTAAATGACAGCAAGAAACGACCACTCGGGTCTCAACTGTATCGGCGTGATGCCCTAACAGGATAGCTAGCATGATTTGCTGCACATTTACTTAATCACATGATAGAAACAAGGATATCAGCAAGAAAGAGTCACCAAGCGGTGCCATAGAATGAACCGGGCAAAGATTCTCACGGTGCACGCCCGCACGCCCGTCACTTGGATATGTGCGGGGTTTCAAACCCTCATAACCAAGGTTAGCACATAGTTCGGGGTTTCAAACCCTCATAACCAAGTTTGGAAGCGTTACTTACCTCAAACCAAGCCAAATCCTACTCCGCTACGCCCTTGCCTCTGGAATCGGCCTCCAAACGTCCCGAATCTAACTAAAAGCAATACAATGCAATCAATATAGGCCAAGGAATCAATCCCACACAAAAACTATCAATTTAGACGAAAATCCCGAAATTCACCCAACCCACCCCTCCTCCCCCGGGCCCACATTCGGAATCCGACAAAATCACAAAACTAGAAAGTCCCTTCACTCACGAGTCCATACATACAAGATATAACAAAATCCGACTTCATTTGACCCCTCAAATCCTCAATCAAAACTCTCCAAAATCCCAAGCCCTAACCCCTCATTTTCACCCTTAATCACCACTAATTACATGATAAAACCACGGGAAATTACCATAAACACGAGTATTAGGGCTCAAATTACTCACCTCAATGAAAACCCCCTTTAACCCCTCTTCAAATTGCTCCCAAAAGCTCTAAATCCGGATAAAAATGGTGGAAGATAACCCAAAATTCGCGAAGCCTCCCTTTTATACATTCTGCCCAGCACTTCCGCATCTGCAGTCCCCTTTCCGCATCTGCGCAAACTTCTTCGCTTCTGCGGAATTTCATTAAAAGGCCATTTCCGCTTCTGTGGTTGCCTGACCGCATCTGCGGTCATCGCAGATGCGGGGACCAAGCCGCACCTGCGACCCCAGCTGCACACCTGCGCCTAATGACCGCTTCTGCGGACCTCACACCTGCGCTTCCCACTCCGCATGTGCGATTAAGACAGAATCAGCAGCTTCATCTGCATAACCAAATTTCCAAACTCTCCGATAGCCATCCAAAATCATCCCGAGACTCTCGGAACCCCAACCAAAAATACCAACAAGTCACATATCAATTTACAAACTTAGTCGAACCTTCGGAACACTCCAAACAATATCAAAATATCAATCACCCTCGGATTCAAGCGTAAGAACTTCTAAACTTCCGAATTACGCAAATAATGCCGAAACCTATCAAACCTCGTCCGAATGACCTGAAATTTGGCACACACGTCACAAATGATACTACGGACCTACTCCAATTTCCCGATATCAAAATTTCCACTGCCAACCGAGAATCGCCAAATTTCCAATTTCGCCAATTCAAGCCTAATTCTACCACGGACCTCCAAATCACATTCCGGGCGCGCTCCCAAGTCCAAAATCACCTAACGGAGCTAACTGAACCATCAAAATTCACATCCGAGATCGTTTACACATAAGTCAACATCCGATTGACTTTTCCAACTTAAACTTCTAAATAGGAGACTAAGTGTCTCATTCCACACCGAAACCACTCCGAACCCGAACCAACCAACACGATACGATGAAATACAGCTAAAGAACACATAAAGAAGCAGAAATGGGGGAAACGGGGCTATAACTCATGAAACGACCGGCCGGGTCGTTACAGGAAGCCTTGGGCGTAACTGGTAAAATTGCTACCATGTGACCAGGAGGTCACGGGTTCAAGCCGTGGAAACAACCTCTTGTACAATCGACCCTTGTGGTCCGACCCTTCCCCAAACCCCGCGCATAGCGAGAGCTTAGTGCACCGGGCTGCCCTTTTATTAAAGGACTAAAACAAGAAATCAACCATAGGGACAGCTTGGCAATCACATACAGAAGAAACACTAAATTTGATGATATCGTCATATCGTATCAAGTAGTAGTAATTACTCATCTGGTAACTTGTTGAATCTGGCTTATAGGGCACATCAAATGCAGCCCTATTCCTGCGTCTTTTATTTTCAAACTTTATGTTTACGATGAAATGAATGACGAATAAAAAAGAAGCAAATGCCCAACCAAAGCCCAAAAGTTTGAACAAGAAACATGAGAAGGCAGAGTGTCCCTTCATTTATATTAAGCCAAAAAGTAGTGAGCATATACTGATTTTTGCAATACTAAGAGCTGCCACCCAATACAAATAGATATTGAAGAAAATAACTGTAAAGAGAAAAATACGATCGATGGTGAGAATGTTATAACAAAGATTAGTTCCACCCTTCCCACTAAAATGGTAACTTTAAGGATGTATTCCCCATCATCCTGTCGTTGTTGCTGTCAATATTTCAAGAGCCACAGCAAGCTGATTTTTGGGCGCTTTGAGCAGCTCCTGCTGCCTGGTCTGGTTGATTTATCCTGATAGTCTGAGGCTGCAAAAATTCAGGAATGCAGGAGTCAGTATGGTCAATATTCCATGTTTGGGAAATGGAAGAGATCATTGTGCTGAGGTTCACATGTGAGGGAATATTAGAGCTAAGTTTGCTTTTAAAAATCGCTATTTCAAGTCTATTGAAGAGTACGGGACGGCCACACGCTACTTAATGATTATTAACGGCTCACACCTTGGGCCTACCCTACCCTTTCCTACCCTAAGATAAGACGGTTCCGCCCTCAGGTCAGGGAATACAGCTAGTTGCATCAGATAAAATAGTAATTCCTAGTTTGAACCCTGGAAGTAATTCCTAGTTTGAACCCTGGACCAGCTCAACAAATGAGGCTCTCGAGAGAGAGTTTTCGACCTTTCTTCTTCCTTTGGAAATAGGGATTAGAATGGATACCCGAAAAGCTTTTTTTCAGGATCTGACAACTAAATCAAAGATTTGAAGTGCAAAAGGAATGCAACATGAAGACTGAATCATGCAAGCATATATAGGAAACTGAAAGGGAAGTCATTTCTTATTAAAAAACTTCTAATTTTTGGGTAGTTTTTTAGTAAGAAAAATCCTCTCTTGTCGTTTCAAGGACCCCCACATTTCACCCTCAAGCTCTGTCTTGTCAAAAGTTAATCATAGAAATATCAATGGTCTATCCTTCTCATTAGATTTTTAGCAGTCAAACTTGTCAGCCAGCACACAATATGCACCACTTCTAATGAACTTAGTAGATAATACCTCAGCCTTTGAGTCAGATTCAGCAAGTCTTTGTTTTATATCCCGAGCTATGGAAAAGAAAACCTCTTCCACATTCATATTTGTCTTGGCACTCTGCACGAAATATCAGTACAATATGAGGAGAATTGCTGTTGCAAATGGAATGCCGGCAAGAAGTTCTACTTACTGTCTCAAAGAATTTAATGCCATATTCGTCAGCTAGTGCTTGACCTTTTGATGTAGGAACAGCCTGCAGAAAAGGTTTACATGAACTCAGTCACATAGCAGCAATAAATAGCATGTATGCAACAACATACATAGATCAGATGATGATTGGAGAGAGAGAGAGAGAGAACCCTTTTGCTTTCGTCCATGTCAGCCTTGTTGCCGACCAGAATTTTGTTGACATTGTCGGAAGCATGCTGCTCAATGTTTCTTATCCAGTTCCTGATGTCTAAACATGTGCACAAAGTTAGTTTTAGCGCTGATCAAAAGAAGTTCACATCATTCTAATTTAGCGAAATTCTGACAAATAGAAGAATGAATAGTTTATCAACAATCTTAAAGGCTCTGCTTTATTCAATTGCTCCATGATAAGGGAGGGAGAATATCATGGAGAGAGTACAAGCCACAGGGAACAAATATAGTTTTTCTGGCAAATCCCTGATTGGAAGGGATTGGAGGAAGGAAATTCCCTGTCAAGACCTCCAACATGGCAGCTAGACCCTTACCAGTATGCCAACCCCTTAGTGTCTTTAAGGAGAAGAACAGTCATCTATAAAGTTAAAGCAACCCCTTCTAAATTGATATAACAAAAAATGTAGAGATTCCTTTACTGCAATGTATTTTGGGAACTTACTGTTAAAAGATGACTCATCAGTTACGTCATACACCAGCAATATACCCATGGCTCCACGGTAGTAAGCTGCAAGGACAGGAGAATAACTAAAACGTGAAGTTGATATATTAATGCAGCAGAACAGAGTTTTGACTTGGTATATGTGTTTGCCCCAAAAGAAAAATAAATGACAAGATAACAAGACAAAATGATACACAGCTCATTTCACCCGCGAGCTTACCAGTTGTAATTGTTCGGAACCGCTCCTGACCAGCAGTATCCCAGATTTGTAGTTTGATTCGTTTGCTATCAAGCTCTATGGTCCTTATCTTGAAGTCAATGCTGTGTAAGAAAACTTTGCATCAGATTAAGTTTGCCTAAAAATAAATATGTAGGTAAATAACTAATCATTTGTTCTTGTAAGAGTTCATCCATGTTTTCACTAAATCGTAAACAAATACCACATATTCAACTTCCATAATCCACATTTATACTCAAGAAGTTATGTAAATTTCATATTAACATTTTCTACGTAAGAGGTTATGTACTTCACCATAAATAAACTTTTTTTTCATTTAGTTGGTAAGTATAAGAAACCATGCCTGCTTATTTGATAAAATGAGAAACCTTGCCTTCTTCTCAAGTATTCACCACCTTTTCTCCATTTCAATCAATTTAAGTTTGTATAACTTGATCACCTTTGAGTTACAAGTGCTAACAGAAAAACCAAAAGAGCATAATAGCAACAATAACAATAGTGGTGGTGGTGTGGTAGTAGTAGCAGTAGCAGTAGTATTTTGTTCATATTTTCATAATGTACATTCAAGTTAAAAGGTTGCGTGCTACTTTTCGATAGAACTTCATTTTCTTATCAAGTTCCTTGTGTTCATAAGTCTTGATTACCTTTGAGTTGAGTGCTTAAAGAAAAACAAAAAGAAGGAAGAAGAAGAAGATGATGATGATATAATATAATAATGACGACAACGATTACAGTGTCCTTAAGAGTTAGGAGACGATTACCCAATAGTTGTAATAAAACTGGTCGTGAAGGAGCCATCTGAGAAACGTAAAAGAAGGCAACTCTTACCCACACCTGAAAATTCAAACAGAAGTTATTATATCCAGATTCATAAGAACTAACAAAGTTCAACAGTTATCAAATAAAAAAAAAAGGAAAGAAGAAGAAGAAGAATTATAAGCAGCTATTGAACTTCAGTATCACTTGGCAGTCAACAATTCAACATTGATAGAGATATACTATAACTGATATGTTCGACCTACCCTGCTATATGGGGTGGAGTGTTGACCAGTCAAGAGCTCCAATGTGTAGAAGATGAAAGTAGCAGAAATGAGAATGTTGAGATGAATGTGTGGGTGTACCAGGAGGGATAAGATTAGGAATGAAGGGACATGACCCTTGAAAGGAGGGTGTGGAGGTAGAGGATTAGGTAGAAGGTTAGTAGGTAGTTGAGAGTTTTCCCCTTTCTTACCGGTAGTACTAGTAGCACGCATGTACTTTCCTATCTCTCAAATTTATATTACATCATGTGGTTTAGTTTGTTTCAGTTATCGTACTATTTTGGTGCTACTTACTCTGTTCTCTCCCCCCCCCCCCCCTCCTTTTCTCCCCTCTCTTTGTTCTTTTCTTCTTCCTTCTCTCCTTCTGCTTCTTTTTCTTATTCTTCTTCCTCTCCTCCTTACTTTTCTGAGTCGAGGGTCTATTGGAAACAGCCTCTCTACCTTCACTAGATAGGGGTAAGGTCTGCGTACACACTACCCTCCCCAGACCCCAAGTATGGGAATATGGGAATATACTGGGTATGTTGTTGTTGTTACTATAACTGATATATAGGATGGCATAGCAATGCTCTTGATCGACCATGAACTGCGGGAATATTAGAAAAGTGAAAGCAGAACAATCCCAGCAGAAAGCACCAAAAGAGAGAATGAAACCTTTTAAGGAACTAGGCGCCCTAATAATCTCCAGCATTTACTAATAATTTGGAACCACACCACCAACTTAACGAATAGTACTGAAGATTTCTCGTGGAATCCCAACTTTGTAGATGTGTCCATCTTCAAACTGCTAGGCATGCTAGCAGAATGATTGACACGAACATTCTGTTTTCAGTAATTTTACTACAGTCTACAAGCGAATTTGTAGATGCTACTACTTGTCCGAAATTTCACAGATTCATATCCAGTCTGTAACTAATCCTGAAGGTATTTTATTGTCAGCATCTTTCAGAATAGTAACCATGCATGAGTCTTCCATTCTCCTCGTCCCTTACCCCCCTCTCCCAGGGACATGAGCAGGTCAGAGGCAGTGGCCACCTTGCAGGTTAACCTGATTACAAATTTCCGAAGCTTTCGCTGAACTTTAGAAGTTAATTATCAGTTTGGTCAAGCAGTAAATAGATTGATCTCCTAAGAAGTGCATTATTAAAATGGTGCTTATCAATCAAGCAGCTACAAATCAGTATGGTTTCTGACAGGTATGAGCTGAGTTATATAAATGCACACGTAAGCAGGTCCAGGGATTGCTTGTATAAGCTGGTCAGATGGACCATAGTTTTTTTTGAAGAGCTCAAATGGACCAAAGTTGGACTCCAAAGTTGAAAATACATTTCTACTTAGATGAGGTAAGATAGTGCAATTTTTCTAGTTAATAATTTGAACTACAAGCTAGTTGACTAAAGAATGATGAAGATTCCAACAACCACGGCTAGATCTTTTTTTGTTTTATTTCCCCTTGATGAATGAATCAAATAAGTGCTAGTGTTGTACACCAGCAAGGTGTTTTATATACATAAGTGTTTTACAACTTTAGATTTGACCCTCAGCAGAAGTTTGTCCATCTTTCAATGCAAAGCGCCATTTCCTCTTTACACCAAAGAAATAAATGAAATAAAATAGTATATTTAATGTGCTGTATTGAAGTCGCCACTCCTTCGAAAGGTCTCCTATTCTTCTGTTTCTACATTAGCCAAAAGATACATAGGGTACATTTGGCCAAATTGAGTCATTCTGCCAATCAACTTACACCTAAAAAATTGAGAGTAAATTTTCCTTACAGGAGTTCTTAGTCAATCAAGGATCTATCTACATTGGCAGTGTATGATCTGAATATCATTCAAGCATCAAATTTTTTTTTTTTTTTTTTTGATGACCGAGAAATCCGTCTGGGGCCGATCCTTTGGACCAACCGTAGCCTTCGAAACTCGGTGGATAATGGGCCCGCCCCTCTACCCTTCTCCACTTAAATACCAGGCTTTGCTTTGCATGGTGTGGGGGCTTGAACTCATTCAAGCATCAAATTATAACCCAAAGATCATTAATTTGGTTGATGTTATGTTTTCCACTAGTATTTGTCTGTAATTTTTCTCATTATCATCGTAAAAGAAACAAACTAAAAGAACCACCATGAGGGCCCTCCTTGGTCAAATGCATAAAATTGATAATAGTAAAATGATCAGACAAGAAAATGTATATGTTGAATGTGAAAACAAGAAATAGAAAATTCTAAAAAGACTAAAATAACAAAAACGACTAATAGGCATCAAATTAACTATTGACTCTAGTTAGAGTTAAGCATTTCCTTTCCTTGTCACGAAACATGCAACACCCACCAGCAAATGAAGCACAATTTCAAGCACAAGAACAATACTCCCATCGTTCCATCTTGTCTTAAGATATTTCCTTTTTAGTTTGTTTAAAAGAAAATGACAGATTTTTATATTTACAGACAGGTTATCTTTACTCCCATTGCTTTATTTTGTTTTAAAATTTTTCCTTTTTAGTTTGTTAAAAAGAAAATGACACATTTTATATTTGGCAACAGCTGAACTTTAAACTTCTCATTATATTCTTAATGACATGGTTTTATATCCAGAAATATCATAGCATGTTTAACACCGGAAGTTCCAACATCCTTCTTTCTTTTTTAAACTTTGTGCCCAGGCAAATGCCTTCCCAGAAAATGAAACATAGGGAGTTCATGTCTCAAGGAAGCAACATAAAAATCCTTAAAACAACAATTCACCATTACATTTTTTTGTTTCATGATGGTAGTGTCTAGGCTAACTTGCGTGCATTTCGACTATTCCAGCAAATACTTGCTACCTCCCACCAGCAAAGATACCAGGTAAATCTGCACACTAAGCCTTAGGCATATGGGAAAAAAATCTACAAGTGTTTATTTCTCCATTACATTCTTAGACTAACAAAAGTTCTCTAGCATCATTGTACACACATTGTTATTACCTATAAAAGTTCTCTAGCATATTTTTTTTACTTTTGACACAATTATGTCCCCTAGCGACTCGAACCCCTACCTTAAGGTAGGAGGTGGAGGTGCTTCCATTTGAGCCTTCCTCTCTGGTCAGTTGTCACAAGTTCTCGAGCATCATTTCGTATTGTTTTGTTATTACCTATAAAACTATGACTTATAACTGAGGAATAAGCCATTTATTGAAATTAAAAAAAGAACGGGAACTACGAAATAAGCTAACATCACAGTTCTACGCCGAGATCGCAGGGCTACGAAACCACTGATTTTTATTTTTTCTATTCGGGCAACCTACCAGCCTCGACCTCTTGACCTAGTGGCATGAAGAGGCGAAACCAGGAAAATTCTTACAACATCTCCTATGCAATCGCGTTCAAATTTGGAATCAATCAACGAAAAAAAACTAAAAACACAAATAAATCAAATGTATAGTCGATATTTACATTAAAAATCAGAAATTAAAAATAAAAATAAAAAAACTTACCGCTGTCGCCGATCAAGAGGAGCTTGATTAGGTAATCGTAATCGGCTCGAGCTCTAGCGGGTGGAGCGGCCATTTGAATTTTCTCAGGAAAAAATGATGAGGGGGAATATCTCCAACCTGAAAAAAATCAAATTTGAATGTAATTAATTGAAATTTATAGGTATATATACGAAGATTTATACATATATATATACACTTACATACCGGATCGGAGAAGAGTGAAAGGAAAGGAAAAGAGAGATATGAAAATATGTTTGAGATCTAATAAATGGGGAGACTGTAAAAAAGAAAAGAAAAAAGAAATATTAGGAGGGAAGCGTCTTTGCAACGTTAGTCACGTCAGCAACGGTCGGCCGTTGATTTTTCGATACTTCTTTTACTTTTTTTGTGCCATTATATTTTTTTAATATCTTTTTTAATAACCTTGAAATCCGAGGGCCAATGAACGGTACAAAATAGGATGAATAATAAATTTAAATATTACGAATTGTGCTCTTGGCACTAGACTAGATTAAAGCACTGCATAGTTTGCTATATCACTCTTTCTTTATATTGATTTTATGTATGAGTTTTAAGTTAAGGCAGTATTTGATTGAGTCGCAAAATAGTAAAAAATTTGAAATTGAAATTACAAAATAGTAAATAATTCTTTTAGTATTATATCAATGTTTGAAATAATAATATCTTTATGAGAAAACGAGCAATCTTCTAATGTATTCTAGGACAAGATGCGTATCAAACGAACAGCTTCTCCATTAAGGAGTTATATGTAAGATCGGGGGAGATTGTCCAAAGATTGAATGGAGAAGACTAATTTGCTACAATCACGGTGCTCTTAGATGGACTTTTATTTTATACCTGGCTATCTATAAAAGGCTACTTACAAAGGATAGAGTGGCACAGTGAATTTCTGTTGATAGCCTGGTGTGTCCTCTATGCAATGATAGGAATGAATTTGTAGATCATGTCTTCTTCAATTGTCAGTATTCTGCTGCTATTTGAGATAAGTTGTTGCAGTGATAAGGTATTAATAAAGTCACTGGGAATAGAAAGATGAAGTTGATTGGGCTCTGAAAAATAGAAAAGGTAGATTGACTATGGCAATTATCTACCGAATGACTTCGGCATGTGGTGTGTATTGTATCTGGCATGAACGAAACTTGAGACTATTTTAGCAAAGAGCAGGCCTGCAAGTGCACTGATAAGACAAGTTATTCAAGAAGTTCACTACAGGAGTGCTAGGATGCCACAGTTGTAAAGAAAACTAAAAGAACTTAGTTTTTATCCCTAAGGAGGGTGAGTAGTTCAGGAGCTAGTAGTGGATAGATTGCTTCTTTGCTGCAGAGTTGGGGCTTCATGTCCAGCTCTTGCCGCTTAGATTTTCTTTTTTTGAACTCTACATATTACAATTGTTAAATAAAATTCTTTAATTACCAAAAAATAATCTTCTAATGTATGACTTAAAAAGAAGAACTAACCAAGTAAGATCGAAATGAGTTAGAAATGGCACAAGTCAATGACAAAAGCCACTCGCTTTAATAGGAGGGTAATGTCACAATCTTCTGATGCCACCGGTTCAAATGTAAAATCTTCTCCACTCCACAGTTAATTGTATAAGAACGGTATCACATAAAAATATCTCAGTTATATATAAATATTATAGTTAAATGATATTCACTTGATATTTTATAGGTGTACATTTGAATGGTGAGTCTCGAGTAATGTATTTCAAATTTATAAGCTAGAATTATTTGCACAGTCACACGTGATATATAGAAAAAATTAAACTTGAAAAAAACACAAAACACAATTATTTTTTAATAAAATTACCTAGACATTGTTTGGATGTTGTTGTACTCCAATAAGTACGGTAAGAGGAGCTAACTTGACCTTAGAAAAAATACAATAATGGTGATTCCATCATCCCAAAAGTGAGTAAGAGGTATATACTACATGTCCTCCTTACTAAAGAGACTTCTATATATAAAAAATCGCTTACAAAAAAGTTGCATTTTTCGTACTTTGTCCTAATCTAAGAGAAAAGAGTATTTATCATTCTTAGGAAGTCGTTGATATGTTTGACAGATCAAGCTCCGGTTAGTTGTAGCAGCCCGTTTAGATAAGGAGTCAACCACTTGATTGCCCTTTCTAAAGTAGTGCTTCACAGTCACATTAGCAAGTTCAATGATGTTGACAGTACTATCTATAACCATCTTGATCTTCATGTTATTAGTCTTTCTGTTTGTAAGCATGTTGGTGATGACCAAAGATTGTAGTTCAAGTGCAAAATTAGTGTGTCCAAATCGATTGCACCATTTTCCTCTAAACTTTGTTGTTATTGCCTCAGTCATATTGTTGCGATCACAAGAAATAAGTACAGAGAAGGGCATAATTAACACCCTTGTTGTCTCTGATAATGCCTCATATCCCTGCTTTTTCATTTTCTTTTATGTAGCTACCATTTGTGTTGACCTTGATGGTGTCACTTAAAGGAGGTTGCCACATAACTTGCTTTTAGGCTTGCACTAGTTTTAGCTCCTCAAGTCTGTTGCATAACATACCATTAAAATTTAACATCAATTCCCGACATTTATTTTGAAATAGTCGCTTTTAATTGTCCAAATGCTCACATTTCTTGCAATCTTGCACTATATACATATATCATAGGAAGGGACATAATTTAATAACGCATACTTGATCAACTAATGACTTGTTATTACCCATATGAACCTCCTTCATGGGATCTTTAATTACATAGGTTGGGTTACCATCATTGTTAATATATCTCAAATTGGCAAAAAGTCTCATTTCACTTATAAGTCAAAGGATAAATCAAATCCTCTTTTGACTACATATAATATATATAAAAATATTATTATCTCTAAGCAATTACTTTATCAAATTATGTCTCAAGAGAATATGTTTATTGTTTTCAAGGAAAGATTTATTTTCTTACAATGGCTATTGCGCCTTGGCAATCACAATTCATCGACACAAATATTGTCGGTTTAATTCGTAGCGGAATACTTGCCAAGAGATTGCTTAATCAACATCATTGCCAAGCAATTGCAATACCATAACACCACAGCAAAAGGTGATTGCACAATCACTAGTGCATTTTTTTCTCTCAACCGAATTAGAGATTCAATATCATTAGTGTATCATTCTAATACACTGAAAAATTCACATATAGGATGCTAACTCATAGTACGTCTCAAGTAAGGCATAAAATCATCTCAAATGAAGAGAAACTTGACTTCCATACAATTGCCTTTTGAAACATCTTTCAACATATATAAGAGTTTATTTTCTTTTGGTATCTTCTATATTCAAATACCAAAGTAAAAAAATTTAAATATAGAAAATCCTCCTCAGAGTTCTTGAAGAAATTTATTGACAATCTAAGGATTTCATGTGCAGATTTCATCAATTCAAAAAGCAAAATAAATAAATGGCATGTTTAAGTTTTCCACAATGACCAAATATACACCTCAACGAACCCCATTATCAATTTGACACTTTTTTCAACTGAAGTACGACCTCGTGAACCCCTCACTGACATGGTAAAGTGTATGCTTTACATCGCATCTGAGCGCGTGAACCCCTTAAAATTAAGTTTTTTCCTTTTTTCTTTTTTAAATTTAACCTTGCTCTATGTGGATCCACCATAATTTATGTGGATCCCACTACATATTTTGATTTTTCTCACTTTAATTGTGATGACCCAAAAGGTCATCTCGTATTTTAGAAGTCAAATCTGTGTTTCGAGACATTAAAAACCTCCTTTTATTTCACCTTGATTTGCGTGCGCAGTCCGGGCGTATATCCGAAAAGCCCTTATGTGAAAATTTGAGAAAAATGCTATGTTTTGCCTTTAAAATGGAATTAAGTTGACTTCGATCAATATTTTGGATAAACGGACCCGGGCCCGTATTCCGACGGTCCCGTAGGGCCCGTAGTAAAATATGAGACTTGGGCGTATGCCCGAAATCGAATTCCAAGGTCCCTAGCCCGAGAAAAGAATTTTTAAAGAAAATTATTTGCTGGAAAATATAAGCATTTGTAGAAATAAAATAGTGTGTAATCCTGATGGGATCGGGCTCGTATTTTGGTTCTGGAGCCCGGTACAGGTTTAAAATAATAATTAAGTCAGATCTGTGAAATTTGGTAAGAATCGGAGTTGATTTGGCATAAATCGGACCCATAGTTGAGAAAATAGAAATTTCAATGTTCTTGAGAATTTTATAAATTTTGGTGCTAAATTCATAGTTGTTGATATTATTTTGATGATTCGATTGCACGAGCAAGTCCGTATGATATTTTTAGACTTGCGTGCATGTTTGGTTTGGAGCCCCGAGGGCCCGGGTGAGTTTTGGATAGGCCATGGAGCGAGTTTTGGACTTAGAAAATTTATGATTTGCATTTGGTATTGTTGCAGGCTCTGATCTTGCAGTTGCGAGGTCAAGCTTCACAATTGCCAGCCTGTCGGGCTTGGTAATTGCGAGGGGGCTGATCGCAATTGCGATGAATGCCCTAGCCAGCCGTGTTCGCATTTGCGAGCTTTTCTTCGCAAATGCGAAGGTCTCAGTAGTCGCAAATGCGACCTAATTGACGCAAATGCAAAGGGAGCAGAAATTCCTAGGGTTCGCAATTGCGAACCCCTGATCGCAATTGCAATAACTGCGACCTGTAAGTGGGATTTCAGAGGGGATTTTCATTATTTTGCAATTATCCCAAACCCTAAACATCCTTAGCCGATTTTTCAAAGACTCAAACTTCTCCAAATCAAAAGTAAGTGATTTCTAATTCATCTTCTTCAATCTCATTCATCTGTTTACATAGTTTCACTTCAAAATCTAGGGTTTTCTATGGGAAATTGGGTGTTTTTGGGTAGAAGTTAGGATTTTTGAATTTTGGGGATTTGGACCTCAAATTCAGGTCCGATTTCAAAACTAATTGCATATTGAGTTCGTGGGTGAATGGGTGATCGGGTTTTGGTTCGAACTTCGGGTTTTGACCAAGCGGGCCCGGGGTCGGTTTTTTACTTTTTGGGGAAAATATTGGGAAATCTATTTTCATGCATTAGAATTGGTTTATTTAGCATTTATTGATGTTATTAAGTAAATTATGACTAGATACAAGCGGATTGGAAGTGGAACCGAGAGGTAAAGCGGTAATTGAAGCTTGATTTTATCTGTGGAATTGAAGTAAGTGTTTGGTCTAACCTTAGCTTGAGGGAATAGGAGTTGTGGTCTTAATTGCTACGTGTTAGTGTGAGTACGACGTATAGGTGTGGTGACGAGTACCTATACGTTGGTGACAAGCATGCCCGTGAGTCTTATATTATGGTTGATGTGACTCTATTGTGTGTTGTCCATGCTTAGGTAGATGATTATCAATGTTGAACATGATTCATGCTAATTTCTTGGTAATTGACCATTGTTGAGTATTGGCTCAAGTTGAGACTTGTTTTGTGTAGTAACTGTTGGAACGAGATTGGTTATAGCTGAATCCCTTACCGGGATGTTATTGTTTACGTTGTTGATTCCCTTGCCGGGGTGTTATTGTATATATTGTTGATTCCCTTGCCGGGACGTATTGTTTCTATTGTTTGGTGAGGAAGAGTGTAAAGCACGAAGGGTGATGCTGTGCATGATATTGTGAGTGAGTGTTAAAGCACGAAGGGAGATGTTGTGCCGATATTGTGAGTGTTAATGAACGAAGGGTGATGCCGTGCCATGATTATGAGAGTTAAAGCACGAAGGGTGATCCCGTGCCAATATTGTGAGAGTTAATGCACGAAGGGTGATGTCGTGCCATGATTATGAGAGTTAATGCACGAAGGGTGATGCCGTGCCGATTCTGTTGATTCTTATGGTGAGGACGAGAGTAAAAGCACGAAGGGTGATGTCTTGCACGTGTTACTGTTTTCCCTTATTCCTGTTGATATCATTATGGTGTTCTTTATGCTTCTCTACTAATTTTTGTTAAGTATTTGATATTCCCCGCAGCATGTTTCCCTTCCCATCTTTATCTGTTATTTCTTATTTTTATTATCCATTTGTATATGATTTAACTGCACATGTTTATATGGTTGTCGTGTCCTAGCCTCGTCACTACTTCGCCGAGGTTAGGCTCGATACTTACCAGTACATGGGGTCGGTTGTACTGATACTGCACTCTGCACTTCCTGTGCAGATTTCGGCGCTGGACCTCGTGAGTAGATCGTGGGTTGCTGCCTTCAGTCCATAGGAGACCCGAGGTAGATCTGCCGGCGTTTGCAGACTCCGGAGTCCCCTTCCTTATCTCTTTTCATTTCGAGAACAGTTGTACTTTTCCTTCTAGACCAGTGTTTGTATACATTCGTAGATGTTCGTGAAATTGTGACACCAGATTCTTGGGTAGACATGTATATGAGTATTGATTTTGTTATAACACTTCCGTGCTTTATATCTGTTCAGTTTTAGTTACTGTTTATATCTGTTTGGGTTGATTGCTAATGTGCTAAAATCATAGTAGTTGGCTTGCCTAGCTTTCACGAGTAGGCGCCATCATGACTCTTGAGGGTGGGAAATCTGGGTCATGACAAGTTGGTATCAGAGCACTAGGTTGCCTAGGTCTCACAATTTACGAACAAACTAGGTAGAGTCTGAGGGATCGGTACAGAGACGTCTGTGCTTATTCCCCAGAGGCTACAGAGTTTTGGAAAAACTTCACATCTATTCTTTCTTGTCGTGCGACTTGATTTCTCAACGCTAATTGAGCTTCCACTCTGTTCTTTCGCAGATGGTGAGGACACGTACCGCTTCATCAGCTGACCAGCAGCCCGATCCCCTAGTGGCAGCTCCTACGAGGGGCAGATGTTGAGGCTGTGCTAGAGGCCAAGGCCGAGGCAGGGCTCAGCCCAGGGCTCGAGCAGCAGCACCAGCGGCGGAGCCTCAGGTAGAGTTTGAGGAGGAGGTTCAGACCCAGGCAGTTCCAGCGGGGCCAGATCAGGTCCCGAAAGGGTTCATCGCTACCTCGGTACTCCAGGATGCTCTGGTCCGTCTAGTGGGCCTTATGGAGAGCGTCACTCAGGTAGGCATATTCCCTGTAGCAACCAGTCGTCTCTCATGCTGGAGGAGAAGCCCAGACTCCTGCTACTCGCACTCCGAAGCAGATGGCTCCCCAGTTTCAAACTCCAGCAGCTCAGCCAGTTGGGGTAGTTCAGTCGGGTGTTGTAGCACAGACCGGTGATGGAGCAGTTATGTCTGATGATGCCTTGTGGAGATTGGAGAGGTTCACCAAGCTTTTTACTACCACATATGGCGGTACATCTTCAGAGGATCCCCAGGACTATTTGGACAGCTGTCACGAGGTTCTACGGAACATGGGGATAGTGGAGACCAATGGGGTCGACTTTGCTGATTTTTGTCTGTAAGGTTCCGCCAAGACTTGGTGGAGGGATTATTGTTTGGCTAGGCCAGCTGGATCACCAGCTTTGACTTGGGATCAGTTCTCTCAGCTATTTCTGGTCAGGGGAGTGGTCAGGGGTCTAACAAGAGGCCTCGTCATTCGGGCAGATTCAGTGGTGTCTCGTCTAGAGGCAGGGATTCTTTTGGTAGGTTCCATCCTCCCAGGTCGTTTCATTCAGTACTTTAGGCTTCTCATGGTGCTCCAGGTGGCCGTGGTTCTCATATGCAGTATTCGGATCAACTACCCTACAGTGCATCACCAGCTCCTATCAGTGCATCTCCGCTCCAGAGTTTTCAGGGTGGTTACTCAGGCCCAGGGTTAGTTTCAGGGTCAGCAGTCCCAGCAGCGGAGGACTTGTTATACTTATGGCGATCCGAGGCACATTGCTAGATATTGCCTTCGAGCCTCGAGTAGTTCTTAGCATCAGGGTTCTCGTGCTATGGTTCAGGCACCGGGTGTTCCACAGCCCGCTCGGCCAGCTAGAGGTAGGGGTCAGGCAGCTAGAGGTGGAGGTCGAGGTATTAGAGGTGGAGGTCAGGCCGTTAGAGGTGGAGGTCAAGCCGCTAGAGGTGGAGGACAGCCAGTAGGAGGCCGTCCCGGGGATGTAGTTCAGAGTGGTGGGGCCCAGCCCCGATGTTATGCTTTCCTAGCCAGGCCTAAGGCTGAGGCATCCGATGTCGTTATCACAGGTACGGTTTCAGTATGCACTAGAGATGCTTCAGTTTTATTTGATCCAGGGTCTACATACTCCTATGTGTCATCTTATTTTGCTTCGTACTTGGTTGTGCCTCGTGATTCTTTCAGTGCTCCTGTATATGTGTCCACACCGGTAGGTGATTCTATTGTTGTAGATCGTGTCTATCGCTCGTGTGTGGTTATTATTGGGGGTCTTGAGACCCGTGTAGATCTCTTACTTCTGGATATGGTTGATTTTGACGTCATATTGGGGATGGATTGGCTGTCACCTTATCATGCCATATTTGACTGTCACGCCAAGACCGTGACCTTAGCTTTGCCGGGGTTGCCTCGATTGGAGTGGAGAGGGACTCATGGTCATTCTACCAGTAGGGTTGTTTCTTATATGAAGGCTCGGCGTAAGGTCGAGAAGGGGTGTTTGGCTTACTTAGCATATGTGCGTGATTCTAGTGTTGAGGTTCCTTCCATGAATTCTATGCCTGTTGTTCGTGAGTTTCCAGAGGTATTTCCTGCAAACCTGCCGGGAATGCCACCCGATAGGGATATCGACTTTTGCATTGATTTGGCTTCGGGCACTCAGCCCATTTCTATTTCGCCATATCGTATGGCCCCGCAAGAGTTGAAGGAGTTGAAAGACAGTTGCAGGACTTGATTGATAAGGGCTTCATTAGACCTAGTGTCTCACCCTAAGGTGCGCCGGTATTGTTTGGTAAGAAGAATGATGGATTGAAGAGAATGTGTATTGATTATCGGCAGTTGAACAAGGTCACCATCAAGAACAAGTATCCATTGCCGAGAATTGATGATTTATTTGACCAGCTTCAGGGTGCCAAAGTATTTTCAAAGATTGATTTGAGATCTGGCTACCATCAGTTGAGGATTAGGGCATCCGATGTCCCTAAGACAGCTTTTCGCACTCGGAACGGGCATTACGAGTTTCTAGTGATGTCATTTGGGTTGACAAATACCCCAGAAGAATTCATGGATCTGATGAACCAAGTGTTCAGGCCGTATCTGGATTCCTTTGTGATTGTCTTCATTGACGATATTTTGATCTACTCCCGCAGCCGAGAGGAGCATGAGCAGCATCTTCGAGTTGTTCTTCAGACTCTGAGAGGCAGTCAGTTATATGCTAAGTTTTCGAAGTGCGAGTTTTGGTTGAGTTCAGTTGCATTCTTGGGCCACGTCATATCAGTAGAGGGTATTCAGGTGCATCCGATGAAGATAGAGGCAGTCAAGAACCGGCCTCGACCCACATCAGCTACAAAGATCCGGATTTTCTTGGGTTTGGCGGGTTATTACCGTCGGTTTGTGGAGGGGTTTTCATCTATAGCAGCCCCGATGACCAGGTTGACCCAGAAGGGTGCCCAGCTCAGGTGGTTGGACGAGTGTGAGGCGAGCTATCAGAAGATCAAGACAGTTTTGACTACGGCACCAGTGTTGGTTTTGCCCACAGGTTTAGGGCCATATACCATATATTGTGACGCATCTCGTATTGGACTTGGTGTGGTGTTGATGCAGAATGGCAAGGTTATTGCATATGCTTCACGACAGTTGAAGATTCACAAGAAGAATTATCCAGTTCATGATTTGGAGCTAGCAGCCATTGTTCACGCGTTGAAGATTTGGAGGCATTATTTATATGGCATGTCATGTGATTTGTTCACATCACAAGAGTCTACAGTATTTGCTCAAGCAGAAGGAGCTAAATTTGAGGCAGAGAAGGTGGTTGGAGCTATTGAAAGACTATGATATCACCATCTTGTATCATCCGGGGAAGGCCAATGCGGTGGCCGATGCTTTGAGTAGGAAGTAAGCCAGTATGGGCAGTCTTGGGTATATTCCAGTCGGTGAGAGACCGCTTGCTTGGATGTTCAGGCTTTAGCCAATCAGTTCGTGAGGTTGGATGTCTCTGAGCCCAGCCGTGTTTTAGCTTGCATAGTCGCTCGGTCTTCATTATTTGAGCATATCAGGGATCGGCAGTATGATGACCCTCATTTGCTTGTCCTTAGGGACACAGTGCGACACGGTGGTGCCAAGCAGGTTACAGTTGGAGAGGTGGAGTTTTGAGGATGCAGGGTCGAGTTTGTGTGCCTAATGTGGATGGACTTCGAGAGTTGATTCTAGAGGAGGCCCATAGTTCCCGGTATTCTATTAATCCGAGCGCCGCTAAGATGTATCAGGACTTGCGGCAGCATTATTTGTGGAGGAGGATGAAGAAGGATATTGTTGCCTATGTAGGTTGGTGTTTGAATTGTCAGCAGGTAAAGTACGAGCATCAGAGACCTGGTGGTTTACTTCAGAAGATTGAGATTCCTGAGTGGAAGTGGGAGCGTATCACTATGGACTTCGTTGTTGGACTCCCACGGACTCATAGGAAGTTCGATGCGGATGGGTTATTATTGATAGGCTGACCAAGTCAGCACATTTCATTCCTGTGGCAGTCTCCTATTCTTCAGAGAGGTTAACTGAGATCTATATCGGGGAGATTGTTCGTCTTCATGGTGTGCCCGTGTCTATTATTTCTGACCGGGGTACACAATTTACCTCGCATTTCTGGAGGGCAGTTCAGCGTGAGTTGGGTACCCGGCTCGAGTTGAGCACAGCATTTCATCCTCAGACGGACGGACAGTCCGAGCGTACTATTCAGATTTTGGAGGATATGCTCCGAGCATTTATTATTAACTTTGGAGGTTCGTGGGATCAGTTCTTGCCATTAGCGGAGTTTGCCTACAACAACAGCTATCAGTCGAGCATCCAGATGGCTCCCTATAAGGCATTATATGGTAGACGATATCGATCGCCAGTTGGGTGGTTTGAGCCAGGGGAGGCTCGATTTTTGGGTACGAATTTGGTACAGGATGCCTTGGACAAGGTTAAGATCATTCAGCATAGGCTTCGTACAGCTCAGTCCAGGCAAAAGAGTTATTCGACCGTAAGGTTCGTGATATGGCATTCATGGTCGGATAGCGAGTATTGCTTCGGGTGTCGCCCATGAAGGGTGTGATGAGATTTGGAAAGAAGGGCAAGCTAAGCCCTAGGTTTTATCAGCTTTGCATCCAGTGTTTCATGTGTTCATGCTTCGGACGTATCACGGCGATCCATCCCACGTGTTAGACTTCAGGACTGTCCAGTTGGACAAGGACTTAACCTACGAGGAGGAGCCGGTAGCTATTCTAGACCGGCAGGTTCGTCAGTTTAGATCGAAGAATTTCCCTTCAGTTCATGTGCAGTGGAGAGGTCAACCTGTTGAGGCAGCAACCTGGGAGTCCGAGTCCGATATACGGAGCCGATATCCCCATCTTTTCCCCAACTCAGGTACTTTTCTATGTTCGTACGAGGACGAACAATTGTTTTAGAGGTGGAGAATGTGATGATCCAAAAGGTCATCTCGTGTTTTAGAAGTCAAATTTGTGTTCCGAGGCCTTAAAACCCTCCTTTGTTTCACCTCGATTTGTGTGCACAGTCCGAGCGTATATCCGAAAAGCCCTTAAGTGAAAATTTGAGAAAAATGCTAAGTTTTGCCTTTAAAATGGAATTAAGTTGATTTCGGTCAATATTTTTGTGTAAACGGACCCGGACCCGTGTTCCAACGGTCCCGTAGGGCCTGTAGTAAGATATGGGACTTGGGCGTATGCCCGGAATCGAATTCCGAGATCCCTAACCCGAGAAAGGAATTTTTAAAGAAAGTTGTTTGCTGGAAAATATAAGCATTTGTAGAAATGAAATAGTGTGTAATCCTGATGGTATCGGGCCCGTATTTTGGTTCCGGAGCCCGGTATAGGTTTAAAATAATAATTAAGGCGAATCTGTGAAATTTGGTAAGAATCGGAGTTGATTTGGCATAAATCGGACCCATAGCTGAGAAAATGGAAATTTCAATGTTCTTGAGAATTTTATGAATTTTGGTGCTAAATTCGTAGTTGTTGATGTTATTTTGATGATTTGATTGCACGAGCAAGTCCGTATGATATTTCTAGACTTGCGTGCATGTTTGGTTTGGAGCCCCGAGGGCTCGGGTGAGTTTTGGATAGGCCACGGAGTGAGTTTTGGACTTAGAAAATTTCTGATTTGCATCTGGTATTGTTGGAGGCTCTAATCTTGCAATTGCGAGGTCAGGCTTCGCAATTGCGAGCCTGTCAGGCTTGGTAATTACGAGGGGCTGATCGCAATTGCAATGAATGCCCTGGCCAGCCTTGTTCGCATTTGCGAGCCTTTCTTCGCAAATGCGAAGGTCTCAGTAGTCGCAAGTGCGACCTAATTGACGCAAATGCAAAAGGAGCAGAAATTCCTACGGTTCGCAATTGCGAACCCCTGATCGCAATTGCGATAACTGCGACCTGTAAGTGGGATTTCAGACGGGATTTTCATTATTTTGCAATTATCCCAAACCTAAGCATCCTTAGCCGATTTTTCAAAGACTTAAACTTCTCCAAATCAAAATTAAGTGATTTCTAACTCATCTTCTGCAATCTAATTCATCTTTTTACATAATTTCACTTCAAAATCTAGGGTTTTCCATGGGAAATTGGGTGTTTTTGCGTAGAAGTTAGGATTTTCGAATTTTGGAGATTTGGACCTCAAATTGAGGTCCGATTTCAAAACTAATTGCATATTTGAGTTCGTGGGTGAATGGGTGATCGGGTTTTGGTTCGAACTTCGGGTCTTGACCAAGAGGGCCCGGGGTCGGTTTTTTACTTTTTGGGGAAAATATTGGGAAATCTATTTTCATGCATTAGAATTGGTTTATTTAGCATTTATTGATGTTATTAAGTAAATTATGACTAGATACAAGCGGATTGGAAGTGGAACCGAGAGGTAAAGCGGTAATTGAGGCTTGATTTTATCTGTGGAATTGAGGTAAGTGTTTGGTCTAACCTTAGCTTGAGGGAATAGGAGTTGTGGTCTTAATTGCTACGTGTTAGTGTGAGTACGACGTATAGGTGTGGTGATGAGTACCTATACGTTGGTGTCAAGCATGCCCGTGAGTCTTATATTATGGTTGATGTGACTCTATTGTGTGTTGTCCATGCTTAGGTAGATGATTATCAATGTTGAACATGATTCATGATAATTTCTTGGTAATTGACCATTGTTGAGTATTGGCTCAAGTTGAGACTTGTTTTGTGTAGTAACTGTTGGAACGAGATTGGTTATAACTGAATCCCTTGCCGAGATGTTATTGTTTAGTTGTTGATTCCCTTGCCGAGATGTTATTGTATATATTGTTGATTCCCTTGCCGGGACGTATTTTTTCTATTGTTTGGTGAGGAAGAGTGTAAAGCACGAAGGGTACTGTGAGTGAGTGTTAAAGCATGAAGGGAGATGTTGTGCCGATATTGTGAGTGTTAATGCACGAAGGGTGATGCCGTGCCATGATTATGAGAGTTAAAGCACGAAGGGTGATGCCGTGCCAATATTGTGGGAGTTAATGCACGAAGGGTTATGCCATGCCATGATTATGAGTGTTAATGCACGAAGGGTGATGCGTGCCGATTCTGTTGATTCTTATGGTGAGGACGAGAGTAAAATCACGAAGGGTGATGCCGTGCACGTGTTACTGTTTTTCCTTATTCCTGTTGATATCATTATGGTGTTCTTTATGCTTCTCTACTAAATTTCTGTTAAGTATTTGGTATTCCCCGCACCATACTTCCCTTCCCTTATTTATCTATTATTTCCTGCTTTTATTAGCCGTTTGTATATGATTTAACTGCACAGGTTTATATGGTTGTCGTGTTCTAGCCTCGTCACTACTTCGCCGAATAAAGGCTCGACACTTACCAGTACATAGGGTCGATTGTACTGATACTGCACTCTACACTTTCTGTGCAGATTTCAGTGCTAGACCTCGTGAGTAGATCGTGGGTTGCTGCCTTCAGTCCATAGGAGACCCGAGGTAGATCTGCCGGCGTTCGCAGACTCCGGAGTCCCCTTCCTTATGTTTTTTATATACAGTCTCTTTTCATTTCAAGAACTGTTGTACTTTTCCTTCTAGATCAGTGTTTGTAGAAATTCGTAGATGTTCGTAAAATTGTGACACCAGATTCTTGGGTAGACATGTATTGGAGTATTGATTTTGTTATAACACTTCCGCGCTTTATATCTGTTCAGTTTTAGTTACTGTTTATATCTGTTTGGGTTGATTGCTAATGTGTTAAAATCATAGAAGTTGGCTCGCCTAGCTTGCACGAGTAGGCGCCATCACGACTCCCGAGGGTGAAAAATCTGGGTCGTGACATTAATTCTACTTTCTTTCCAAAATAATTCATATCTACCACAAAACTTTCTTGACCTAAACATGGCAATATCAGTAGCTCCTCCACCATTCGCCATTAATATACCTCCTCTAATTCAATTAAAAGATAATAATAATAACCACTACACAATAACAATTTTATTGACCAACCATAAAAATTTAATCCCATTTCCGACTATTGACCTTCTCCAATTCTCTTTTGAGGTCAAAAATCTAAAATCTTTCATGTCCAATTAAGTTGTCTTTTAGCCGTTGGTAGCGAAGCTCCACTTGTTCTGCTATCATTGGCGACCTGGTAAGAAATAAAGCACAATGATGTTATTCTTATTAGGCACTTAATGAAACAATAGCAGAAACATGTGTATTTAAGTTATTCTTTAGACTAAAAGATTGTGAATTTTGTTACATGCAGGGGGCTCGTGGGTAAAGCAACTGAAGCAATTGCTTTAGGCCTATAATTGTGGGCCCAAAATTTCTTGATAGTTAACAGAGTTATATGTTAATATTTCTTAAAAAAATATTATTGGTAAAGAGTAAAGTACAATTTTCACTAAAAAAAGACATATATAT
>NC_031995.1:12807470-12808074 GCF_001879085.1 Nicotiana attenuata | reverse complement strand
ATATATATATATATATATATATATATATATATATATATATATATATATATATATATATATATATTTGTCCCAGATCCCATGATGTTGGATAATATTGAGTATATTGTTGTATATATATTGGTTGTAGAATAATGTTAACAAAACTTATAACAGTTGCTTTAGCAGAAAGCATTTTTTCGAAACTAAAATTAATTAAACCTTAACTAAGATCAATGGTGTCTCAAGAGAGTTTATATAGATTAACCATATTATCAATTGAAAAAGAATTATTAGAAAAAATTAATATAAGTTTTTTTTTTAATAATTTTGCATCTCAGCTAAAAAAGTGACTTCAAATAAGATTTTATATAATGCCTCTCGTTGAATTTTGTGCTTTAGGCCTTCAAATTTATTGAGCCTCCCCTGGTTACATGTGATAGGTGGGAAAGATGATTTTAGAAGAACAAGGGGGAGGTGTCATCGGAGAAGAAGATTGGATGGCAGGGCAATAATAAGAAAAAATAGGGAGAGGGAAATAATGATGGATGATTTGAGCTTTTTTCTCTCTTCTGAATAGCCCCTTTAAGGGAATGAACAAGAACATGAATGAAAATTGGGGGAGGGG
>NC_031995.1:12795368-12807450 GCF_001879085.1 Nicotiana attenuata | reverse complement strand
GGGGGGGAGGTAGAAGGAAGAAGATGAATGGGACGGGGTGATGGTCTGGTAAGAAAAAAAATCTTTCTTTAAATGTATTTTTTATTTGTTAATTACATTTGTTAAAGTTTTTATTACAGTTTATACATGCCATTCTATAATTAGTTCATTCGACATGTGATTGGCGAGTGTAACTCAAGCATATAGTATGGCGAGTGTAATTACGAGGTATTTTTAATTGCCAATTGAAGTGTCAAAATAGTAAATGGGTCAGTTGAGGCCGTTTATTCATTTGCCAATTCAAAGGAAAATAAAAATTATTAGTCGAAACAACACAAGAGCCTAGCCTGAATTATGTTACTCCCTCTATCACTTGGAATGGACGAGAATAATCCATTCATACCCTGCAAAGTAGAGAGTTGTCAATATAGTTTAGAGAACTACTCTCCAAACTGAATAATGCACTAGTTTATTTGGCTGATTGTAACGATCCGGCCGGTCGTTTTTGGGTGTTGTAGCTCTGTTCCCCTATTTACCGCTCATTTTGCTTATTAGTTGCTATGTGACTTGTCGGGGTAGTTGGTTCGGTTCCGAGGATGTTTCGAAATGACTTGAGACACTTAGCCTCAAAGTTGAAAGCTTAAGTTAAAAAGGTTGACTGGATATTGGCTTATGTGTAAATGACTCAGAATAGAGTTTTGATAGTTCCGTTAGCTCCGTTGGGTGATTCTGGACTTAGGAGTGTGTCTGGATAGTGATTTGGAGGTCCGTAGTTGATTTAGGCTTGAAATGTCGAAAGTTGCAAAATTAGAAGTTTTGGAAAATTGAGAAGTTTGACCGAGAGCTGACTTTGTGGTTACCGGGCTCGGATTTTGGTTCTGGGAGTTGGAGTAGGTCCGTTGTGTTATTTATGACTTGTGTGCAAAATTTGAGGTCAATCGGACTTGATTTGACAGGCTGCGACATCTATTGTAGAAGTTAAAATTCCTTAGTTTTTATTAGGCTTGAATTGGGATGTGATTTGTATTTTTGATGTTGTTTGAGGTGATTTGAGGGCTCGACTAAGTTCATATCGGATTTTAGGAATTGCTGGTATATTTGGTTGAGGTCCCGGGGGCCTCCAGAATGATTCAGATGGGAATCAGGTTGAAATATGGACTTGAGAGGAAATCTGGGCTACTGGTGTCTGGTGTCATCGCACCTGCGGGGTTTTGGTTGCAGGTGCGTGACCGCAGAAGCGAGAGAATGGTCGCAGGTGCGGTTGGGCGAAGCTGGGCAGTGATCGCAGGTGCGAATAGTTATCCGCATCTGCGAGGTCGCAGCTGCGGAGATGTGTCGCAGGTGCGAGATTGGGAAAGAAACCCTGGGGGCGTAAGTGCGGAAGTATATCCGCAGATGCGGATGCGCATCTGTGCATGAGAGACCACAGATGCAGAAGTGGGCTGGAGGTCCTGGATCGTAGAAGTGATGGAAGATCCGCAGAAGCGGGACCGCATATGCGAAAGCATAGGGTAGATTATATTAATTTGAGGGTTTGTGATTTTATCATTTTTGGACATTTCAAGCTCGGGCTAAGGCGATTTTTGAAAGGGATTTTGAGGGGTTTCTTGAGGTAAGTCACTTGTGATCATTTTTATTCAATAATATTGTTTCCCCATTGAATTTTCAACCTAGTTTGTGTGTTTTTTATGTGGAAATTGGGAGTTTGAGGCTAGGGATTTGAAGAGTTTAATTTGGGTATTTGAGTAGTGATTTGGTATCGGAATCTGGTAAATTTGGTATGGTTGGACTTCCCGGTCCTCTCGTACTAGGGAAAGGTCCTCTCAATGCTCTAACGCCCACCCCGGATATGGACCGAACTGTCTCACGACGTTCTGAACCCAGCTCACGTACCGCTTTAATGGGCGAACAGCCCAACCCTTGGAACATACTACAGCCCCAGGTGGCGAAGAGCCGACATCGAGGTGCCAAACCTTCCCGTCGATGTGAGCTTTTGGGGAAGATCAGCCTGTTATCCCTAGAGTAACTTTTATCCGTTGAGCGACGGCCCTTGGGTTTGAGTCGGTGATTGTAAAACTTTCTTTGTTTGATCTTGATTCGCGTATAAATTCCGGAACTATAGACCTAGCTGAACCGGAGAGCCCCGAAGTCCCACGGGTATCATAGAATTACGTTAGGTACCATATGAATAGGCCCGAGAAAACCGGACTCGTGGTTGAATGAGCTTCCGGATTTTGACTTTTATCGGATTCCTAGACGTGGTCCTAGAGGTTAACTTTTGAGTTGACTTTTTGACTTTTGATTAAAAACTTAGTATTTCTTATGGAATTGATTCCTTTAGCTCATGTTGATTATATCGAATTGTTTGTGGCTAGATTAGAGGCATTCGGAGGCCAATTTGCGAGGCAAGGTCTTATTGAAGTAGGGATTTGCACGACTTGAGGTAAGTAACACTTCTAAACTTGGTATTGAGGATATGAGACCACGAATTTCGTGTTATGTGATAGGTGTTGAGGTGACGCATATGCTAGGTGATGGGAGTGTGGGCGTGCACCGTAGGAATTGTGACTTTATCAATTCCATGGAACCGTATAATTGAAAAATCTTATCGTTATCCGTATATTATCCATATGCGATAGAAACTAAGCGTCCACCAGATTGTATAGAGAACCAAATTCTCTATCAGTTCCCACTGAAAGCAACAGACTGTAAAAATAACCAGTATAGAGAATCAGGTTCTCTAATTGTACCCACAGTAGCTCGGCAGTAAATAAAGAACACAGAGGATTTTTACATGGAAAAATCCCAACTCAAGGGGACAAAAACCACGACCTACACTTGTAGGCTTTCAACTTCACTAACTTGTAAACACCCTATTACAAGCCACTTTGTAATGACTCTATTACAAAGACTTCAACTAACTTGTGATACACTTACCACAAGCCACTTTGTCACTCACTAGTTACAAAGACTTTAACTCAACTAACTTGTAACAACTCTATTACAAGCCACTTTGTAATAACTCTATTACAAAGACTTTTAGCTCAACTAACTTGTAACAACACTATTACAAGCCACTTTGTAATAACTCTATTACAAAGACTTCACAACTCAACTAACTCTAGCCAAGACACAAACACAAGGGTTTATGATTTACAAAGGGTTTCCTACAACACATCTTCTAAGGAAGCAAGATAGGAGTTACAAATGAAGAACAAATAACAAAGACTCAACAAACCTAAGGACTTAAGATATCTTCAATCTTGGATCCGGTCCTTGAGGTTGCAGCAGCTTTGTTCTTGAGAGAGGTTGTGGCAAGCACTTGAGAGAATATTTTCTTTTCTGATTTTGCAAGTGTTGGGCGGATTGTCTTGTGCCTTGCACCGGGTTGTTGTACTACAAAAGACATTACCATGGTGATGCCAATTCGCAATGGTGATGTCAAATCTTGGTTAGTACATGCCTCTTCCCAATGAGAAGTGACTGATGCACTGTTTGTTGTACTGTCGCATGTACAGTTGCAGGCAGTCACTTTCTGCGGTTGCTTTCCAGCTGTATAGTTGACTTATACTCTGTCAGGGGAACACCAAGGGATCAGGTCCCTAATCTGGTTCTTGTGAATCTAAAGGCACACTGCCCAGATTATCTTGAGTCGATTAACTTGAATGATTGTTCCAGGCATGCTTCAGGTCCTTTATCTGGTTCTCTCATGAAGTAAGTTGTTTTACCTTCCTTGATTGTATTTATACATGTGTGACATCACTTACAATGACGTAAGAAAGGTAGGTAAAAAGCCTTCCACAGAAAGTTGACTGCTGCACTGTTCCAGTACACTAGCGTGTGCAGGCAGCAACTTTTCAGCTGGAGAGTTGACTTCATACAGTCTCCTCAGGAACTGATAGGGACATGTTTCCTCAGTTGTTCCTTCCACTCTGAAGAGTTGAGTTATATCCCACGATGGATCCCAACCTGGAACTTTGTGATCTCAAGGTCTTGTAAATGTGTAACAGGTTCCTTATCTGGTTCTGGATGGTAAGTTTGTTAGATCATCAAAACATAAAGTAAAGTACTTATGCCCAAAGTACTTGTAACCTATCAATATGCTAAAGAAATTGAGCTGCAAGTCATGTTAAAAATAATGATTAGGCTACATGTTGGTACAGTTGGGACCCGTAGAGGTCGCATTACATGTTGAATTATTTGCTTAATTTGAAATAATGCACTCAATCACAGACTCACAGCTATTATTTGCATATCATATCTCAGTCTCTGTTGCCATTTATTGTTACATCATATCATATTTGTTTGAGCTGTTTATCAAAATTCTTGTGAGCCCGAGAAACTAGAGAGATCGATAACTGAGTGAGGCCGAGGTCCTGATTGTGAGGATATTTATGGGATTGGGCTGCACGCCGCAGCATATGTTATTGATTCATGTCATTATTATAGCGTTTGGGCTGGATTTGCCCCTCCGGAGTCTGCACACCCACAGTGAGCGCAGGTACCTACTGAGTGCGAGTACGAGTGAGAGGCCGAGCACGAGTGCCGAGCGTTTGGGAGGATTGAGTGACTATGAGGATGGAGTGAATGGGAGGCTGAGTGATTGATACTCTGAGAGTATGAATATAATTTCATCACTATTTGTATTTCAGTTGGCAAACATATCTGACATGGAGATATCAAGATGCACCATTTCTTGTTTTCAGTTGTACTTGACATATCTTACATGTTTAGGCTTTAGTTGTTAAACTTGTGAGCATGTCTATATTTCTGTACTGTATTTCTGCAATTGGACGGTACCTGTGAAGCTCGTCACTGCTTTCAGCCCAATAGTTAGACTTGTTACTTACTGAGTTGGTTGTATTCACGCTACACCCTGCACTTCGCGTGCAGATCCAGGTGTTTTCGGATACGGTGTTTGCTGATTCTCAGAGTTGTTCAGTCTTTTGGAGATTTTTGAGGTAGTTGCAATGGCGTCCGCAGACCTTGACTCTCCTCCCCTATCCCTCAATTTTTACTTATTCAGTTTCAGTTTCTTCGACAGTGATTCAGACTCCGTATTTGTATAGATGCTCATGCACTCAGTGACACTCCAGTTTTGGGGAACTTCTTTATTGAGTTGAGACGGTTTTATCAGTTTGATGAGACTTTTATTTATTTAAATCTATTTTAGCATATATTAAATTTGAAAGTGTTGGAAATGTCTGACTGGTCGGCTTGCCTAGTACCATGATAGATGTCGCGCCCTCTTTTTTCCTCGCGAAAGTTCGGGTTTCGACATTCATTGCGAACAACTCGTTTCCTTCTGGGAATTGGGTATTTGAAGAATCGCCACCTAACGGATTAAGGTGCGTTAGGGCACCTAGAGCAATTAACTCATATAACTAGTTTGCATTACCAGAGATTGGGGTATGGGCTCGAAATAACCTTGAGGGGAAGGTGTTAGGCACTCTTCGCTGTCCACAACGGTGTGTCCCGACCGAACTCAATTATGTGAATTAGTCATTTAACAGGTAAGCAGTCTAAGCACACATTTCCAAATAAAGGAAGTTTAGGAAGTCTGAGCACACATATGTAAATAAAGGAAGTTTAGGAAGTCTGAGCACACATATGTAAATAAAGGAAGTTTAACGGATAGGTTGTCTAAGCACACATATGCAAATAAAGGAAGGGAAGTCCTAAGTTGGTTAGCCTATAGGATCTCATCTGTACAATACCCGGTAAGCCTTCCTCAAATAGAGGGGTTACACGTGGCATTAGCGCACAAGTCATCATATCCTTTTTACTACCCATTACCCTCCCCTTAGCGGTTACATAAGCGAGTTTAATTAGCAAACTCTAAGCGTGCTTTACCCATCCATTCGTCGTGGTCATGAAGGTGTTTAGGACCTCTAAATTTAGGCAGTACTAGACCCTCCTAAGGTGTTTAAAAAGGTAAAATCTAAGCGACAACAAATAACATATAGGACTGTCAAATAGGGAAGCAATTACGGGCTCAGGTTTATCTCCACACATAAACAAATAAGTAGCACGTCTCAAACAGCAGATTTTAAGGAATTTCAGAAGGTCCTAGAACAGGATACCTAGGTGAGCATCACAAACATAGAATATGCAGCATTGTTTTAAAGCGAAGTGATATAACCTTATCAGTTTGCCTACTGCTTTTAGAACCCGTTAAACCTGGACAATTTTACAAACACAACACCGTTTAGCAGTTTTTATGAAACCCTTAATTACCTAAGGCTTGCCTAGGTGTGAATCTGTTATACCCCTATAAACATGCTGTCTAAAACAGAATCCTGGGAATTAGTCAAATAGCTTGAGTTTTATTAAATCCTATAGGCATGCTGGTCTAGGTGCTGAATGTTACAAGAAGCTGATTTCATGCATATTTATACTAGAACGTGATATCTGTGCGTTGGGGCTATCTTTAAACCTTTTTATAGATAATTATTCATTTAAGAGACATAGATACGATTTAAAGCAAATGCAAACAGAGTCCTAAGGCAGGATTTCTAATGCATAAAGAGAGATGGTCATTTTATTAAACATGATTACAGTGGTGACTTTAACAACGGATTTTCGGGTGATTACGACTTGTGCAGAAATAGAGTTTTCATGATAATAGAATGATGAACCTATAACATGTTTTCTAATAGGCAAAATCAGTAAACATGATCATCCTAAAGCAAGATATCTAATGCACAGATTTATGGCATGGTTTTTAATACAAATAGGCATAGCAAACCTAGAGGCAAGATGTCTATTGCATAAACCTAAAGCATGATTTCTATTGCAAATCAACATAATATAAACCTAAAGCATGGTTTCTACTGCAAATCATATATATAAACTTAAAGCATGATTTCTACCCGATTTTCCCACGAAATCGTATAGGAACCTTCCCTTTTACAAATTTCCCCAATATCTGTTTACAAGAAGTTATTATTATAGACCAATAGTGAATGAATTACATAAATAAATGTAAACGATACTATGGGGAGCCTGATGCCAGGCCTTCAAAAACAGTCTCAGATGCCAAGAATCTCACAGCCAATAGTGTGTCCTAGTATGTCAAAGTTCCCTAAGGACCTCAAGGATCCCGAGCAGTGCTCACACCAAGACCTTTTCTCAAATAGAGGATTGGTTATGTGCAGGGCCAGCCCTGGTGTGTCAGAGTTCATAGGAATCTCAGGGATCCCTAAGCAGTACACACACCAGAGGGGCAGAACTTAACAGTCTAAGAGTAGAGTGAGAGTGCTAGACATAGTTTTGAAAGACTTAGTAAAATAGTGCAGAGACAATTTTAGAAGTGAAAAGATTTTCAGGAATAGAAACAGTTTTCAGGAAGATGCTAGGGGTGAAAACAGTCTTGAAATCAATTCTGAGAAGAAGAGACATACGGTCACACAAACTTAGAGTGCTCAAACTCACAATCAGTCAGCAATCAGCTTTACAAACAGGGGTCAAGGGGGTTGGTAACATAGAGAGTTCAAACACATGGAGCAACAATTGTCCAGAACAAACAGGAATCTACTAGTTTAGAGACTTAACAAGTTAGCCATGATAATAAGCAATTAAGACATAGGCATAGAATGTGGTGAAATAGTCATGTTGAAGACAAAGTGCATACTAATTAGGATCAACCAAGTACATTAGACAACTAAGTTATTGACATGATCACACCAATTAAAGAGAGTAACAGAGACTAAATAAACATGTTGGCCAAGTATCAAACATACACGTGAGACCCAGACATACTGATTGCACATTTGAACAAAGGAGGGCAGAATTTAGACATGCTGAATAAAGCAGTAAACAAGAAGATAAAGCAAATACATAGCAAATCGAACTAGTGCAAAACATGGAACACATAGAGTTTGAGTTTTAGAATTGAACTGGAGACATACCAGTTAGAGAAGCAAAGTGCAGAATGTAAAGCAAGTGTAATTCCACTGTCTAGCCTTGGCTTTCAGCCGGCTAGACGAATAGTTAGCATAAGTAACAGAGAAAGAAGAGAGAGTTTGAGTGTGTGTGTATTCTGAACTTAGTTCGTATGTTAAGAGGTAGAATAAGAGTGTTCATATAGCAATATAGGAGTGGAACAAACAAGGTAAAGGAATCATCATTCAGTAAGTCACAGTATCCAATCACATAAAGGAGTTCAGAATAGACTCCTTTAATCAAGGGTAATTGATCAAACGGTAATAACAGTGGACTAATTAAGGAAAGAATCCCAATTATACCATGTAAAGGAATCAGTAAGAATCTGTAATTATACAGGCAATCAAATAAGGCAGGGATGACCAATTAAGGTCGTAAACAAGGAAACAACAAGAATTATGCACACGAATCTCTACCAGAGCAAATCAATCAACCAAACTTTTTAAAATAATACTGATTTCGGGAAAGAGATATCAACTTTCATAAATAGAAAAATGGACCAAGTAAAGCATCACAGAAACATAGAAATTAGTCAGAAGCACATATTCTAGCCCTAATAGAGATTTATTAGGGCAAAAACCACTGAATAATGGATTCGACAACGAAAAAATGTTTTATGTCCAAGAAATAGAGCAAGGTAACACAGAAAGTACCCAGAATCGAAGCAAAGATTGGAAAAATGAGTATATTACATGGAATCACCTAGGGTTCGAATACTCTTGTAAAAATCAGTCAAGAAGGTGAAAGAATACTTGATTAAACACTTAGAAGTCATAAAGACCTTTGAAAAATAATTTGGGATGAACCCTAGTTTAGGAAGAGCGATGAAAGTCAGAATAATTAATTAACCCAGAAATTTTAAAGGAAAACACATAATAGTGAACGAATCCCCCCAGATCTATACAGATCTAAGAAGGATCGATAGTAACGGACTAGGGTATTTCAGAAAAGTAGTAGAGATGAGAGAATAGGTCAAGAACCCATAGATTCGTAACAAAATAAAGAGAAGCTCTTACTCACAGTCGAAAAAATGGCCTGAGACAGGCTAATAAATAAAGTTTCAAACCAAAACCAGCTAGGTTCTTTGAGATCTTCTCAAGGAACCAAGAAATCAAAGAGCCATGGCGTATAAGAGACCAGGGGTGGTCGGAGAAGGTACAGAAACATCGTAGGAGGGAGGTTCTCGCCGGTGATGGCGATTAGGGTTAGGGTGAGTTGAGAGAGAGTTTGGAGGGGTGAGGTAATGGGTGACAGCGGAACTCGAGAGAATGAGGGGATTAGGGTAGGTTAGAGGGTTAATTAAGGTAGGTTTAATTGTGGACCGTTAATCAAAATGATCAACGGCCACGATTAAACGGGGCTATTGGGTCAGGTGTATGCAGATTGGGCCTAAGGGGTTTTGGGATGGCTTTTGGGTTAATATTAAGGGGGTTTTGGGCTGGTTTTAAAGGGGTTAGGTTTGGGAATAAAAGGGCTATTTATAAATACCCCAAATAATTTATGAAAATATTTTATAAAATAATTAGCAGATTATAAAAATAATTTTCATGCATAAAATATTTTAAAATAATTACTCAATATTTTTAAAAATATAATAAGCCATTTTATGGCAAGATAATGTAATAATGTAGGCTTGGGCTATAATTGCAAAGTTATTGCAATTATAACCAAAAGTGTAAATCTGGCCATTTGTGAAATAATTTGAACTTAATATGACTATAAATAGCAATATTAAGTATTGAAATGCTATAAAGTCATTTGTGATGCAATTTTGTAATTATTTATATGAATAAAATACTAGGATAAATTAATTTAAAAATGTAGAATTTATGGAAAAATATCAATTGATGTTAATGCATAGTTTTGAAGGTATATATGCATTTTAAAAGTATTATAGGGAAAAAATTGGGTATCAACAATAGACGCCATCACGACATGTTGAGTTTTGGGTCGTGACGCTGATAGAAAATGATTTAAAGAACTTTAAAAGTGACAAAAGAAATTAAAATCAATCAAATACAATATTACAACTCATTTGACTAATTATTAGTAAAAAAGAAAAGGAGGTCAATCAAAAAGTTCATTGAATTTTTCTTCTTCTTTTAAGGCATGTTTGGAAAGCCGTCATGTAATTGGGTTTGGGTGTAATTACACAGTTTTGAGTGTAATTGAGCGGGTATAATTATGCTCTGCAATTCACAAGGGGGAGCTGAGAATTGCTGGTAATTACATGGTGTAATTACCAGGTTATTTTTTGAATCTCTTTTCTTTTTATTTCTAATTTTTTTCTTTTTAATTTCTTTTTTTAACTTTCAATTTTTTTTTTCCAAATATTATTTTTTATTTCCGTATTTCGCATTTCCCAACCTTTACTTCACGTGTTTCTACATAATTTTTTATATCTTATTTATTTATTGATTATTTTTCATTATTACACTTAGCTATGTTATAATTCTAATTTTTCTAAAAAATTATACCCCGTGATCTTAGAAAGAATAAATCATCCACAAACTTGACTTATAATGAGTGATGCCATTAAAGTTGAACTTTGTTATTGGATGACGTTATATGCAAACTTAACTATGTTAAAGTGATAAATTACTTTTTAATATTTAAATAATATTCTCATTTCCATCCTTTAATTTTTGTGATTCCATATAGTTGCTCATATTTTTTTTTATTTTCTTATTTTCTCCATTTAGCATAATTGTGTTATTATTCTAGTTTTGAAACTGCTCCTTCTAATATTACAAATAATAAATCACTAATACACTTAGCATATAATGAATGATATCATTAAAGTAAAATATCATTGTTGAATGAGGTTATAGACTTATATTTTCCTTTTCTTTTGAATTATATTTATTTAAATTATGTTGAAACTTATTTTAAGTTATGTTATAATTTTACATAAGAGTATTATATTAATTTCTTCTTTTGGATTTTGGATATAATATATGTTCGCTTCCATCTTATTTGCTTTAGTAGTATTCACTTGATAGATTATTCTTTCAAAACATTTGAGTATATCTTATCAAGCCTGCAATCTATGATGTTCTTGTAAAATATGTACTTTTAGTTTTTATAATTGATTAAAGTAAAATATTATTAATTTAAAAAATATATATAAATTATTTTTATAATATTAGTTATAAATATATAGTTAGTAATTAATATATTTTCAAGAAACAATATCTATCTTAAATGTCAAATTTAATATTATTTATAAAGGCATATATTTGTTAAATCTTAATATTTAATTTTTGATAATTAATTTTATATTTAAAATTTAATCTAACTGTGTTATTACACTTGTGCAACGAAACAATACACTTGTAATTACATTATGACAAACAAACAGATCGTCGTAATTATAATAATGTGTAATTACTACTCAATAATTACACCAATTCCAATTACTGACTTTTCAAATAGACCCTTAATGGGTGGTAGGAGAGATTACAAATAAAGAGTGAAGCTTGACCAACTGCTTTGGCTTTGCGAAGGGAGTCTGGGAAGGGGTATGATCGCAAATGCGATCTTTTACTCGCATTTGCGAGGAACAGTGTTCGCAAATGCGACACTTTCTTCGCATTGAGAAGGCAGCAGGACTGTGAAAGGGATTCGCATTTGCGATGGATCTTCGCATTTGCGAAGCTCAGGTCGCAATTGCGACATCTGCAGCCGAGTAAAAGGGTCTTAGATGGGATTTTTCATTCATTCTCCCATTTTTCAAAACCTAAACTTCAAGAGGCGATTTTTCTAGGGCAAGTTCATCCCCAAATCATAGTTAAATGATTCTTAACTCATTTCTTTCAATCTATTTCATCTTTTTACAAATTTTCATCCTAGAATCTAGGGTTTTTCATGGTGAAATTGGGCGTTTTTGGGTAGAACTTAGGAATTTCAAAATTTGGGGATCTAAACCTCAAATTGAGGTCAGATTTCAAAACCAACTGCATATCCGGGTAATTTTAAATTTCAAATACCAGTTTTCAACTTAACTTCAAATACTATTTTTTTTTTAAAAAAAAATTATAATTGTTATGTCTAAACGCCTACTAAGAAAGCAGTAGGAGAAATACCTATATTTCTTGTAAAGTAACTTTGTCAATAAAAATTTATGCTAAAAAGGTAATACACACACACACACACACAT
>NC_031995.1:12788410-12795348 GCF_001879085.1 Nicotiana attenuata | reverse complement strand
ATATATATATATATATATGACGTGGCATATCTCTTAGACTAGGATTCTTATTCATCTTTTTTCTCAATTTTTTGCCTTTTTCTTTTATTTTAATTTAGTAAATAAGCCCAATAATGCATTTAGCTTTATACGTTACCTACTTTATTATGATCTTTAAACTACACTAATTGTAGGATCTGGATTTGTAACGTTAATGAAAAGTTAAAACGGAAAGGATAATTATAATAGAGAAAGGTAATGAAAAGCAGTAAATGTTAATCAATATTGATTAAAAGGGTATAAATGTTAATCAAGATGTCAAGATAATTGAATGAACAATTTTTTTGCACGAATATAATAGTTCCATATTGATCATTGCAAAAGGAGCTTAACAGCCTCAGGTGACGAATTGTTTCATCAGTATAGATTTTTGAAGATATATATCACTTCCTAAATAATTTTTGCAGTGAGCAAAATTTTGATTATTAATGAATTTTACAAACTTTTATATCAAGGGAAAAAAAAGAATACTACATGTGTGGACTGAATCTCATTTTTCCAAGGAACTTAATGAATCGAAGATCAGAAGCACTCATGATCACCTCTGAAGATATATGTGAAGTTGCGTGACAACGTAAGGATGGTGCCAAATGCTAAATGTAAGTTCTTTCTTCTACTTTTTTATTATCTATAAAGAGTGTAAATATTTAAATTGTATGAGGAGTTATTGAGGAACACGAATAAGTTTGTGGAATTTATTTTGGAGTAGAGAATAAATTCAGCGTGATGAGAAAAAGAATTGGTGGTTGGGGGGAGACAAGTACACTGAATGAGAAAAAATAAAGAAGAAACGGAAAGAAAAAGATAAAACCTAAAAAATGAATAATAAACATAGAAAAAGAAAGGAATACTATATACATTTTTTTGTTTCTTCTTGTGTTGGGTAACTTTAGGTTTTCAGGTAGTAAAATTAGTGTCTATTCATTGAATATTTTTATGTGAAGGTTATGTTCTTAATCAATTTGTGGTTTTATTTCTTAAGAATTAGAAGAAGTTTCAATGTTGATATACTAGGGCCATGACGTAGGAGAATCACTGGCCATTATTAAATCTACGACAATGAAAAAAAAAACATCAAATATCAAAGACTGATTCGTAGGATCCTATATTGAGAGGGTGATTGCGGAGAACTACAATGCAAAGTCAGTAAATTCGAATAAGCAATTTCACACTCACTTGCCAATAAGTCATGACTGAAATGCCCATATTGAGTTTTTTTCAAAAATTACTAACGGGGCAATTCCTGATTAATTTGTGGTAAAATATTGTTTGGCTATGTTGTATAATGCCATTGAGATCGAAAATCTAATTTAGTGTAACGACCCGACCGATCGTTTTGAGCTCTAGCGCGTCGTTCAGTGGTTTGAGTCCCTGAGTAGCTTCACTTCAGGTATTATGACTTGTACGCATGGTCAGAATTGAATTCCGGAAAGTTCGGAGTTGATTTGCAAAGAGAATTCCCGTATCGAAAGCTTTAAGTTGGAAGAATTGACTAAGATTGGATTTTTGAGTAAACGACCTCAGAATCAGGATTCGAAGGTTCCAACAGGTTCGTATAATGATTTTGGACTTGGGCGTATGCTCGGATCGGGTTTTGGAAGACCCGGGAACGTTTCGGCACCTATTGTAGAAGTTGGCATTTTTGAAAGAATTTCATAAGTTTGGGTTGAAGTGCATTTCAGTGTTATCGATGTCCGTTTGAGATTCAGAGTCTGGGAATAGCTCCATATGGTGATTCTGGTGTTGAAAGCACGATCGAAAGTGAATTCAGAGGTCCGTGGGTCATTTTGGAGTCATTTGGCTAAAGATAGAATTTTGAAGGTTTTTGAGGAGTTTGACCGGAAGTGGACTTTTTGATATCGGGTCGGATTCCGATTCCGAAAGTTAAAGTAGGTCTGTAATGTCGAATATGACTTGTGCGCAAAATTTGAGGTCAAGCGGACATGATTTGATAGGTTTCGGCATCAAATATAGAAGTTTGAAATTCTAAAGTTCATTAACCTTGAATTGGAGTGTGATTCATGGTTTTAGTGTTGTTTGATGTGATTTGAGGCCTCAAGCAGGTCCGTATTATGTTATGGGACTGGTTGGTGTGATTGGATGGGGTCCCGAGGCCTCGGGTGTGTTTCGGGGTGGTTTCGGATCATTTCGGGCTGTTTTGCAATAGCTGATGCTGGTATCTGGTGTTGTTCTTCGCGTTCGCGAGGATCCTCTCGCGTTCGCGAAGAAGGATTTGGCTTTAGGGACTTTGTTCTTCGCGTTCACTAAGAGATCCTCGCGTTCGCGAAGAATGAAATCTCTGTTGCACAGGTCTGACTTCGGAGGATCATATCTCGCAATCTATAATGAATTTGGAGATGATACAAAAAAGAAAGTTGTAGCCCATTGTGTCTAGTTTTCAGAAAGATAAAGTATTTAGCATTTGGATTTGTGTACAAAAAGTTATGGCGGGTACACTACAGGCTGTCCGGAAAGATGAAGAAGAAATTTGTGTTGCACAGAGCTGAATTTGGCAGCTTATATCTCAAAATCTATAAGGAATTGGGAGATGACCAAAACATGGAAGTTGTAGATCTTGGTGTCTAGTTTCAAAACGTTAAATCATTTGTCATTTGGAGTTTTGTACAAAACGTTATGACTATTATACTAGAGGTTGTCTGAGAAGAGTTTGAAAAATGGTTTTTGGGAATTTTCTTCTTCGCGAACGCGAAGAAGAGTCGTCTGGGCAGTGTATAAGTGTCAAGAAATGGGTTTGGCTCATTTCATCTCATTTTCTCCGTGGGAGCCGATCTAGGAGCGATTTTGGAGCTCCATCTTCATCATCTATGTCAAGGTAAGTGATTCCCACATATTGCAAGTTAATTACTTGGATTATATCTAGATTTTAACATGGAAAATCATGTGAATTAGTAGAAATTTTGGAATTTTGAAGAAAACCTAGGAAATTTGTATTCTTGGATTTTGACCACGATTTTGGACATGAAATTGAGAGCAAATTATATATTTGAGTTCATGAGGTTGTGGGTAAACTTTATCTTCGAAAAATTTCGGAATCCGGGCACGTGGGCCCGAGGGCAATTTTGTCAACTTTTCGATCGGGGTTAGGAATTGTTATAAATTGGATTAGTATGAGTAATTGAGCATATATTAATGGATTTGCATAACTATTGGCTAGTTTTTTAGCATTGTGCATCGATTTGAGTCTTCGGAAGGGCGTGGAATGCCGGTTATAGGCTTCGGAGCGAGGTGAGTCTCCTTTCTAACCTTGTAAGAGGGAATTGTCCCCATAGGTGAATTAATTGAATATGTGCTGCTATTTGTGGGGGCTACGGACGCACGAGGTAACGAGAGTCCGTGCGTAGCTACTATTATGCTTAAGTCCGGGTAGTCTAGGACCCAAAAATATGCTTTACTTGCAATATTTGATATCTCGTTGTCAATTTAAAAGTTCTTAAAACATATCGAATGTGTAAATGAATATCTAAAAGACTAGTCATCGTTTCCTTGATTTTTAAAAGCGAAATTTGCCTTTTTCTTGGATAATTGCTCCCTGATGAACTCTTGATTGACTGTTTGAGTGTATTTATATATTGTGGAGCGGGCCGAACGCCTTGGTAGATTAACTAGATGCATCTATGGTTCGCGCCATTCGACCCTCTGGCAGTGCACAATTTAAATATTATTGGATCGGGTCGTACGATCTCGGCATGATTTGCGCATGCTTGTATTGCTTGCCTTGAAATTTATTGAAGTTGATATTGTTTCTTCCCGGCTTGAGAGTAAATGTATGAATGATGAAAAGAAGTTTGGGAATTTCCTATAAAAGAAAGAATTGTTTACTTGCTTCATTCTACTGAATTACAATCATGTTTATAAAAATCCTCGATTTATTATATTATTGATGTATCATTATTGGACCACTAATAAGTTTCGAAGTCGACCTCTCGTCCCTACTTCTTCGAGATTAGACGGGATACTTACTGAGTATACGTTATTTTCGTACTCATGCTACACTTGCTGTGCATTTTTGTTACACAGGCACATGTATTTCTAGTGGCCTACCGGACGTAGCAGCATGGATGATATGGAGACTAGGTGAGCTGCATTTCTCGAGGCGACCCGCAGCCAATATAGTCTCTTTCAGTGTATTGCATTTACTTCTGTCCAATTTGTATTCCGAACAATTATTGTACTTTATTCGATTCTCTTAGTAATTGCTCATGCACTTGTGACACCGGGTTCTGGGATGTCTATGAGATTATTCAGTATTTTGAAATTGTTAGATATTATTATTTATTCAGTGAAACTTATTCTTTATTGTTTAAATATATAAGAGAAGTAAATTTAGAAATATCTAAAATAGAAGTTACTAGTTATTTAGTGTTGGCTTGCCTGACAATGGTGTCCAGCGCCATCACGATCCTTAGTGGATTTTGGGTCGTGACACTCAGCTCATTTAAATCCAGTTTTAGTAAAACATCTTTCAACAGTTTCAACGAAGTGATGAAACAGCGAGTAAAAATGATGAGAACATAAACAGCCCACCGGGCAAAACTCACTCGTATACAGCCCCCCGGGCAACATAAATCAAGAACAACCCCTCGGCGAACATCACTCGTGAACAACCCCTCGGGCAAACATGGATCATAAACAGCCCCTCGGGCAAACCTCACAGTCACTCATATACAGCCCCTCGAGTATTACCTCACAATCGCTCGTAAACAGCCCCTCGGGCACAACATGAATCAAGAACAGCCCCTCGGGCAAAACATCATATCACTCACTCAGGGTACCCACGCTCACCGGGGGTGTACAGACTCCGGAGGGGCTCCTACAGCCCAAGCGCTATAACAAGCCACCTCGTGGCATAAATCAATCAGGCCCTCGGCCTCATAACAATCATGAATCAATAACAACATGTTGCGGTGTATAGCCCGATCCCATAATATCCTCACAACACAGGCCCTCGGCCTCAGAAACCTCTCAAGCTTCTCGGGCTATCAGTAAAATAGGGTGCTCAGCCCTAAATATCAGTTTATGCATCAAAATGGAGTAATAAAGATTGAGTTATGAAATCAGTGGATACAGTATGATAGAGTATAGATCTTAAATCAAAAAAAGTGAGAGGATAACAAGAAAAAGCTCTTAAGGGTCCAAACAGCTCTGGCACAAGGCCCAAATATGGCATTCAGCCCAATTTATAGGAAATTCTTTCTAAAACACATAAATATCATATAATTTAAGTCGAATACGTAACTTTATAGTTGCTACGGGACGGACCAAGTCACAATCCCTAACGGTGCACGCCCAAACGCCCGTCACTGTCACGACCCAATTTCCATACCCGGTCGTGATGGCGCCTCTCGTGAAGACAAGGCCAGCCAACTAACCCAATCCGTTTCTTTAACAATTATTAAACATAAATGTATAGATAAATATAGCTTAACGACAGTAATAACCAGTATGTACAACCCAACACAACCCGACCGGGGTGTCACAAGTCACGAGCATCTAAAGAAACCTGAACACAACTACAGGGCCAATAATAATATATAAGGAAAAATCCTGGAAATCAAAAGACAACATCCGGTGCCGCGAACGCTGGCGGTCACCTTACTCAGCTACAATAGCCATACCTTCAATCAGCTAATAACCCGCTACCGGGTGAACAATACCTGCAACTGCACGCGAGGTGCAGGGAGTAAAGTGAGTACTTCCAACTCAGTGAGTAATAAGAGTAAATAATAATTGAGAGGCAAGAAATCACGTAAGAGCACTCCATCATGCTATATAGGACAGTACCACTCTTTGAGAAAACAGTAAAACCGTGAAAATCCTTTAGAAAATATCTGGCTCAATTTAAAACCTCTTTTGAAAACATCATTTTCCAACAGTCAAGCAAATGAACGCGTAATCAGATAGTGCAAGTCCGCACATAAGTCAGCCCCTCGGGCACAGCACTCCACAAACAGTTAACACCAGGGCGTCTGGTAAGCAATACAAGCAATAGCATGGATGCCAATGATATGAGAGTGCTAAATGTCATGACACGTAGTACAAACAGGAACCAATGCATGAATGCAATGCAATGCATATGACCGCTGCGGCGCGCAGCCCGATCCATTTGGGTACCCCGCGCTCACTGTGGGGGTTCAGACTCCGGAGGGGCTCCTACAGCCCAAGCGCAATATCAATATCACACCGCTGTGGCGCGCAGCCCGATCCATCCTCAGTCCAGAAATACACATAAGCCCCTTGGGCAATAGTAAAATAACAGTCTCAACTCAAAACGTCAGTAAAATATCATTTAGGTTTTCAAATCTTAGAAAGATAGCTGAGTTTGTGAAACAGTATTTTAAACCTTGGACTGTGATAAAATAATATGCAAAGTAATGCAAAAACGATGATATCAATCCCTGAAGGATTCAAACAATTGGCACGAAGCCCAAATATAGCAATCAACCCAAATAATGATGATAACAAGTAGTTTCAGTCAATTACGCAATAAAATCAACAACCGGGACGGACTAAGTCACAATCCCCAATGGTGCTCTACCCCACGCTCATACCTGGCGTGCAAGTCACCACAATACAGCACTATGATGTGCAAATCCGGGGTTTCAAACCCTCAGGATATCATTTACCAGTATTACTCACCTTGGACCGGTGAAATCCCTAGCTCGCGACGCCTTTGCCCCTCAATCGGCCTCCACGCGCGTCGAATCTAACCAAAACCAGAGCGAATACATCACAATATGCTAAGGGAACAATACCCAATCGAAAACAATCGAAAATTAACAAGAATCTCGAAACTAGCAAAACCCGAGCCCCGGGCCTGCTTCTCGAAAAATTACGAAATTTACATCACCGGATTCCTCGTCTTGCCACGAGTCCATACA
>NC_031995.1:12779432-12786049 GCF_001879085.1 Nicotiana attenuata | reverse complement strand
CTTCCTTATATCTGTTTTCAGTTCTTCAACTTTAGCTCTTGTCACAACCCGGATTTCCCACCCTCGGGAATCGTGATGGCGCCTACTATTAGGAGCCAAGCAAGCCAATTATTTATTATCTCTTTTAGCAATCCTCGACATTAATAAAAACAACGAAATATTTAATAAAAAAGCGGAAGTCTTAAATATAAATAAACGGAAAACAATGCGGAAGTTCATTACAACTCTACCCAAGAACTGGAGTCACAAACTAAGGAACGTCTAGAGAATGCTAAATACAATGTCTGAATAAAAACATAGTTTTGTTTGTTCCGGTACAAAGGATAACAAACTAAAGTAAAGATAGAAGAAACTCCGGGCCTGCGGATGTTAGCAAGGCTACCTCGGTGTCTCTGGACTGAAGTCAGCTCCCAAATCTACTATTGCTGTCCAAAAGCTGCTCCGGCACCGTGATCTGTGCAAAAAGATGCACAGAGTATAGCATCAGCACAACCGACCCCATGTGCTGGTAAGTGCCTGGCCTAACCCCGACGAAGTAGTGATGAGGCTAGACCGGACTACCAAACAAACCTGTGCAGTTCAATATATATGTATGCAATATAAAGGTATACAGAAATTAACCAGTCAAAGGGGAGGGGGAGCATGCTGTAGAGGCTATAACACTTCAGGTATAAAATCAATAATTAAGGAATGAAATAGTACAACTACAGTAGCAACTAGAGTAGGAAATCAACAGTTGCACGGCACCATCCTTCGTGCTTTTACTCTCATTCTCACCCAAACAATCATATAAAGTGCACGGCATCACCCTCGTGCTTTACCTCACAAAATGATGGCACGGAATGATCCTTCGTGCATAAACACTCATATCATGGCACGGAATGTTCCTTCGTGCATTAGTAATCATATCATGGCACGGAATGTTCCTTCGTGCATTAGTAATCATATCATGGCACGGAATGTTCCTTCGTGCAATAGTATTCATATCACAATCGTGCACGACATCACCCTTCGTGCTTTATCACACGTCCTCACCCAAACAACAATCACAAACAATGGGGTGAGGGAATAGACAAACAAAATAGGAATCCCGGCAAGGGAACAATAACAACAATTTTAATATCCCGGCAAGGGAGAAAAGTCTACCAAACAGCAAAACATCCCGTCAAGGGAATAACCAATAACTCATTAGCTTTCTTTTATTTCTTACTTCACATCTCACTTTATCACTTGAGCCAATGCTCCCAAGAATTTTATAATCTCAGATACCTTTTCATTTCGTGTCACAACCAAGCCAAAACACCACGAAAATCAAATGATTATAATGTTTTTCACACGTTCCTTACAATATATAGAAACCCTCAATTAACATGGAATTCACAATAAAATCATGATAATCACCCTTTAAGGACTCACGGTCATGCTAGAAACCAATGTATAGATACTCGTCACCATGCCTATACATCGTACTCGATCAATTAGCAAATAGCAAACAAGACTCAACTCCTACTCCCTCAAGCTAGGGTTAAACCAAACACTTACCTCAACTTCCACAGCTAAATCAATCCACAACGACCGCCTTCCCTCTCGAATTCGGCTCCAACTCAATCAAATCTATGAAATAACGACTTTACAAGATTAATATAAGCTAAACAAATCAAACCCAATGCCTAAATATAGTTTTCTAAGCTTTCTTTCCAAAATTCCAAAAATCGACAATGGGCCCGCTTGGTCAAAACCCGAGGCTCGAACCAATTTCATATCACCCATTCCCCCACGAGCCCGGATATACAATTTGTTTTCAAATTCGACCCCAAAACGAGGTCTAAATCAAAGAAAATCGAAAAGCCCTAACTCTACCCAATTTCCCCAATTTCAACCCTAGATTACATGTTTTAGGCCTAGGATTTCAACGGATGGTGATAGAAAATGGAGAAAACGAGTTAGATAATACTTACCCAAGAAGATTTGGTGAAGAATCGCTCTACAAGTCGCCTAGGGACTGTGGAGAAGAAGAGCTCGTGTGAATTTTTGAATAAAACCCGTCACTTTTCTGTTTTTAGGCTTTTAAATTAACTGGGCAAAAATGCCCTATGCGTTCGCGACACAGGGGCCGCGTTCGCGAAGCAGGGGGAACTGGAAGCATCGCGTTAGCGATAGGGGTCTGCGAACGCGTAGAGTTAATTACTGGGGTCCCAGATTTTGGCTTATGCGAACGCGTGAATGAATACGCGAACGCGTTGAAGGGGGGCTGGCACTACGCGAACGCGTGAAATTGAATGCGAACGCGAAGAAGGGGACACCACAGGCAGTGCGAACGCGAGCTGAAGGCCGCGATCGCGAAGAAGAAAAAGCCTCTGCAATAATTGCAGAAATCTGATACTTTTCCTAAGTTCAAAACATCCCGAAACACCTCCGAAACACTCCCGAGTCCTCGGGGCTCCTAACCGAACACACACACTAACTCAACAACATCCTACGAACTTAGCCGTATGATCAAATTGCCAAAATAACATCAAAAACAATGAATTAAACCTCAAAATCATCACTTTTTCATCAAACTTCATAAACTATCATTTTTAGAGATTTAGGTCCGAAAACACGTCAAATGACGTCCGATTTCAACCAAATTTCACAGAAAGCGCTTAAACCACATATAAGACCTGTACCGGGCGCAAGAACCAAAATACGGGCCCGATACCAACACGTTCTAATCAATTTCCTTTTCAAATTTCCATATTAGTTTCAGAAAAACAATTTCACAGAAAAATTCATTTCTCGGGCTCTGGACCTCGGAATTCGACTCCGGCCATATGCCCTAGTCTCATATTTTTCTACGGACCCTTCGGGACCGTCCAATCACGGGTCCGGGTCCGTTTACCCAAAATGTTGACCAAAGTCAACTTTAATCATATTAATATAAAAATTTATCATTTTTCACACAGAATTCATATTTAAGCTTTCCGGCTACGTGCCCGGACTGCGCACGCAAATCAAGGCGACTAAAAATGAGGTTTTCAAGGCCTCAGAAGCACCGAGTGAATGAGAAAACAGGTGATGACCCTTTGGGTCGTTACATTCTCCACCTCTAAAATAACCGTTCGTCCTCGAACGGACAAAAGAAAGAAGTACCTGAGTCGGGGAATAGATGGGGATAACGGCTCCGCATATCAGGCTCGGACTCCCAGGTCGATGCCTCAGGAGGCTGACCTCTCCACTGAACACGCACTGAAGGAAAACTCTTCGACCTCAACTGTCGAACCTGCCGATCTAGAATAGCCACCGGCCCATCCTCATAAGACAGATCCTTGTCCAACTAGACAGTGCTGAAATCTAACACGTGGGCTGGATCGCCGTGATACCTCCGAAGCATGGACACATGAAAAACTGATGCACGGCTGACAAGCTAGGCGGCAAGGCAAGCCTATNTTATACAAACTTCCCACGTATTGTTTCACTTTATAATTTTTTTTTAATTATTTATATATATATATATATATATATATATATATATATATATATATAATTTAGGTATACCAAAAAATGGGCCCCATAAATACGGGGCCTAAAGCGATTGCTTTACCTGCTTTATATACGGGCCGCTCCTGCAATTAGATAATACGCAGAGTTAAATCACGTTGGGGCCTAGTCTTATATAAGCGAAAGAATTCCTTTCATCTTATATTAGCTAATGCATTCCTTTCATCTTATATAAGCTAAGGCATTCCTTTATACTCAATCACCGACTTTAATTTGCTGCTTCTTGCTAATTACATCTCCGTCCTATTAATTACTAGATGGTCGTTATAGTTGGAAGTCCTGTTATTGCAGTTTTTTAATCAGTCATGTATTCTAATTTGTAGCTAATGGGGAACTGGTTTTATTGTCAGGTCATCTACAAAACAGAAATTTGAAAATTCTTAAAAAATAAATCATTTTTACTTCAAAAAATTGGTAAATTACCAGTCGACCATGTATCATACTCTACTTGTGATTATTTGGTCATACATGTGAAGAATCATCTTAAAACATTTATTTGGAAGTAGCAAAAATTTTCATGTTCGTTTTCGGTTTCTTTTATATATTGGTAGAAACTATGGAGAAACCATGAAGTTAAGTTCATCTCTCAGAAAATATCACTAAACAATTCTTTATTGTTTTGTCCTTAATTCATATGTCGTAACTTGTTTTAAACTTATTTTCTAAGTCAAATATTTAGGGTAATGATGTTACATCCTCTCTCCGTTATAATTTATGTGGTATAGTTTGACTGAGTATGGAGCTTAAAGAAGGAAGACTTCTAAACTTGTGCTCTAAAAAATATAATAACATTTGTGCAGCTATAAGAGTTTTAAACTTGCGGTTTTGATCATAACATAACATTTGTGTGGTTATAAAAACTTGTCATTAAGGGAAGGTGTCAAATTTGTGCTTCAATTCTTCCAGGTGGGCGAACTGCACATTCACGTTTCAAAATACCTATAGACATTGATGAAAATTTCAGCTGTTACATTAGCGAACAAAGCTCACTGCAAGTATGATTCGCGATGCAAATTTAATTGTATGGGATGAAGTATCTATGGCTAAAAAAAGAATGCTTGATGTTTTTGACTTGCTCTTAAAAGATCTTAGGATACAAATACTCTACTTGGGGGAAAAGTTGTTGTTTTGGAGGTGACTTTAGACAAACTCTTCCAGTTGTTCGAAATGGGAATAAAGAAGATTTTATTAGTGAAAGTTTACTATATTCTACCATTTGGGACGAACTTGAAAAATTACAATTTTCTGAAAATATGAGGGCAAAAGCAGATCCCGCTTTTTGTGATTACTTGATAAGAATTTGAAATGGACAAGAGAGGGTAAACTTTAATAACAAAATTGAACTTCCAGATTCTATGATTATTCTTTTAATTACAACTGAAGAAGAATATCTAAATCATTTATTCGCTATGACATTCTCAAATGTCCACACATTCTCTTCTAATTCTTTTCTTGCAGATTCTCGTGTTGTTCTAACGACGAAGAATGATTTAGTAAATGTGATCAACGATATTCTTATAGCAAAATTTCCAGAAAAAGCTACTACATTTGTTGATATTGACGAAACCGTTGAGCCTAATGATCAAAGTCAATTTGAAGACCTATTACACACTTTGAATCCTGCTGGTTTACCTTCTTCCCCGTGCAGTTTTGGCCGCCTCAAGGAGTGCGGCTATGCCAGATTGTTATCGCAGTGTCCATGTTTTGTCTGTTGTTGACCATACAAAGTGTACAGGAAATTCTTTGTATAATAAGTTAAGCTTTATGGCATTTTTGTTAGTTCTGTTCATCAGAAAAAATTCCGTCAACATTGTTTTCTTAATCATTGGATTATTAATGATTGTGTTAATATTTGTATTGCCTTTAAAAAAGACAAGTTGTTGCCCTTTAAGATCTAATTGAAGATGATAAACTCTTGGATACATCTCAGTAATAGAGAAACCAAATAAACGCCAAGCAGCTTCAAGTGCTGATACCCATCTAGCAGATTGATACTCCTTTATTTCATCTATTTCTTTGTTTGTATCATTATCATGTACGTAAAATGTAATTTTGTCATGTCCTTTACAAATATATCTGCAAAGATATTTAACAACCTTTATGTCAGAGCAAACCTCAACGTTCATATGACAGTTGAATTTACCAAGTAAAAAAGGATTGCATGGAACAACTCAAGAGAAATACTGCTCTCGTACTTTCACAACTTCTCATGTGTTTCATCTTTTATAGATGGGGTAAGAATCACTTCCTTTTGATGTATGTTCAGCAATTTTTTTTGGATAATTAAACTTACAAAGCCCATTTTTTTTCATACATAAATTTGTCGGATTCAGATTACCGCATGGACCGTGCATCATATGTTTGAGAACAACCGAACGTAATTTTTATCCAAATATGCATATGGTAATTCAGCACTAATAATTTCATCATAAGCCTCCGATGTCAATAACATATATTCGTCAAATAATATTATAAGGAAATGAGCATGTGGTAAACCTCATTTTTGGAATTCAACGGTATACATATAAGCAGCAACTTTTCCAAAGATATTTCTCTTCCTTATATCTGTTTTCAGTTCTTCAACTTTAGCTCTTGTCACAACCCGGATTTCCCACCCTCGGGAATCGTGATGGCGCCTACTATTAGGAGCCAAGCAAGCCAATTATTTATTATCTCTTTTAGCAATCCTCGACATTAATAAAAACAACGAAATATTTAATAAAAAAGCGGAAGTCTTAAATATAAATAAACGGAAAACAATGCGGAAGTTCATTACAACTCTACCCAAGAACTGGAGTCACAAACTAAGGAACGTCTAGAGAATGCTAAATACAATGTCTGAATAAAAACATAGTTTTGTTTGTTCCGGTACAAAGGATAACAAACTAAAGTAAAGATAGAAGAAACTCCGGGCCTGCGGATGTTAGCAAGGCTACCTCGGTGTCTCTGGACTGAAGTCAGCTCCCAAATCTACTATTGCTGTCCAAAAGCTGCTCCGGCACCGTGATCTGTGCAAAAAGATGCACAGAGTATAGCATCAGCACAACCGACCCCACTGTGCTGGTAAGTAGCCTCGG
>NC_031995.1:12758482-12777019 GCF_001879085.1 Nicotiana attenuata | reverse complement strand
AGGTTTTCAAGGCCTCAGAAGCACCGAGTGAATGAGAAAACAGGTGATGACCCTTTGGGTCGTCACATTCTCCACCTCTAAAACAACCGTTCGTCCTCGAACGGACAAAAGAAAGAAGTACCTGAGTCGGGGAATAGATGGGGATAACGGCTCCGCATATCAGGCTCGGACTCCCAGGTCGATGCCTCAGGAGGCTGACCTCTCCACTGAACACGCACTGAAGGAAAACTCTTCGACCTCAACTGTCGAACCTGCCGATCTAGAATAGCCACCGGCCCATCCTCATAAGACAGATCCTTGTCCAACTAGACAGTGCTGAAATCTAACACGTGGGCTGGATCGCCGTGATACCTCCGAAGCATGGACACATGAAAAACTGATGCACGGCTGACAAGCTAGGCGGCAAGGCAAGCCTATAAGCCACCTCTCCCACACGGTCGAGAATCTCAAATGGGCCAATGAACCTAGGGCTAAGCTTGCCCTTCTTCCCAAATCTCATCACGCCCTTCATAGGCGATACTCGGAGCAATACTCGCTCACCAACCATGAAAGCTACATCTCGAACCTTACGATCTGCATAGCTCTTCTGCCTGGACTGAGCCGAACGAAGCCTATCCTGAATGATCTTGACCTTGTCCAAGGCCTCCTGAACCAAATCCGTACCTATCAACCGAGCCTCTCCCGGCTCAAACCATCCAATCGGAGACCGACACCGCCTACCATACAACGCCTCATAAGGAGCCATCTGAATGCTGGACTGGTAGCTGTTGTCGTAGGCAAACTCCGCTAAAGGCAAGAACTGATCCCACGAACCTCCAAAGTCAACAACACAAGCTCGGAGCATAATAGTCCGCTCGGACTGTCCGTCCGTCTGAGGATGGAAAGCTATGCTCAAATCAACCTGGGTGCCCAACTCTCGCTGAACTGCTCTCCAAAAGCGCGAGGTAAATTGCGTACCCTGGTCCGAAATGATAGATACCGGCACCCCATGAAGGCGAACAATCTCTCTGATGTAGATCTCAGCTAACCTCTCGGATGAATAAGTGGCTGCAACAGGAACAAAATGCGCTGACTTGATCAGCCTATCAACAATGACCCAAATCGCATCAAACTTCTTCCGGGTCAACGGGAGTCCAGTAACAAAATCCATCGTAATCCTCTCCCACTTCCACTCGGGAAGCTCAATCCTCTGAAACAGTCCACCAGGCCTCTGATGCTCGTACTTAACCTGCTGACAGTTTAAACAACGAGCCACATATGCAACAATGTCCTTCTTCATCCTACGCCACCAATAATGTTGCCGCAAGTCCTGATACATCTTCGTGGCGCCCGGGTGAATAGAATACCGGGAACTATGGGCCTCCGCCAAGATCAACTCTCGAATCCCATCAACATTGGGCACACAAACTCGCCCCTGCAGTCTCAAGACACCATCATCATCTAACGCCACCTTCTTGGCACCTCCACGCTGCACCGTGTCTCTCGGGACACACAAATGGGGATCATCAAACTGTCGATCACGGATACGCTCCAATAATGAAGAACGAGCAACCGTGCAAGCTGACACTCGGCTAGGCTCAAAGATATCCAACCTCACAAATCGATTGGCCAAAGCCTGAACATCCAAAGCAAGCGGCCTCTGGCTGGCCGGAATATAAGCAAGACTACCCATGCTGACGGACTTCCTACTCAATGCATCGGCCACCACATTGGCCTTCCCCGGGTGGTACAAGATAGTAACATCATAATCTTTCAGCAACTCCAACCACCTCCTCTGCCTCAAATTCAACTCCTTTTGCTTGAACAAGTACTGAAGACTCTTGTGATCAGTGTACACCTCACACGTCACACCATATAGATAATGTCTCCAAATCTTCAAAGCATGAACAATGGCTGCCAACTCTAGATCATGAACCGGATAATTCTTCTCGTGGATCTTCAACTGCCTCGAAGCATAGGCTATGACTCTGCCATCCTGCATCAATACTGCACCAAGCCCCATACGGGAAGCATCACAATAGACTGTATAAGGCCTTGAACCTGTGGGCAAAACCAATACCGGTGCCGTAGTCAGAGCTGTCTTGAGCTTCTGAAAGCTCGCCTCACACTCATCCGACCATCTGAACTGGGCACCCTTCTGGGTCAACCTGGTCATCGGTGCTGCGATAGATGAAAACCCCTCCACGAATCGACGATAATAGCCTGCTAACCCCAAGAAACTCCGAATCTCTGTAGCTGATGCTGGTCGAGGCCAGTTCTTGACTGCCTCAATCTTCTTCGGGTCCACCTGAATACCCTCTGCTGATACGACGTGACCTAGGAATGCAACCGAACTCAACCAGAACTCACACTTCGAGAACTTAGCATATAACTGGCTATCCTTCAGAGTCTGAAGAACCACTCTGAGGTGCTGCTCGTGCTCCTCCTGGCTGCGGGAGTACACCAAAATATCATCAATAAAGACTATCACGAACAAGTCCAAATAAGGCCTGAACACTCGGTTCATCAACTCCATAAATGCTGCTGGGGCATTGGTCAACCCAAATGACATGACCAGGAACTCATAGTGCCCGTACCGAGTGCGGAATGCTGTCTTAGGGACATCGGATGCCCTAATCCTCAACTGATGGTAGCCAGATCTCAAGTCTATCTTTGAAAACACCTTTGCACCCTGAAGCTGGTCGAACAAATTGTCAATCCTCGGCAGTGGATACTTGTTCTTTATCGTCACTTTGTTCAACTGCCGGTAATCAATGCACATCCTCATCGAACCGTCCTTTTTCTTCACAAATAACACCGGCGCACCCCAAGGCGAGAGACACTGGGTCTAATGAAACCCTTCTGAAGCAAATCCTGCAACTGACCCTTTAACTCTTTCAACTCCGGTGGGGCCATGCGATACGGCGGGATAGAAATGGGCTGGGTGCCCGGAGCCAAATCAATACAAAAATCGATATCCCTGTCGGGCGGCATACCCGGCAGGTCTGAAGTGAAAACCTCGGGGAACTTCCGAACAATAGGTACAGAATCAATAGAAGGGACCTCTGCGCTGGAGTCGCGAACATACGCCAGATAAGCTAAACACCCCTTCTCGACCATGCATCGAGCCTTCACATATGAGATAACACTGCGAGTGGCATGACCTGGGGTCCCTCTCCACTCCAAACGGGGAAAATCTGGTAAAGCCAAGGTCACGGTCTTGGCGTGGCAATCCAAGATGGCATGATAAGCGGACAACCAATCCATCCCTAATATGACGTCGAAATCCGCCATGTCTAAGAGCAATAAATCAACACGGGTCTCAAGACCCTCAAACACTACCACACAGGAACGATGAACTCGGTCGACCACTATAGAATCACCCACCGGTGTAGATACATATACAGGAACACCCAAGGCATCATTAGGCATAACCAAGTACAGTGCAAAATAGGATGACACATACGAATACATAGACCCAGGGTCGAATAGCACTGAAGCATCCCTATCACAGACCAGAATAGTACCTGTAATTACTACATCTAAAGACTCAGCCTCTGGCCTGGCTGGAAGAGCATAACACCGGGCTGGGCCCCACCTCCCTGAACCACATCTCTGGAACGGTCGGCTGCTGGCTGGCCTCTACCTCTGGCGGTCTGAGCTCCACCTCTATGATCTCTACCTCCACCTCTATGACCTCTACCCCCGCCTCTAGCTGGCTGGGCGGCCTGTGGAATCACCTGATGCCTGAATCATGGGGCGAGGACCCTGCTGCTGGGAACTACCCGAAGCTTGAGGGCAAAATCTGACAATGTGACTCGGGGTCACCACAACGCGTAACAAGCCCTCGGCTGACTGCGACTGCGACGAAGTCCTCCCGGAAACTCTGAAGTGGCGGTGCACTGATGGGAGCTGGTGGTGCACTGAAAGACTGCTGATCAGAATAATGCGGCTGAGAACCACTACCGCCTGAAGTACCATGAGAGACCTGGAGAGCTGACTGAAAGGGCCTCGGAGGATGGCCTCTACCATAAGAATCTCTACCTCCAGACGAGGTGCCACATAGTCTACTTGCATGACGGGGCCTCTTATCTGACCCATGACCACCTCCCCGTGCAAGAGCCATCTCAACTCTACGGGCTGCACAGGCCGCCTCCTGAAAAGAAATCTCACTCCCGGCTCCCATAGCCATCTGGAGAGAGATCGGCTGAATCAATCCCTCAATAAACCTCCGGACCCTCTCTCTCTCGGTGGGGAGTATAACAATAGCATGGCGAGCTAGATCAATGAACCGGGTCTCATACTGTGTGACTGTCATAGAGCCCTTCTGAAGGCGCTCAAACTGCCTGCGAAGAGCATCTTGCTGAGTAACAGGGAGAAACTTCTCCAAGAATAACTCTGCAAACTGGTCCCAAGTCAGAGATGGCGACCCTGCTGGTCTGGCTAAACAATAGTCCCTCCACCAAGTCTTGGCGGATCCAGATAGACGAAAGGTGGCGAAGTCGACCGCATTGGTCTCCACAATACCCATAGTCCGAAGAACCTTATAGAAGCTATATAAGAAATCCTGGGGGTCCTCTAAAGAAGCACCGCTGAATGTGGTGGTGAAGAGCTTGGTGAACCTATCCAGCCTCCACAAAGCATCTGCGGACATAGCCGCTCCATCGCAGGTCTGAGTCACAATACCCGGCTGGACTGCCACAGCTGGCTGAACCACTGGAACCTAAGCCTGGGGAGCTACCTGCTCCGGAGTACGTGTAGCAAGAGTCTGAACTCCTCCTCCAGCCTGGGAAGTGGCTGGTGCTACTGGAAGCAAACCCGCTCGAGTGACGCTCTCCATAAGGCCTACCAATCTGACCAAAGCGTACTGAAGAACTGGGTGGCTATAAACCCCTCTGGGACCTGAGCTGGGCCCACCGGAGCTGCTGGAGCTGGAACCTCCTCATCATAATCAGTCTGAGGCTCCACCTCTGGGGCTGCTGCTCGGGGCTAAGCTCTACCCTGCCTCGGCCTCTAGCACGGCCTCGGCCTCGCCCTCTGCCCCTCGTAGGAGCTGCTGCTGGGGGCTCGGGCTGCTGCGCGGTAGAAGAGGAAGCACGTGTTCTTGCCATCTGCGAAAGAATAGAGTAGAGAGACAATCAGTATTTGAGAAACCGAATCGCACGACAAGAAAGAACAAAAGTGAAATTTTTCCTAACTCTGTAGCCTCTGGGGGATAAATACAGACGTCTCCGTACCGATCCCTCAGACTCTACCGAGTTTGTCCATGAGTTGTGAGACCTATGTAACCTAGTGCTCTAATACCAACTTGTCACGACCCGTATTTCCCACTCTCGGGAGTCGTGATGGCGCCTACTATTAGGAGCTAGGCAAGCCAATTATTTATTATCTCTTTTAGCGAACCTCGACATTAATAAAAACAACGAAACATTTAATATAAAAGCGAAAGTCTTAAATATAAATAAACAGAAAACAATGCGGAAGTTCAATACAACTCTACCTAAGAACTGGAGTCACAAACTCACGAACGTCTAGAGAATGCCAAATACAATGTCTGAATAAAAACATAGTTTTGTTTGTTCCGGTACAAAGGATAACAAAATAAAGTAATGATAGAAGAAACTCTGGGCCTGCGGACGTCAGCAAGGCTACCTCGGTGTCTCTGGACTGAAGTCAGCTCCCAAATCTACTATTGCTGTCCAAAAGCTGCTCTGGCACCGTGATCTGTGCAAAAAGATGCACAAAGTGTAGCATCAGCACAACCGACCCCATGTGCTGGCAAGTGCCTGGCCTAACCCCGGCGAAGTAGTGACGAGGCTAGACCGGACTACCAAACAAACCTCTGCAGTTCAATATATATGTATGCAATATAAAGGTATACAGAAATTAACCAGTCAAGGGGGAGGGGGAGCATGCTCTAGGGACTGTAACAGTTCAGGTATAAAATCAATAATTAAGGAATGAAACAGTACAACTACAATAGCAACTAGAGTAGGAAATCAACAGTTGCAAGGCACCATCCTTTGTGCTTTTACTCTCATTCTCACCCAAACAATCATATAAAGTGCACGACATCACCCTTTGTGCTTTACCTCACAAAATGATGGCACGTAATGATCCTTCGTGCATAAACACTCACATCATGGCACGGAATGTTCCTTCGTGCATTAGTAATCATATCATGGCACGGAATGTTCCTTCGTCTCTTAATTAGAAAGCTAAGTTAGAAAAGTCAACCGGAAGTTGACTTATGAGTAAACGAATTCGGATTTGAATTTTTATGATTCGATTAGCTTCCTTGGGTGATTTTAATTAGGAGTATGTCCGGAATGTAATTTGGAGGTCCGTGGTAGAATTAGGCTTGAATTGGCAAAAGTTGAAAGTTTAAAAGTCTTAGGCTTGAATTCGAGGTTGATTTGGTGTTTTGGTGTTGTTTTGGGGTGTTCCGGAGGTTCGACTTAGTTCGGATAGTGATATGTGACTTGTTGGAATTATTGGTTGAGGTCCCGAGGGCCTCGGATGCGTTTTGAATAAGTTTGGGTTGTGTAGCGCTCGTTTTTCTTATGTTTCGACGCCGTTTCTTCAAGCATAAATGATATCATATTGAACAAATGAGCTCTGATTTCTTTTTTGATTAAAGCATTAGATCCGTATTGTAATTACGGACCTGTAGCAAAAAGAATCGTCGAATTTGGACATCGTATGAGGATTTTATGGTTAGTTTACTAAGAATTAGGTTGCAAGATTTTTCAGATTAATTACGAAATTGCCACTGACGGCGTATTTAAAAATCTGCACTATTTGCAAATATTAAAACCTACATACCTCCTTCGTTATAAGGTCAAATTGAGTGATTCAAAAGCCTAACTTGACTAGAATTTCACAAGGAATCCATTGGGCATAAAATACGAGTTTCGGGATCGTTTGGCTCGAGAAACGAGGTAGAATAGCTGGTAAAAAAATATACAAAAGTAGGGTTTTGTTCATTTGGTCATATTTTGAGTTGGGGAGCTCGGATTTGGGCGATTTTGGAGGCGATTTTCACCATATGGATTGGGGTAAGTGTTCTCTACTCGATTTTGATTATAATTTATGAATCCATCTTCGTTTTTGAGATTTGATTGATGATTTCAAAGTGAAATTGAGGGAGTTAGGGTTTGAGTTTTGGAGAGTTTTAAGTGAGGATTTGAGGGACCAAACGGAGTCAGATTTTGACAAATTTTATATGGTTAGACTCGGGAGAGGACGAGGATTATTACTGCCATTTTTGACCGATTTTGAGACGTGGGCCTGAGGGCCGAGTTTTGGCCGAGTTTCGATTTTTGGCATGTTTATGGTTTTTTTATTGTGTAATTCGATTCTTTAGACTATGTTGATAGTATTATTCTGATTATGGTTAGATTCGAAGATTTTGGAGACCAAGTCGAGGGACGAGGATATCCCGGAGTAGGATTTTACGCTGTTGAGGTAAGTAACAGTTTTAACTCTGGCTTTGAGGGTATAAACCCGGAGAGTTTGATATCATGTGATTGGTTGGTGGTGATACCAATGCTAGGTGACGGGCGTGTGGGTGTGCACCGCAAGGGATTGAGACTTGGTCCGTCCCGTGAGGCTGTGAGGCCTAATGACTATTATCTGTGGTTATATGTTTACTTGTTATTGAACTTGTTTGCCTTCATGTTAGAGATCATGTTAAGGCTTTATTCAGGCTCACATTAATTATACTCAGTCATAGAAATTATTGTACATGATTACCTACGTCTCTATTATTTGCTAATATGCTGTGATACTTGATATGGGATGTGTCCCGTTATTTGTTGATGATGGTGAGGCTACTGAGATACATGATTGAGTGAGACCGATGGCCTGGTTGTGAGGATATTAATACCATAGCATGTGAGTTGTCCGCGTAGCACGTGAGTTGACCGTGCGGGTCCAGGTATATATACCATAGCGCGTGAGTTGTCCGCATAGCACGTGAGTTGACCGTGCGGATCCAGGTATTGATATGGTAGCACGTGAGTTGTCCGTGCTTAGCGCTTGGTCTTTGGGAGCCCCTCCGGAGTCTGTACACACTCCCAGTGAGCGCTGACTGCGAGTGCTGAGTGATGGAGTGACATTGTTGTGAGGTTGCATTTACTTTTGCTGTTGCTGCATTTATCTGTTAAATTTCTTTGTGGCATTTATTGAGTTATGGAATTTACCTGTTTATTCCTGTGTTTTTTTTAAATTGTGAAAAATAAATAATTGGACTGTTTTGCTCAGTTCGTCACTACTGCTCAGTTCCTTAGTTATTTCTGTTACTACTGAGGTGGTTGTACTCATACTACACCCTGCACTTTATGTGCAGATCCCGGTGAGTTCGTTGAGTTCAGACCCGCTAGCTGTAGAGATTGCAAGGTAGCTGCCAGCGTCCGCAGGACCTTGTTACTCCTTTTATCATTTCTTCTTTGGACATTTAGACCGTTTATATATCTCAGTTCATAGTTTTAGACACTCATGACTTAGTGACACCCCTATGTTTGGGACTCGTTTCCGTATTTTATATTTTTATATTTAGAGTTGGTTTAGTTTATCAGGAATTAAATAATTGAAAATATTTTATTAAATTCTTATGATCAGATTAGTAGTAATTTTGGGGAATTGGCTTGCCTTGTAACACGATAGGAGCCATCACGACCAAGGTTAGATTTTGGGTCGTGACAAGTTGGTATCAGAGCCTAGGTTACATAGGTCTCACGAGTCATGAGCGGGTTTAGTAGAGTCTTGCGGATCGGTACGGAGACGTCTGTACTTATCTTCGAGAGGCTGCATAACTTTTAGGAAAACTTCACCTTCTTGAATTCTTTTCGTGCGGTATTGATTTAGCTTGAAGTGTAACTCTTTGAATTCCTTCCACGTATTCGTATGCACACATGAGCGCTCGGTATCAGTTGTGCATCGACGAATTGTGATTCCCTTGATGAGGTGCGAGATGTGATTTCTGTATGTTGATGTTGGGCCAGTCTGGAGGACTTGAGGCCAAGTTTTGACTGTAGATTGAGCACTGAGGTGTTGATTGTGTGAGCACGTGTTTCTATGTCCGTTGGTGTCCCTATTAGTGGGATTTGTGATTTAAGGGCTATGTGGAGAGTATGATTTGACTGCGAGATTGTGTTCGGATTGATCGAATGTGACGAGAAGGGTTTACTTGAGATGTTGCAAGGACTAATGGGTGTTTGATTTGTGACTTGATATAGCTTGTTCAGACTCTTTCTGATAAGAGGTTTATTACCAGCCTTTGGTTCTTTTGGGCAGCTGCTATGATTAGAAATCATCGTTGTGAGTGTTTAAATTATGTGGTATATCATGTGATTTCAGGTATGTTTTAGACTCGTTCGAGGACGAACGTTTGTTTAAGAGGGGGAGGATGTAACGACCCGTCGTTCGTTCTAAGAGTTATAGCCACATTTCCCCCACTATGCTTATTTATATGTTGTTCAGCTGTATTGAGTTGAATCGAGTTGGTAGGTTTGGGTTCGGAGTAGTTTTGGAGTGAAATGAACACTTAGTCTATTAATTAGAAAGCTAAGTTAGAAAAGTCAACCGGAAGTTGACTTACGAGTAAACGAATTCGGATTTGGATATTTATGATTCGATTAGCTTCCTTGGGTGATTTTAATTAGGAGTGTGTCCGGATGGTAATTTGGAGGTCCGTGGTAGAATTAGGCTTGAATTGGCAAAAGTTGAAAGTTTAAAAGTCTTAGGCTTGAATTCGGGGTTGATTTGGTGTTTTGGTGTTGTTTTGGGGTGTTCTGGAGGTTCGACTAAGTTCGGATAGTGATATGTGGCTTGTTGGAATTTTTGGTTGAGGTCCCGAGGGCCTCGGATGAGTTTTGAATAAGTTTGGGTTGTGTTGCGCTCGTTTTTCTTATGTTTCGACGCCGTTTCTTCAAGCATAAATGATATCATATTGAACAAATGAGCTCCGATCTTTTTGATTGAAGCATTAGATCCATACTGTAATTACGGACCTGTAGCAAAAAGAATCATCGAATTTGGACATCGTATGAGAATTTTATGGTTATTTTACTAAGAATTAGGTTGCCAGATTTTTAAGATTAATTACGAAATTGCCACTGACGGCGTATTTAAAAATCTGCACTATTTGCAAATATTAAAACCTACATATCTCCTTCGTTATAAGGTCAAATTGAGTGATTCAAAAGCCTAACTTGACTAGAATTTCACAAGGAATCCATTGGGCATAAAATACGAGTTTCAGGATTGTTTGGCTCGAGAAACGAGGGAGAATAGCTGGTACGAAAATATACAAAAGTAGGATTTTGTTCATTTGGTCATATTTTGAGTTGGGGAGCTCGGATTTGGGCAATTTTGAAGGCGATTTTCACCATATGGATTGGGGTAAGTGTTCCCTACTCGATTTTGATTATAATTTATGAATCCATCTTCGTTTTTGGGATTTGATTGATGATTTCAAAGTGAAATTGAGGGAGTTAGGGTTTGAGTTTTGGAGAGTTTTAAGTGAGGATTTGAGGGACCAAACGGAGTTCGATTTGACAAATTTTATATGGTTAGACTCGGGAGAGGACGAGGATTATTATTCTGCCATTTTTGACTGATTTCGAGACGTGGGCCCGGGGGCCGAGTTTTGGCCGATTTCGGATTTTTGGCATGTTTATGTTGTTTTTATTGTGTAATTCGATTCTTTAGACTATGTTGATAGTATTATTCTGATTATGGTTAGATTCGAAGATTTTGGAGACCGAGTCGAGGGACGAGGATATCCCGGAGTAGGATTTTACGCTGTTGAGGTAAGTAACAGTTTTAACTCTGGCTTTGAGGGTATAAACCGGGAGAGTTTGATATCATGTGATTGGTTGGTGGTGATACCCACGCTAGGTGACGGGCGTGTGGGTGTGCACCGCGAGGGATTGAGACTTGGTCCATCCCGTGAGGCTGTGAGGCCTAATGGCTATTATCTGTGGTTATATGTTTACTTGTTGTTGAACTTGTTTGCCTTCATGTTAGAGATCATGTTTAGGCTTTATTCATGCTCACATTAATTATACTCAGTCATAGAAATTATTGTACATGATTACCTCCGTCTCTATTATTTGCTAATATGTTGTGATACTTGATGTGGGATGTGTCCCGTTATTTGTTGATGATGGTGAGGCTAGTGAGGTACATGATTGAGTGACACCGATGGCCTGGTTGTGAGGACATTAATACCATAGCGCGTGAGTTGTCCGCGTAGCACGTGAGTTGATCGTGCGGGTCTAGGTATTTATACCATAGCGCGTGAGTTGTCCGCGTAGCACGTGAGTTGACCGTGCGGGTCCAGGTATTGACACCATAGTGCGTGAGTTGTCCGCGTAGCACGTGAGTTGACTGTGCGGATCCAGGTATTGATATGGTAGCACGTGAGTTGTCCGTGCTTAGCGCTTGGGCTTTGGGAGCCCCTCCGGAGTCTGTACACACCCCTAGTGAGCACTGAGTGCGAGTGCTGAGTGATGGAGTGACATTGTTGTGAGGTTGCATTTACTTTTGCTGTTGCTGCATTTATCTGTTAAATTTCTTTGTGGCATTTATTGATTTATGGAATTTACCTGTTTTTTTTTTAAATTGTGAAAAATAAATAATTGGACTGTTTTGCTCAGCTCGTCACTACTGCTCAGTTCCTTAGTTATTTCTGTTACTACTGAGGTGGTTGTACTCATACTACACCCTGCACTTTATTTGCAGATCCAGGTGAGTTCGTTGAGTTCAGACTGGCTATCTGTAGAGATTGCAAGGTAGCTGCCAGCGTCCGCAGGACCTTGTTACTCCTTTTATCATTTCTTCTTTGGACAGTTAGACCGTTTATATATCTCAGTTCATAGTTTTAGACGCTCATGACTTAGTGACACCCCGATGTTTGGGACTCGTTTCCGTATTTTATATTTTTATATTTAGAGTTGGTTTAGTTTATAAGGAATTAAATTATTAAAAATATTTATTAAATTCTTATAATCAGATTAGTAGTAATTTTGGGAATTGGCTTGCCTTGTAACACGACAGGCGCCATCACGACCAAGGTTAAATTTTGGGTCGTGACACCTAGCTGACGTCCGCAGGCTGGAGTCCCTTCTATGTTATTAGTTGTTTTCCTTGTACCGAGACAAACATTGATGTACTTCTATTCTGACTTGTTTTTAGCACTCTTTAGTAGTTCGTGAGTTAGTGACACCGGATCTGGGTAGAGTTGTATTTAAACTTCCGCATTTGGTTTTCAGTTATCTATGTTTTTAAGACTTCCGCTTTTATTTAAATGACTCGTTTTATTTATATCGTTGAGATGTTATCAGAAAATGTTTTAATACTTGGCTTGCCTAGCTCCGACAGTAGGCGCCATCACGACTCCCGATGGTGGGAAATCCGGGTCGTGACATTATTATTGATGTGCGGTGTATATTTTGATAACACCATAACGTACAAAGATGGGTTCTCAAAGTTGAGGAAACAAGTTAATTTTTCTAATATAAGGGTAGACATGATAAATTCATTATATATACACGCATTGTTGCACCGGAAGGTATGATTATGTTTTCGTAAAAAATGTACAACTAATTGAAGTCCATAGATGGTCATGGAAAAGCGAAAGTAATTTGCACATTTCTTCTCAAGAGGAGGAACAATAGCATAAAATTCTATCGATTCGAATTTGCTGAAGTATAAGAAAATTGTCTAAATATCGCTCAAGTAAAAGTTAGAATTGTTGAATATTTGGTTATTCTCATAACTTCATTGCAATATACAAATGTTAACGCGACTAGTTTCTTATTTAACCCCTCTTTAAGTAATTAAGTAAAACAATTAGGAAATAGAGAATAAATATATGTAAAGAGCCTACACTTGGTCAGTTGAATGAACGAAATCTTTACCTCTCTTCATCTTTCTCTCTCTCTCAAAGACTATGTCTTCTACTCTTCCTAAAGCTCTGCTGTAAATTCTCCGTAAATCACAATATGGTATCAGAGTTTTCAAGCTCAGAAAATGAGCTTACTTCTGGATCCAAATAATAGCATCTATTTCTCTCCTTTGTTTTTGTCTTTTGTCAAAAGTAATTGTAAGTGATTCTAATCTATTTCTAATCATATTCCATCAACATATCTTAGATTTAAAATCAAAATCATGTGAATCAAAGTAGAAATTAGTACTTTGTCAAATTTTTGAGAAAAAAGAAATTGAATTTAGAGAGTCGATTTGAACTCGGATTTTGAAAGTAATTACATATATGAACTCGTGGGGTTATGGGGAGATGTAATCCACTATTGGCCCCGAGTTTTGACCAGGTAGTCCCCGGGTTAACTTTTGTTAACTTTTTGGAAAAAGTGTAAAGATCTTAACTTTTTTGTTGCAATTGAATTCCCTAGCATTGTTTGATGATATTGAGTCAATTTTGGTAAGATTTGAGCCGTGTGGAAGCGTGTTTTAAGAAAAAAGCTATTTTCGAATATTATTGGCCTAATTGAGGTAAGTGTGGTGCCTAACTTCGTGTGGGGGAACTACCCCTTAGGAATGATATTGTTGGTTCTATTGTGCTAAGTAAAATCCGTGTATGCAAGGTGACGAGTGGGTACATAGGTTGTACGTAGTAATTGACTGGTTTAGGCTACTTATAGTGATTCAATGCTTTAACTGAAATGCCATATTACGTTCTAAATTCTCATAGTTAAATTATCTTTAATTGTGTTAGACTGTCCTTAAATGCCTTAGCTGACTTGTTTAGTATTTGTTCTACATCCTACTTGCTAAATTACTCACATGCTTTAGTTGAACATGTTGTCTCCTTTATTGTCACAAGCTATCTCTTCACTGTTAATTATCATTGTCGAAGTTATTGTTCGGTATCGCTTTCCATATTGATTTTCGTTGAATTCCATATGATTTTCATGTTATCCCTTTACTTGTTGAATTTTATTATTTGAGACTCATTGTTGAATATTATCTCTTTTATTATAAAGTTAGTCTTATCTCATATTGTGGTTATACATTATTTCTCTCATTGTTGAGTTATTTGGTGTTGAAGTTGTGGAAGTCGTTAATACGTTAAGGCAATGTTGGTTATTATTGAAACATCTATCTTGTTGAGCATTTTTCATCCATTATTGTCGTTGATATTCTTGTATACGTTGTGGTGGAGCCATGGGCAATTGTTATGGAAATATTGATATTATTGTTGTTGGCAAGTTGTGATATATGGGCACTTGTGGTGCGAAATATTATTGTGTTGTGATATTGACGCGCATGCGGCGGTATAAGGCTTGGGGTTAATATGCATGCGACGATATAAGGAGGGACTTATGTGCGTGTTGCTTGTAAGGGAACTACGTGAAGCCAGCGACATCATAAGGTGGGCTAAAGTGCGTGTAGCTATTTCGGAAAAACTGTTTTCCAAAACCTGTTTTCGAATGTAAGGCTCACGCAGCGGTATAGGAAAAGATTGTGATTGAAATTGAGAAAAGTGAATACCAGGTGGTACCTTGGTTGTGATTCTTGATTATACAAAGCGGTACCTCGATTTTGATTTTATTATACACGAGGCAGTACCTCATTGTGAATCTGACTATTTGTTTCATGTTGCAAGGTATTTTTGGTGGAAAATATTTCTTGTTGCTTTGTTCTTATTTTTGTGCTAGCAGCTGTTGACCGTATAGGACTACTTGCGTTTTCTTCCGTTGTTCCTTTTACGTGTTCCCATTTTGAATTTCGGTAACTGTTCATGTTATTATCTTGTTTCGTATCACTATTTCATGCTTTCCCATATTTATCCTTATTGATTTTATATTTTTTATTTATATCTTAGTAGGTGTCTTGACCTGGCCTTGTCACTAATTTACTGAAGTTAGCTTCAATATTTACTGGGTACCTTTGTGGTGTACTCATACTACGCTTCTGCACATCTTTCTGTGCAGATCTAGGTACGTCTGCTTGTGCCGGTCGTTAGATTGTTGTAGCTGCTGCTTGGGAGACTTCAAGGTATACCGGTTCCACGTCCGCAAGCCTCGGAGTCAAAGATATTGAAAAGTGTAGTTTATTGCATATACATTATAAACCTATTAGTGGATACGAGAAATATAGTTTAGATTTGAACAGTAGAACCGGATAATGGAGCCAGGGGGAATCATCAAGTGTTCACTATTATTTAATTAACTCATGAAGTTAGTGATTCTTCACACTAATGATTAAGTGTAGCAGATGGTACATAGTAGAAACTATGATAATCCACCAATATAACTTTGATGAAATGGAGATCCAGTTGAAGTCACGCACCAAGTGTTTATGTTAATAGGTTTAAACATAATTTAATAGACAAAATACTTAAACCATGTGGAGGCTTATATCACTGGAATAGTTATGTCTACTAAGATTAGAACATGTTTAATTTAATTTATGCTATGCGAGTAACCAAATTAATTTAGAATATTTTCATTAGTACACTCTTTATCTACTCAGACGGGGATAGCTATCATAGGTCCCCGTTTAAGAATTCACTATGTACNCACTAGGGAATTATCTTGCTCAGTTGGATTTTATCCTGATTTTTGTATATTTCAGGGTCTCTACAATGGCAAGGTGATGGGGATTGGTAGAGAAAATAATAGCTTGTACCTAATAAGAGAAAATTTTCCAACATTAGCAATTAGTTTTTTGAAGGAACATGGAGAAACAACACTATGGCATCTAAGGCTTGGTCATGCATCAACCAAGGCAATGCAGCATATTTCTGAACTGAAGAATAAAATACAGACAGGAAGAGAAAACAACTGTGAAGCATGTCCTTTAGCAAAACAGTGTCGATTACAATTTCCAACTAGTAGCACTAGATCAAGTAGTTGTTTTCAACTTGTGCACATGGATGTTTGGGGACCTCATAAGGTACCTACATATGACAGAAAGCTTTATTTTGTCACAATAGTAGATGATTACAGCAGGTATACTTGTGTATGCTTAGTACAGTCTAAATGTGAAGTAGTTACTGTGATCAAAAACTTTCTTGCAATGATAAAGACTCAATTTGAAGCTGCTGTGAAGATGGTTAGATCAGATAATGGTACAGAGTTTTTCAACTCTCAATGTAATACTTTATTTGCTTTTCTGGGAATTATACACCAAAGTAGTTGTCCATACACCCTACAACAAAATGGGGTGGTTGGACGAAAGCATAGGCATATACTGGAGGTTGCAAGAGCCATGAAATTTCAAAGCTCAATTCCTAAGAGGTTTTGGGGTGATTGTGTAAGAACAGCAGTGTATTTGATAAATAAGCTACATACTAGTATCTTGCAAGGAAAATCTCCTTATGAGTTGTTGTTTGGAAAGCCAACTAAAATAGATCACTTAAGAGTGTTTGGTTGCCTATGTTATGCAAGCAACTTACCTAAAGGTGATAAGTTTACAGCTAGAGCTAAGAAGGTTGTTCTCATTGGATACTCAGAAACACAAAAGGGTTATAGGTTGTATGATTTAGAGAATAAAAATATTTTTGTTAACAGATATGTGATCTTCAGGGAGCAGAGTTTTCTTGTATACGTTGTGGTGGAGCCATGGGCAATTGTTATGAAAATATTGATATTATTGTTGTTGGCAAGTTGTGATATATGGGCACTTGTGGTGCGAAATATTTGTGTGTTGTGATATTGACGCGCATGCGGCGGTATAAGGCTTGGGGTTAATATGCATGCGACGATATAAGGTGGGACTTATGTGTGTATTGCTTGTAAGGGAACTACGTGAAGCCAGCGACATCATAAGGTGGGCTAAAGTGCGTGTAGCTATTTCAGAAAAACTATTTTTCAAAACCTGTTTTCGAATGTAAGGCTCACGCAGCGGTATAGGAAAAGATTGTGATTGAAATTGAGAAAAGTGAATACGAGGTGGTACCTCCGTTGTGATTCTTGATTATATAAAGCGGTACCTCGATTTTGATTTTATTATACACGAGGCAGTACCTCATTGTGAATCTGGCTATTTGTTTCATGTTGCAAGGTATTTTTGGTGGAAAATATTTCTTGTTGCTTTGTTCTTATTTGTGCTAGCAGCTGTTGACCGTATAGGACTACTTGAGTTTTCTTCCGTTGTTCCTTTTACGTGTTCCCATATTGAATTTCGGTAACTGTTAATGTTATTATCTTGTTTCGTATCAGCTATTTCATGCTTTCCCATATTTATCCTTATTGATTTTATATTTTTTATTTATATCTTAGTAGGTGTCTTGACCTGGCCTTGTCACTAGTCTACTGAAGTTAGCCTCAATATTTATTGGGTACCTTTGTGGTGTACATACTACGCTTCTGCACATCTTTCTGTGCAGATCTAGGTACATCTGCTTGTGCCGGTCGTTAGATTGTTGTAACTGCTGCTTGGGAGACTTCAAGATATACCGGTTCCACGTCCGCAAGCCTCGGAGTCAAAGATATTGAAAAGTGTAGTTTATTGCATATACATTATAAACCTATTAGTGGATACGAGAAATATAGTTTAGATTTGAACAGTAGAACCGGATAATGGAGCCAGGGGGAATCATCAAGTGTTCACTACTATTTAATTAACTCATGAAGTTAGTGATTCTTCACACTAATGATTAAGTGTAGCAGATGGTACATAGTAGAAACTATGATAATCCACCAATATAACTTTGATGAAATGGAGATCCAGTTGAAGTCACGCACCAAGTGTTTATATTAATAGGTTTAAACATAATTTAAATAGACAAAATACTTAAACCATGTGGAGGCTTATATCACTGGAATAGTTATGTCTACTAAGATTAGATCGTGTTTAATTTAATTTATACTATGCGAGTAACCAAATAAATTTAGAATATTTTCATTAGTACACTCTTTATCTACTTAGACGGGGATAGCTATCATAGGTCCCCGTTTAAGAATTCACTATGTACTTAGTTCTATCGTTAAGAGGAGACTATGCATAATCCATCACCGTGGTTCGGTAACCATAAGTAAATTTTCCTGTTATATATCCATAGTATTTATTACTCATTTCAAATTGTAGTATTATTTGCAACTAGTGGAATAACAAGTTGTAGTATTTTTCTTGAGTACTTTACCCATGTGAATATCTACCCTTATCAGAATATTCCACTAAACATGTTTATAAATCCTACCATTCATAAGGGATTCAATTGAATATATGAAATATTCTCCACTCATCATGGATACAGGCTTAAACTTGTTCCTTTAGATAGCCATTGAGGAAGACACTTTTGACATCCATTTGATGGAGAGTGAATTCCATGTAAGAAGCAAAGGCTATAAGGAGTCTAATGGCTTCCAATCTTGTAACTGGAGCAAAAGTCTCATCATAGTCTATGCCCTCCTCTTGACTATAGCCCTTTAACCACCAATCTTGCATTGTTCCTTGTAACCGTTCCATCTTCATCAAGTTTGTTTCTGAAGACCCATTTAGTACCAATTACTGATCTATCCCTAGGTCTTGGTACTAGATGCCAAACTTGACTCCCCTCAAATTAGTTGAGTTATTCTGCATTGC
>NC_031995.1:12744718-12753382 GCF_001879085.1 Nicotiana attenuata | reverse complement strand
CATAGGTCTCACAACTCACGGACAAACTTAGTAGAGTCTGAGGGGTAGGTACGGAGACGTCTGTACTTGTTCCCCAGAGTCTATTGAGTTAGGAAAACCTCTCATTTGTTCTTTCTCGTCGTGCGGTTTGACTTCTAAATGCTGATTGAATTTCCTCTGTTCTTTCGCAGATGGCGAGAACACGCGCTTCCTCATCTACCGATCAGCAGTCCGAGCCCCCGACAGCTCCCGCTAGGGGCAGAGGACGTGGCCATGCCAGGGGCCGAGGTAGGGGCAGGGCTCAACCCCAAGAAGCAGCACCAGTGGCGGAGCCCCAGGTTGACCTTGAGGAGGAGGTTCCGGCCCCAGCTGCAGCGGTTCCAGTGGGCCCAGCTCAGGTCCCAGAGGGGTTTATTGCTACCCCAGTTCTTCAGGACGCTTTGGTCCGGTTGGTGGGCTTCTTGGAGAGTGTCACCCGAGCAGGATTGCTTCCTGTAGCACCAGCCACTTCCCAGGCGGGGGGAGGAGCCCAGACTCCTGCTGCACGTACTCCGGAACAGGTAGCTCCTCAGACTCAGATTCCACCGTGTCAGCCAGCTGTGGCAGTTCAGCTGGGGGTAGTTGCACAGGCCGGTGATGGAGCGGCTAAGTCCGCAGATGCTTTGTGGAGGCTGGACAGGTTCACCAAGCTCTTCACTGCTACATTCAGCGGAGCTTCTTCTGAGGACCCCCAGGATTTCTTATATAGCTGCCACGAGGTTCTCCGGAACATGGGCATTGTGGAGTCCAATGGAGTTGATTTTGCGGCTTTTCGTCTATCTGGATCCGCCAAGACTTGGTGGAGGGATTTCTGTTTAGTCAGACCAGCAGGGTCGCCGTCCTTGACCCGGGATCAGTTTTCAGAGTTGTTCTTAGGGAAGTTTCTCCCCGTTACTCAGAGGGATGCTTATCAGAGGCAGTTTGAGCGCCTCCAGCAGGGGTCTATGACGGTCACTCAGTATGAGACCCGGTTTATCGATCTAGCTCGCCATGCCCTCGTCATACTCCCCACTGAGAGGGAGAGGGTGAGGAGATTTATTGATGGTTTGATCCAGCCTATTCGTCTTCAGATGGCCAGAGAGGCGGGGAGTGATATTACTTTTCAGGAGGCGGCCAATGTGGCCCGGAGGATCGAGATGGTTCTGCCATAGGGGGTGGTCATAGAACAGACAAGAGACCCCGTCACACAGGTCGGTCCAGTGGTGCCTCATCTGGGGGCAGGGATTCTTATGATAGGGGTCAGCCTTCCAGGCCTTTCCAGTCAGCCCTCCAGGTTTCTCAGGATGCCCCAGGTGATCATGGTTCCAAGTGGGCATTTTTCAGATCAGCAGTCACTCAGTGCACCGCCAGCTCCCATCAGTGCACCGCCACTTCAGAGTTTTCGTGGAGGTCACTCGGGTCGCCAGGGCCGGCCACAGCGTTCGGAGGGATGTTATGAGTGTGGTGAGTATGGTCACATTAGGAGAGCTTGCCCGAGATTGAGGGGTACCCAGTCTCAGCAGCAGGGTCCCCGTCCTATGATTCAGGCGCCAGATGCCCAACAGCCAGCCAGGGGTGGAGGCAGAGGTCATAGAGTTGGAGGTAGAGGCCATAGAGGTGGAGCTCAGACCGCCAGGGACGGAGGTCAGCTAGCAGCAGATCGACCTAGGGATACAGCTCAGGGTGGTGGGGCCCAGCCCCGTTGCTATGCTCTCCAAGCTAGACCAGAGGTAGAGGCCTCAGATGCGGTGATCACAGGTACGGTTCTGGTTTGTGATCGAGGTGCTTCGGTACTATTTGATCCAGGGTCTACGTATTCATATGTTTCCTCTTATTTCGCACCATGCTTGGTTATGCCTAGTGATGCCTTGGGTATTCCTGTATATGTGTCTACACCGGTGGGTGACTCTATCGTGGTCGACCGAGTCCATCGTTCGTGTGTCATAGATATTGAGGGTCTTGAGACCCGTGTAGACTTATTACTCTTAGATATGGTGGACCTTGATATCATTCTAGGTATGGATTGGCTATCACCCTATCACGCTATCTTGGACTGCCATGCCAAGACTGTGACTTTAGCTTTACCGGGTATGCCTCGCTTAGAGTGGAGAGGGACTCCAATTCATTCTACCCGTAGTGTCATATCGTACGTGAAGGCTCGACGTATGGTCGAGAAGGGGTACCTGGCCTATTTGGCCTATATTCGTGATTCCAATGCTGAGGTCCCTTCCATAGACTCTGTGCCTACTGTTCGGGAGTTTTCCGATGTCTTTCCTTCAGACCTGCCGGGTATGCCACCCGACAGGGATATAGATTTCTGTATTGACCTGGTTCCAGGCACTCAGCCCATTTCTATTCCGCCGTACAGAATGGCCCCGCCGAAGTTGAAGGAGTTAAAAGAATAGTTGCAGGATTTGCTGGAGAAGGGTTTCATTAGACCCAGTGTGTCTCCTTGGGGTGCGCCGGTGTTATTTGTCAAGAAGGATGGGTCAATGAGGATGTGTATTGATTACCGGCAATTGAACAAGGTAACGGTCAAGAATAAGTACCCACTACCGAGGATTGATGATTTGTTCGACCAGCTTCAGGGTGCCAGGGTATTCTCCAAGATTGACTTGCGATCTGGCTACCATCAGTTGAGGATTAGGGCATCCGATGTCTCTAAGACATCCTTCCACACTCGGTATGGGCATTACGAGTTCCTGGTTATGTCATTTGGATTGACCAATGCCCCAGCAGCATTTATGGAGTTGATGAACAGAGTGTTCAGGCCATATTTGGACATGTTCGTGATAGTCTTTATTGATGATATTTTGGTGTACTCCCGCAGCCAGGAGGAGCACGAGCAGCACCTTAGAGTGGTTCTTCAGACTCTGAGGGATAGTCAGTTATATGCCAAGTTCTCCAAGTGTGAGTTCTGGCTGAGTTCAGTTGCATTCCTGGGTCACGTTGTATCAGCTGAGGGTATTCAGGTGGACCCAAAAAAGATATAGGCAGTCAAGAATTGGCCTAGACCAGCATCAGCTACAGAGAACCGGAGTTTCTTGGGGTTGGCAGGCTACTACAGACGGTTCGTGGAGGAATTTTCATCTATTGCAGCCCCGATGACCAGATTGACCCAGAAGGGTGCCCAGTTCATATGGTCGGATGAGTGTGAGGCGAGCTTTCAGAAGCTCAACACAGCTCTGACTACGGCACCGGTGTTGGTTCTGCCCACAGGTTCAGGGCCCTATACTGTTTATTGTGATGCTTCCCGTGTTGGGCTTAGAGTAGTGTTGATGCAGGATGGAAAGGTCATTGCCTATGCTTCGAGGCAGTTGAAAATTCATGAGAAGAACTATCCAGTGCTTGATCTGGAGTTGGCAGCCATTGTCCACGCCTTGACGATTTGGAGGCACTATTTGTATGGCGTGACGTGCGAGGTGTTCACTGATCATAAGAGTCTACAGTACTTATTTAAGCAAAACGATTTGAATTTGAGGCAGAGGAGGTGGTTGGAGTTGTTGAAGGATTATGATGTCTCTATCTTATATAAGGCCAATGTGGTGGCCGATGCATTGAGTAGAAAGTCCGCCAGCATGGGTAGTCTTGCTTATATCCTGGTCAGCCAGAGACCGCTTGCTTTAGATGTTCAGGCTTTGGCCAACCGATTTGTGAGATTAGATATTTCTGAGCCTAGCAGAGTGTTGGCTTGCACGGTCGCTCGTTCTTCTCTATTGGAGCGTATCCGTGATCGGCAATTTGATGATCCCCATTTGTGTGTCCTGAGAGACACGGTACAGCGTGGAGGTGCCACGAAGGTGACCTTAGATGATGATGGTGTTTTGAGATTGCAGGGGCGAGTTTGTGTGCCTAATGTTTATGGGATTCGAGAGTTGATCTTAGCGGAGGCCCATAGTTCTCGGTATTCTATTCACCCGGGCGCCGCGAAGATGTATCAGGACTTGCGGCAGCATTATTGGTGGCGTAGGATGAAGAAGGATATTGTTGCGTATGTGGCTCGGTGTCTGAACTGTCAGCAGGTCAAGTATGAGCATCAGAGACCCGGTGGTTTGTTTCAGAGGATTGAGCTCCCCGAGTGGAAGTGGGAGAGGATTACCATGGATTTCATTACTGGACTTCCGCTGACTCGGAAGAAGTTTGATGCTATTTGGGTCATTGTTGATAGGCTGACCAAGTCAGCGCATTTCATTCCAGTGGCAGTCTCCTATTCATCCGAGAGGTTAGCTGAGATTTATATCCGGGAGATTGTTCGCCTTCATGGAGTGCCGGTATCTATCATTTCGGATCGGGGTACGCAGTTTACCTCGCGCTTCTGGAGAGCGGTTCAGCAGGAGTTAGGTACCCAGGTTCAGTTGAGCACAGCGTTCCATCCTCAGACGGACGGTCAGTCCGAGCGGACTATTCAGATTTTGGAGGATATGCTCCGGGCTTGTGTTATTGACTTTGGAGGTTCATGGGATCAGTTCTTGCCTTTTGCAGAGTTTGCCTACAATAACAGCTACCAGTCGAGCATCCAGATGGCTCCTTATGAGGCCTTATATGGTAGGCGGTGTCGGTCTCCGATTGGATGGTTCGAGCCGGGAGAGGCTCGGTTGATAGGTACAGATTTAGTTCAGGAGGCCTTGGAGAAGGTCAAGGTCATTCAGGACAGACTTCGTTCAGCTCAGTCTAGGCAAAAGAGCTATGCAGATCGTAAGGTTCGAGATGTAGCTTTCATGGTTGGTGAGCGGGTATTGCTCCGGGTGTCGCCTATGAAGGGCATGATGAGGTTCGGAAAGAAGGGCAAGCTTAGCCCTAGGTACATTGGTCCGTTTGATATTCTTGATCGAGTGGGAGAGGTGGCTTATAGACTTGCATTGCCACCTAGCTTATCAGCCGTGCACCCAGTTTTTCATGTGTCTATGCTTCGGAGGTATCACGGCGATCCTACCCATGTATTAGACTTCAGCACTGTCCAGTTGGACAAAGATTTATCTTATGAGGAGGAGCCGGTAGCCATTCTAGACCGGCAGGTCCGTCAGTTGAGATCTAGGATTTTTCCCTCAGTTCGTGTTCAGTGGAGAGGTCAGCCCCCTGAGGCCTCGACCTGGGAGTCCGAGTCCGATATGCGGAGCCGTTATCCACATCTGTTCCCCGACTCAGGTACTTCTTTCTTTTGTCCGTTCGAGGACGAACGATTGTTTTAGAGGTGGAGGATGTGACGACCCAAAGGGTCATCACCTATTTCCTCATCCATTCCGTGCTTTCGAGGCCTTAAAAACCTTATTTTTTTTACTTGCCTCGATTTGCGTGCGCAGTCCGGGCGCGTAGCCGGAAAGCTGTTATATTGAAATATGTGAATTCCGTGAAAAATTTGAAGAATTTTGATATAAATATGATTATAGTTGATTTTGGTCAACATTTTTGGTAAACGGACCCGAACCCAAGATTGGACGGTCCCGGAAGGTCCGTAGAAAAATATGGGACTCGGGCATGTGCCCGGAATCGAATTCCGAGGCCTAGAGCCCGAGATATGAATTTTTCCGTGAAATTGTTTTTCTGAAATTATTAAGGAAAATGGAAATGAAAATTTATTAAAAGACTATGGTATCGGGCTCGTATTTTGGTTCTGACGCCCGGTACAAGTCTTAAATATGTGTTAAGCGCTTTCTGTAAAGTTTGGTCGAAATCGGACGTCGTTTGACGTGTTTCGGACTATAAGTTCCAAGTTTGAAAGTTTATGAAGTTTAGAAGAAAAAATCATGTGTTTTGAGGCTTGATTCAATGATTTTGATGTTATTTTGGCGATTTGATCGCACGAGCAAGTCCGTAGGATGTTTTTGAGGTTGTATGCATGTTTGGTTTGGAGCCCCGAGGGCTCGGGTGAGTTTTGTATAGGCATCGGATTGCATTTCTCATATTTTAAAAATCTGGTATGCTGGCTTCTGCAATTTTCGCAAATGCGAAGGGAAGACTCGCAATTGCGAGCTCGCAAATGCGAGCATTGCTTCGCAATTGCGAAGTCTGGGAAAATGGGGCACTGTCGCAAATGCGATCAACACTTCGCAAATGCGAAGTCTGGGGAAAAGGCTTGGGATCGCAAATGCGATCCATTGGCTCGCAAATGCGAGGTGTGCCTGGTCGCAAATGCGATCGAATGTTCGCAAAAGCGAAACCTGGCCACCAGACATGGGTTTGCAAATGCGAACTAAGAATGTCGCAATTCCCAGCCCTGTTTTGTTCGCAATTGCGAACCATGGTTCGCAATTCCCATATCCGAGGCCCAGCAAATTTTATACTTAGTCGAATTTTCATCACTTTTCACCATTCTTTCAAAACCCAAACACCATAGGCGATTTTTCAAGAGCAAACTTCATCCCAAATCATTTGTAAGTTGATTTTTACTTAATTCTTTCAACTTTTAACATCATTAAACATGTTTTCCACTTGAAATCAAGGATTTTCATGGGTGAAATTGGGGTTTTTGGGTGGAACCTAGGTTTTTCATAAATTGGGGAGTTGGACCTCGATTTAAGGTCCGATTTCAAAACAAATTATATATTTGAACTCGTGGGGGAATGGGTAACCGGATTTTAGTTCGAACCTCGAGTTTTGACCACGTGGGCCCGGGGGCGATTTTGGAATTTTTGGGAAAAACTTGGGAAACTCATTTTTATGCATCCAAATTGATTCATATAATGTTTATTAAGGTAATTGAGCAATTTGTGATTAGATTCGAGCGAATTGGAGGTGGAACCGCGAGGTAAAGCAATAGTTGAGGATTAAGTGGATTTCAAGGCTTTGGGTAAGTGTTTGGTTTAACCCTAGCTTGAGGGAATAGGAGTTGAGTCTTGTTGCTAACTGCTATGTGATCGAGTACGATGTATAGGCATGGTGACGAGTATCTATACATTGGTGTCTAGCATGACCGTGAGTCCTTATAATGTGATTATCATGAACTTATTGTGAATTTCATGTTTATTGGAGTATTTCCATATATTGTGAATAACATGTGAATGGTGATATGATAATTTGATTCCTAGGAGCATTGGCTCGAACTGTGATACAAATATTGAAAGTATATGAAATGACTTGATTCATTGAGGAGCGTCGGCTCCAGTTGTAGAACGAATTGCGAAAGTATAAGTGATAATTGAACCTCTGGAGCATCTGCTCGAGTTGTGAAAAAGAATTGTGAAGTAAAAGCGAGAAAGATGAGAGATCATTATGTTGCCCTCTTGGCGGGCTATTGTTGGGTTGTGATTCCTCTGCATTGTGCTCTTAACGGATACTAGGGTCGCTCAGGTTAATGTTTCCTTGTGTCATATGATGACTATAGTTATAGATGGGTTGGTTGGGTGTGGTAGTCGGTTAGATATAGCTGAGGTGGTCAAGTGTGGTAATAGGTTGGTTATAGCTGTGGTAGTTAGATGTTGGAACTAATGTGGTGGTTAGATGTTGGAACTAACGTGGTTATAGTAATCCCCTTGCCAGAATATTTGAGATGATGTTTTGTTCCCTTACTGGGAAGTCGTTATATTGTTGTTTGTGACGGAATATGAGATACGAAATTTCTTGGAGCCTGGGCTCTAGTGATATCGTGAGATAAGAAAAGTAAGAAAGAGAAAACGTTGTTGATTATTCCCTTGCCGGGACGTCTGGTTGAACTTGTTGGATTCTTTCCCTTGCCGGGATGTTTGTCAAATGTTTACTTATTTTTATGCCCCTTAATTGTGACTGTTGTTTGGGGAGTTGGACTGTTAAATGATATTGAGGGTCGGGTTTGTCACGACCCAAACCCTGGTCGTGATGGCGCCCAACACATTGCTAGGCAAGCCCGACCATTTACACAACTTTAGCCAAATAGTCTAATTAAATAAATAAATGTTCACTACTATAATAACAATTTAGTGCGGAAATTCTGATATAATCTCTAACATTCGAAAATCCCAAAATAAAATACTAAATAGCCCACAAAATCTAGTGTCATGAACATGAGCCTCTAGAAGCAGATTATTCACCTATTACAAGTCCGACTAGGAGAATAATACGAATAAAATAATAAAAGATAGAAGGGAGAGATCAAGGATGCGAACGCCATGCAGCTACCTCGACACTCCCAGATAACTGCTGCTCAGCTAACAAGCCCTCACTCACCCTTTGGTGTACCTGGATCTGCACACAAGGTGCGGGGAGTATTGTGAGTACTTCCAACTCAGAAAGTAATAAATATAAATAAGGTCTGAGGATAAGAAATCCTAAATAAACACAAAGTAAAGCTAATAATACCATTAAACAACAATACAGTTAGAATAAACATCACAACAGATGAAGAAATAAATAACAATTAAGTATGTAATGCAACACATAAACCGGTACCTCCAGTACCCCGCTGCGGCCGTGCAGCCCGCTCCATTTATTTAACGTCGATGGCGCTCACTGGGGGTGTGCAGACTCCGGGAGGGGCCCCTTACGGCCCAAGCGCAATAATAAGCCATCTCGTGGCATCAAACAGGCCCTTGGCCTCATATCAATATCATTATAATACTGTTGCGGCGTGCAGCCCGATCCCATACTCTGTCCAAAATCACACAATTGTATAAAAAATATTCAACCCAAACTTCATTTTAAAAAATCTTAAACTTAATTTCTAATTTAAGAAAACTTGCTAGTGATTTCAACACA
>NC_031995.1:12732052-12743502 GCF_001879085.1 Nicotiana attenuata | reverse complement strand
CAGTATAGTACTGCGAAATACTCATTTTTGTGACTTTTTTTTTTAAAACATTAAAAACGTACTTTGTGTCTAAAAAATTATTAATTAAGTTTCGGACTCGTTTTAAGATAGAGATTTCTATGGTTGCCTTTTTATCATCAAAGATTATCGAAGCTTTAAAGAGGCCCACTGTCAAAAAAGCCACATCAACTACCAACTAACCAATCCATCTTTTATAATTGTATATATGCAACCAGATTCACTCTTCACTTTTTCTAATACGGGATACATTGAGTATACACAAATTATACACAGTTATATATTTCTTATATATGGATTATACATAAACTATACATACACCGATTAATTTTAGTTTAAACGATGGGGTGAGCAGCTATTTTGGTTAATTCTTCTATATTTAATTATGGAACATGAGAGATAGAACCAGGGGCGGACCTACGTGGAAGGTAGAGGGGTCACCGGCACCCGTTAAGCTCGGGAAAAACCTGTATTTATATGTATATGTAGGTTGTATACCTTGAGAAACGGTTATATATTTTATTAGGCACCCTCAATCTTAAATGTCCGTTTGGGACACTGGTTGCATCTGCAGCGTGTTGTTGCTCTTATGGGTGGATGACTAGGGTTCGATTCTCAACTCCAACAATTACTTTTGTTTTAGTTTAAGGATTTATAAGCCCAGATTTCTATTTTGTCTTTTTTCCTTTAGTTTCTGGTCCTTTTTTTAATTTTTTCTTTAGTTTCCGCCCAAAACCCCCTTTCCTATGACTAAATCTCTCCCTCAAAAATTCTTAAACTCTTCTCTATGTTAAAAATTGAAGCATAGAACTTATCATAATCATCAAAGTCTTAAGAGAGTTGCACGACGTCAAACTTTGTAGCTAATAATATGCATGAGTCATGGCTATGACAAAAATAATAGTGCCCCCGCCATCTCTGAATTCTGGGTCCGCCTCTGGATAGAACCCCCAATATTTTTTGTCTTTCGAAGAGGCTTCACATGTGACTATTTGGTTAAATTAATACTAATACAATTTACATGGATTGTGTTGCGCGTGATTAATATGATAGATTTGGTATCTTACACTACTATCTTATAAGGTTTTATTTACATCCAAAACTTTTCCTTTTTTACCCCACCAGTACACCCCAAATAAATGAGAAGAAAAATAGGATTTTCATATTATATGGTGAAAACCGGGTATTGTTGGTGCATGGGTCCATGCAATATGGTCTGACCTAGATGTGGTAAAATTGTTAAACGAAAACAGTTATTCACCCATATTATCCATTACAAAATGGGTTGGATTATGAACTTTTTTAAAATAGATCGAATATGGATAAGAACCATATTATCCACTTAGAAAATGGATAACTAATGTGTTTAATTATTATATTTGCAAAGCATCAAATTGGGGGTTCCTCAAGTTTGGAAGACTAGGAATTCTCTCATAAGTGATCATATTCGAGAAGCCATGGATAATATAGATATCCATATTATCCGCCGAATAACCCGTTTTTTATCCCTCAAATTGGGGGTTCCTCAAGCCTGATTTTTGCTTCATTGTCTCTTCAATGCCTTGAATGCCATTATAAACATTTTTCAAGCTCGAGCTAAAAATTATTGTATTACCGCTAAATGTTTCTTAAAGTATAATTGTCACTATAGTTTAAACATATTTTGGAATGAAAAATGCCAATAGAGATAGCAGAAAATAATATTCTAATTGACAAATTCAATTAGGAGAAGTCATTCTTTTTAAAAAAATTATATTGGTTATAGAATAATTTTAACAATTTTGTAATCATTGCGTCAGTCGAATTATCCCACGAAAAATTAATAAGATCACGGTTAAGATTAACAATAACTCAAGAAAGATTACATGTTTTAAATACATTGTCAATTAAAAATGAATTGACTATAAAAAAAAGAAATCTATTGTTTTACATATTAAGAAAACACCAAATAAAATACGGAAAATGGTCAAAGCCTTATGGAACATATATACCCTCCGTTTAAAGTTGGGGCAGTCCATACCCTTTCCGTTAATGAAAAAGCCTAAAAATGCCCTTATTGGTTAACGGATCTCACTTAAAAATTATTTGGATTTAATTAGCCTTTTTAGCATAGAATTGTGACACGTGTCAACTTTAAACGGAGGGCAGTGTTCCATAAGGCATAGTTCAGAAGCAATTTTTACCCTTTTTCGAATAAAATATAAGAAAAATTACTGAACAAACTTAAGGCCTTCTTAAAGTTTTGGCTTTAAGCCACATAATTTGGCTGCCCTTGTTAGGCTTAAAGGCAATTTATGCGAGAACTAATAATGTAAAAATTGCAACGTGAAGAATACAATTTAGGAATAAAATATTAGGATTATTTCTCGATAGGTGTCAATTAGGTTCTTCGTCATCTCTTGTGCAGAAAGAAAAGAATGTTGTGTGGGCCAAAATTAAGGTCACAAACTTACACAAATATCCAACTAAACTAAACCTACATGTTTTTGCCGCGTGGAAGTTGATTCTTGATTAATCTGTATATACCTTATATATTTCTGATATTGATATCTCTGCCCAAAGTACTACGATGTTTGTCCAACTATTTGTTGAAAATTTAACCAATCTTTTAATTTTCCTGTGACAAGTAGTACATGCTGGTATCGAACTAAGAAATCAGGAAGAAGCAGAGAAATGATGAGAAGGAGGAAGAAGAAGATGAGAGCAGAGAATTGGGACTTCAGAAGCTTTTCTTAATATTTCAATAATATTTATCTTCATACAATCTTACTATTTATATCTATCTCAACAACAAGGAATTCAAATAACATGTAATAGGAAATGCTGAAGCTGAAATTACACTAACTACTTTTTCCGCCTTTTTGTATTTTTGAATTTTCTTCTTAACTAACTTGTCCACATGCTAACTAACTTGTCCACATGGCAATCCTAGCTGGCAGCTGAGTTGGCGTAGGCTGCAATATGTGTATCAATACCCTCCCCATAAGCAACACCCTTGTCCTCAAGGGTGAAATGAGGAAATCTGGTGCGTAGTGTAGAAGCCAGCTCCCAAGTGGCATGAGCTGCATCTAAATCAGTCCATTTGATCAAGCACTGAGCAACAACCTTATTCCCCTTTTTGATGAGTCGACGAGCTAGGACAGCTTCAGGGTATGGACACAAGGGAGTAGATAGATCCAATATAGGGGGATGAACAATAGTGGAGGGAAGGGAATAGCAAAATTTGAGCTGAGAGATATGGAAAGTAGGATGAAGTTGAACTTCAGGAGGGAAAAGGAGTTTGTAAGCAACTGCTCCTATTTTTTCAATGATAGGGTAAGGGCCAAAATACTTAGAAGTTAATTTGTGATAATGGGAGAGGGAAAGGGTGGACTGGCGATAGGGCTGGACTTTAACAAACACCCAATCACCAACCTGAAAAGTACGATCAGATCTGTGACTATTGGCTTGTGATTGCATACGTTGCTGAGCCTTGGCTAAATGAAACTTGGCTAGTTGAAGTTTAAACTCTCTGACCAACAGAGTATCCTCAACAACTTCAAGAAAGGAGTCACCAGGAAGGTAAGGTAGATGAATAGGAGGAGGGTAACCATAAAGAAGCTCAAAAGGACTTGTTTTGATAGCATAATGAGGGCTGGAGTTATACCACCATTCAGCTAAGGCTAAGAAGGAACACCAATCAGCAGGAGAGTCAGTGCAGAAACATCTCAAATAGGTCTCCAAACACCTATTGAGACCTCACTCTGGCCATCAGTCTGAGGATGATAGGCAGTTGAAGTGTGAATAGCAACACCCTGAATAGTTAGAAATTCTTTCCAAAAAGAGCTGATGAATATAGGATCTCTGTCACTAGTGATAGAGGCAGGAAAACCATGAAGTTTAAAGATTGACTCCATAAATACAGAAGCAAGCGACTGAGCAGTATAAGGGTGGGCAAGAGCAATGAAATGACCATACTTAGTGAGCCTGTCAATGACTACCCAAATAACAGTCTTACCCTTAGATTTAGGCAAACCCTCAATGAAATCCATGTTAATATCAGTCCAAGGGGTAGCAGGAATAGGAAAAGGTTGTAAGAGCCCAGGATAAGCAGAGGTGTCATACTTGTTTCTTTGACAAATATCACAACTGTGAATGAAATCCAGGATATCCTTCCTTATGCCCTTCCAATAGAAGTAAGCTAACATCTTCCTAGTAGTAGCATCTATGCCAGAATGACCTCCAGTAGGGGTAGAATGCCATAACGTTAGGATTTGCTTTCTTAAAGTGGCATTATTTCCCACTACAAGTTTTCCCTTCCTTCTCAACTGATCATTGATCCAAGTGAAATGCTTTTGAGGCTGTGTGCTAAGGGAATCAATAAGAGCCTTGAGCTCAGGATCATTGAACCAACTATCTGAAATACCTTTCCACAAGTCAGTCTGCACAGAAGAAACCAGTAGAGATATTAACTCAGCACCATCAATCCTAGAGGGAATCTGCAGCAGTGTTTTCCTTCCCTTTCTTGTATTGGATCTCAAAGTCAAATGGGAGTAACTTAGCTAGCCACATAAGCTGTGAGTCAGTGTGTAACTTCTGCTCTAATAGGTACTTCAAAGCCTTCTAATCAGTCCTTACAATAAAATGCTGGCAAGCAAATAATGAGACCATTTAGTGACAGCAAAAACAAGGGCAAGCAGTTCTCTTTCATAGACAGACATTGCCATATGTCTGGGGGATAATCCTTTGCTAATAAAAGCTATGGGGTGATCCAACTGCATTAGAACAATACCAATGCCAGTACCACTGGCATCAGTCTCTACCACAAAAGGAAGAGAATAGCTGGCAAGGACCAGACAGGAGCAGAAGTAAGTGCCCTCTTTAGAGCATCAAAAGCTTGAGTAGCAGCTGAAGTCCACTTAAAACCATCTTTTTTCAAAAGCTCAGTAAAAGGTCTACTGATAAGACCATATCCCTTAATAAACTTCATGTAGTATCCTGCAAGGCCAAGGAATCCTCTGAGTTGTTTAACAGTAGAAGGGATTAGATAATAGTTGATATATATTGCTTAGCATAGTTTAGTTTTGATATATATTTGTTTTTAAACTCCTTGACTGTATGATTGGACTGCATAACTGGGCTATATCAGTTATGAACTGTAGATCATGTTAGCATTTAACATTTAGTTGCTGTAGCTGAGACTAAGCAAGATTGTTGTAGATATTTAGTTGTTGTAGCTGTTAGTGCAATTCGATTTTGGAAGGAGCTTTAATACTAAGGCAGAGTCGAATCATGGCCACGGGATTTAGATATAATTCGCTGAGGTTAAAGGCATTGCTGGAATTACTAGTTCATTGTTTTTTTTAGAATAGGCTTATATCTGTATATGTTAATTTGTTAAGTCTAAATAGTTTCAATATCTAAAACAAAAATAAATCACTTGATTCTGCTAATCATCAGGTTACTCGCCTTCATCATTTGATAAATATTGCATATGATAAGTTTCCTGCNATAGGACTTCAAGCTTCAATCAGTCTACATAAAATGACTGGCAAGCAAATAATGAGACCATTTAGTGACAGCAAAAACAAGGGCAAGCAGTTCTCTTTCATAGACAGACATTGCCATATGTCTGGGGGATAATCCTTTGCTAATAAAAGCTATGGGGTGATCCAACTGCATTAGAACAATACCAATGCCAGTACCACTGGCATCAGTCTCTACCACAAAAGGAAGAGAATAGTCTGGCAAGGCCAGTACAGGAGCAGAAGTAAGTGCCCTCTTTAGAGCATCAAAAGCTTGAGTAGCAGCTGAAGTCCACTTAAAACCATCTTTTTTCAAAAGCTCAGTAAAAGGTCTACTGATAAGACCATATCCCTTAATAAACTTCATGTAGTATCCTGCAAGGCCAAGGAATCCTCTGAGTTGTTTAACAGTAGAAGGGATAGGCCAATTTTGGACAGCACTGATTTTCTTTGGATCTATAGAAACACCATCACTAGAAATAAAATGGCCCAGATACTCTACTTTAGAAACCCCAAAAGCACATTTAGAATATTTAGCTAGAAGACTGTTAGACACCATAACATCAAAGACCTGCTGCAAATGAGAAGCATGATCTGACAGAGTTTTGCTATATATTAAGATGTCATCAAAGAATACCAGAACAAAATTCCTCAAAAATGGTAGAAATAGATGGTTCATAAGACATTGGAAGGTAGAAGGAGTATAGGTTAAACCAAAAGGCATAACCAAGTACTCATAGTGGCCTAGGTGAGTTTTGAAAGCTGTCTTGGGAATGTCTTCTGGAACCATTCTGATCTGGTGATAACCAGACCTAAGATCAATCTTAGAGAATATAACAGCTCCAGTCAATTCATCCAACAGATCATCTATAATAGGAATAGGGAACTTATCCTTGACAGTGCATTGATTTAGTTCCCTGTAGTCCACACACAACCTCTATGTGCCATCTTTTTTCCCACTAGTACCACAGGAGATGCAAAAGGGCTATTACTATACTGAATCACTCCCTGCTGTAGCATATCTTGAATGAGCTTTTCAATGATATCTTTCTTCAAGGAGGAGTACCTGTAAGATCTAATGTTGATAGGTGTAGCCCCAGGCTGCAAAGGAATGCTGTGATCAAAGGTACCTCTCTGTGGAGGTAAGGTAGTAGGCTCTGCAAACACCTGCTGATTCTGTTGAAGAATGTGTTTAATAATAGCAGGAACATGAATTCCCTTAGAAAGCTGAAATGTATTAAGCTGAATCCCTGAAGAAAGCCCAGGTTCAGTTGCCAAAACCTGTAGCATAAAGAGTTGCACCTGGTCCTTCCTCTTTTTGTTGATGGATCTGGTGCTGGATAACTTGCATTCCTCAGAAGCACCCTTCAACGAATGGAATTTGCCTTGGTAGGTAAAAGACATAGTTAGATCATTATAGTCCATAGTGACAGGACCCAATGTTTTTATCCATAAAGCTCCCAGAACTAGATCATACCTCCCAACTGGAAATACTATCAAATCAGAGGTATAAGAGGTACCCTGTAACATCCACTGAAAATTCCTTACTACTCCAGATGTGGCCTCCATTGAGTTGTTACCAAGGCTAACATAACCAACCTTAGTTGGAACAATACAACAACCCAGCCTTTTAGTAGACTCACAATCTATAAAATTGTGAGTACTACCTCCATCTAGCAGAATTTGCAGTGGCCTCCTATTACTGTATCCAGTCATATGAATAGTTTGTGCCCCTTGAATACCACTCAAGGCACACAAGGAAATCATAGGAGGATCTCCCTCAGTCACAGACCAATCCTCAGTAATTGTTTCACCTTCTTGTTTGTGCACTATATCTTCTGAATACTCCTCCTCTCCGTATTCTAAATCCAGTACAAACAATTGTTTAGGGAGATTGCATTTATGACCAGGAGTGTATTTGTCATCACAAAGTAACACAAGCCTTGTGCTCTCTTGGCTTGCATTTCAGCAGGTGAAATGGTCCTTCTAGTTTTAGAAACAGCTGGTGCTCTAGGAGCAGGTAAAGCTAGTTTTGGACTAGGAACAGCAGTGGCAAAAGGCATCTTAGACTGCACAGGCTCATAACTAGGTTTTCTTAAAGTAAAAGAGGACTGGCCTCCAGAACAGGTCCTCTGAGCTCTAGCATTGGCAGCTAATGTTGCTTCTATAAGTCTAGCTAATCTATATGCTTTAGACAAAGTTTGAGGCTCATGCATTTTTACTGGATTCACCAATTCCTCCTTAAGGCCTCCTAAAAAACAGGATATAGCTGACTAACAGATAAATCACATTGAGCCACCAATCTAGCAAAAACAAATTGAAATTCTCTCACTTATCCAGTCTGCCTTAACTGTTTCAGCTCCAACATTGGATCTGAAAACTCTTCACTGAAGGTTTCAATCAAAGCAGCTAGGTATTCTTCCCAATCAGGTAATTCAAGTGAATCACGACATTTCATGTAAGATTGATGCCACTCCAGGGCTTCATCATCCAGATTCATTGCCACTAAACTCACTCTTTGATTAAGGGGAGTCTTATCAGCAGAATAGTATTGCTCGATTCTATATAACCATGTTTTCAGATTTTCACCATTGAAACGTGGAAACAACAGATTATGATTCCTATTAGAATTAGCACAATAGGATTGGGACCTAGAATGCCCTGACTTGCTTGAATTCCTTTATCTCTATTATTCGAAGTAGATGCATTGTCCTTCGACTGTTGATTCAAATGCCAACCTTCAAACGAGCTTTTGAGAGCACTTACCATCTCAAGCAACTCCGTATGTCTCCTATCCATGTCATCGCGCAGCTCCTGTTGCTTCTGAGCCATTTCTTCTCTAAGATCTAGTTGTTGAGCGGCTAGATCTTCATATTGCTCCTGCAAATCAGTTGGTTGCGTACCAGTCCCTACCTCAACAGCTTTTCCAGGTCCCATTGTCTACTAGCTCTGATACCAATTGATACCAATTAGTTGGTATCGAACTAAGAAATCAGGAAGAAGCAGAGAAATGGTGAGAAGGAGGAAGAAGAAGAAGAAGAAGAAGAAGAGAGCAGAGAATTGGGACTTCAGAAGCTTTTCTTAATATTTCAATAATATTTCTCTTCATACAATCTTACTATTTATATCCATCTCAACAACAAGGAATTCAAATGACATGTAATAGGAAATGCTGAAGCGGAAATAACACTAACTACTTCTTAACTACTTTTTCCACCTTTTTGTATTTTTGAATTTTCTTCTTAACTAACTTGTCCACATGGCAATCCTAGCTGGCAGCTGAGTTGGCGTGGGCTGCGATATGTGTATCAATGTCATAATTTTGATGTTCCCGAGTAGAACTCCCCAAGACAAAGAAAGTCGAGTATGATGGGTAGAAAGAATCTTAGTCTTAATTTTATTTTTACTTTTTCATGACCTTGGAAATCAAAAGTGTAAGAACTAATTATCAGTAATTAGGATAGTCAACTAAAGTAACTAGAGATGAATTTAAAATTTTAAATAAGTATATATGAAATTTCGTTGTATGATTGCATCCACTAACTATGGAGTATAACTCAAATCAAATGCAACAACAACACTACAATCAACTCTTATACTTCCACCATTTTATAGCTCCTATGTAAAGCATAATTCAAAGAGAACACAAAAGAAGATTATGAATATATGGCACATATATAGAGAAGTCATTAGTGTCTTAACAGGGGCGGATTTAGGGGTGGAAGGGGGTTCACAGAAAAATTACACTGTATATATAAGGAAAAATCTATTTTTTACCTCTATATATTAAGTTTTGAACCCCCTTAACACAATCCAAAAGTGTAGTTTAGTGGTCAAGGGGGTTCAAAATCTTCATAAGGTCATATGTTCAATTCTCACTAGTTACAATTTTTTTTTAACCCCCTTCGTGGATATCCTGCCTCCGCCACTGAATATCTAGTCACAGAGTGGCCCACATAACATCCTAATTATACACTCCGATATTTATTTGCACGATTATAGCAACAATGCTTATTCCCTAAGGTTTGGGGGAATCCTAAAACTACATGGATGGGATTGCTCCATCTAATATTGCTTCCTGTTTAAGAATGTCAATTCACATTACTCCAAATCCTTGTCAACTTTTTCGGAGATTCACGAATTTAAGGCGAGTTCTACGAGTTCAATTAAACTTAGTACTTTCAATTAAAACTTTGTATATCAAAGTAAAAAAGTTCAAAGTATGTGCATTCTACATACTAGTAAGATCACATTAATTTTGAACTTACTGCCTCTAGAATTTGGATTCGTTTTTTTATTAAAGAAGTGTGATATCTAGTAGCCTAGTACTATAGCATTTTTGAAAGCTCTTCTTAACCTACCAATGAATCTGCTACATATGGACAGAGATAATACACATATACTCATATCCTGTGTTACTATCAGTTCATAGTTAATAATTGTACATATTTGGATTTTTCTTAATTGCATTTGTATATGGAAAAATAAACCGTGATTAGCAAGTTGGAATCAGCCGCAATTTGGAATGGGAAGCCCTTTTATCCATTCATTTATTGGTTGGGTCCTTTAATCATTCCCAAAGAAAATGAAACTTGAGCTACACACAGAGGAAATTGTAATAAATGAAGTGACTTGACTAATTAGAGACAAAAACACTAAATAATTGAATGTCTTCACTTTATATATGTTGGCACGCAACTAAAAAATAAATCGATATTAGCTTGCTTAGCCAGCATAAGATCTTCAGGATTTTGCATTATTTCATTTAAGATGTTTGTTTAAGTGTACTAGACAAAATTTTCATCTATATTAGTTTTTAATCATTCTGTGTATCTGTCTCTTTGATGTTTGATTATCAATTATTTTCTTCTTAGTTATACAATAATCTCCATAATACAGGCAGACAAATTAAAGACCTCAGCAATATTGATTTTTCACAACGAATTAGATCATTCATAATACTATATATTAACCCTCATTTAGCACGTTGAGGCACACTGATGTTCCATATTCTTTATACAAGGTTGTACAAAAGCATTTATTTTTCAGTTCTACATTAGGCTATGATATTTATGTTTGTTTTTACCTCATGTTGAAGGGTGTGATCATTTCATCTAAAAGTTTAATTTAACACTTTATCATTTTTATGATTGCCTACATTATGAAATATGTCATAATTCTTGCACCTCTTACTCTCTTTCATACTCTTTTTTTCTCCTATAATTGATGTAGAACGGAAATGACTCAGGATAATGTACATGCGTCGTTGTCAGTCAAGTAGGAGTATCATATCGCACAAATTAATAATGTAAGCAATGTTTCTGAAACCGATAAACAAAATCTAATTTTTGAATAAAGTACCAACATTCTTCTTATAAAATAAGAGTAAACACTTTCTAAGAAGACAACATTCGTCATTTAAATTTAAAAAACACCCAATTATTAGGAGATACACACGTGAGCAATGATTGAAGCCAATCATATTTCGGATTCCCCACAGACAATGACACGCCTCAAATTCTATCATCAACAAACAATCACAACTAATTTAATTCCAGGTGTTGTAAACCGATTGGTCCAAATCTTTGGGGTATAAAATAAGAAATTGATCGACATTATTCATTCTAAATGTTTACCCTAAAAACGGAAAACAATTGAATTTATATTATGGTTTTAAGGATACATGATTTTACTTGGCACAAATTACGCAACATGTAGATTGATATTGAAATTCACAGTAAATAGGAATTAAAGCAAACCAAATGAATCAAGTAGCCTTGGCCCTTGAATTTGATCACCCTTGAACCAAGTAAAGATTCAATTGACACAAAACAAAGTAACAGAATGCTGAAAGATTAAGAGAGAAGTAGTATATAGCTTTATGTAACGTGAATATGATCCTTTACAAATGATCAGACCCTTGGGGGG
>NC_031995.1:12720323-12732032 GCF_001879085.1 Nicotiana attenuata | reverse complement strand
GGGGGGGGGGGGGGGGGGGTCCCATTCTCGGTACAATTCTAAATACAGTAGGAAATCCCATGATTGGCTAATTAATAGGCCTCTTCTTGATACGTGCAGGGATTTGCTCAACTCGAAGTAAAAGTAGCCCTTAGGCTTTATAGTAAAGTGAGGACTTGCTCGAACCCGAGATAAGGCGGCCCTTGGGCTTAAAAGATAGTCCCCGAGTGAGAATTTGCTCGAACTCGGGTTAAGGTAGCCCTTGGGCTTGGTAGTCGAGTGAGGACTTGCTCGAACTCGAAGTAAAAGTAGCCCTTAGGCTTTACGGTCGAGTGAGGACTTGCTCGAACTCGAGATAAGGTGGCCCTTGGGCTCAAAAGATAGTCTCCGAGTGAGAATTTGCTCGTACTGGGTTAAGGTAGCCCTTGGGCTTGGTAGTCGAGTGAGGACTTGCTCGAACTCGAAGTAAAAGTAGCCCTTAGGCTTTATGGTCGAGTGAGGACTTGCTCGAACTCGAGATAAGGTGGCCCTCAGGCCTTTGTCTTTTTGATTTCTTTTGTGTCTTTTTCGAGTCCATTTTGTTACGGGTTTCAGACATCTCTGAGCCGTGTGAAATTGGTCGTAGCTTTTGAAATTCGAGGGTTGCCTAAAAGGTCTTATGCCTTCGACGCTCAATAGTTCGATATGTTCGAGTTTTATTTTTCGGACGCCAGCCCCCAGAGTGGGGGTGAATATTCGAGCTCTGATTATGATAGGCCCTTAGGCTCATTTCCACAATAAACTAAAAGTATGGAACTGTAAAGTAGAAGAACTTTTTCTAAGACATGAGATAATTGCAAGGAAAAATACTTCTCTTTATTCTTGTGAAAAATGATTACACATGCGTACAGGTTTTGAGCCAGGGCTCGAATAACCTATGTGAGCACGGTTCGTTCGATCTTTGGCCCTATCGAGACCCCGTCATTTTGAAGTAATTTTCTCGCAACAAAGTTGACATCCAAAGGCAATGCCCCCCAGTATTCAAGATTGATTGTAGGGGAACCTCGGATATTGGTAAATGTTGTCTTTGGCACCGATTCGTGATCAGCCTTCGATTCTGAGTTAGCACGATTCAACTATTGCCTCGTTAAAAACCTTGCCGAAAAACCCAATGGGGTCAAGGGAAAAAGAGTGCAACGCGTGCTTTAAGACCTAAGGCTTTATGCCGCTCCTTTTCGACAACTTGCAAGTGTTAGTCGAAAAATAGAAAGAATTGAAATAGGGTCGTACCTGATCATTTAGATTTCGGGTGTTTAACGTGACCTTCTTCAGTACCAAGTCCCCGTGAACTTTGACCTCAATCATTTCTCCTCTCATTCCATGCAGAATTTTGCCCAGATCCGTTGCCTCTACGGTTCCCATTATACGGTTGATATCGATCTTTATTTGTCATTGGTTCTCGATCAATATCTCTCTCAATTCTATCTACGAGCCTGTTAGGATAAACGGACTCAGAAGAAGTCCCTAGTTGATCATCCTCGACCCTGATCTTTGACTGATACCGATTATGTACATCGGCCCAAGTGACAGCTGGGTATTCGATCGAATTCTGCTTCAACTGCTGTGAAGCTATGGAACTCCGAACGTTGAGACCTTGAGTGAAAGCTTGAACTGCCCAATCGTCGGTGACCGATGGCAGATCCATTCATTCCATTTGAAATCGAGATACGAATTCTTTGAGCATCTTGTTGTCCTTCTATCTTACCTTGAAAAGGTCCGACTTTCTTGTTACAACCTTAATGGCTTCGGCGTGTGCCTTTACAGAAGAATCTGCAAGCATAGCAAACGAATCAATAGAATTAGGCGGTAAATTATGATACCATATCATAGCACACTTTGATAGAGTCTCCCCGAATTTCTTCAGCAATACGGATTCAATCTCGTCATCTTCCAAGTCATTTCCTTTGATGGCGCATGTATATTAGGTGACATGTTCATTTGGATCATTCATCCCGTTATACTTAGGAATCTCGGGCATACGAAACTTCTTGGGGATTGGCTTCAGAGCCGCACTTGGGGGGGGGGGGGAAGGTTTTTGTACAAACTTTTTAGAATCTAGTCCTTTCAATATCGGTGGTGCCCCCCGGATTTGGTCGATCCTGGAGTTATAAGTTTCCACCTTCTTATCATTTTCCTCGATCTTCTTTTTCCCTGTCTCGATTCGCTTTGTCAATTCCTCAAGCATCTTTAAGATATCAGGATTGGTCTCTGATTCCTTCTCATTCGATTTTCTTGAAGCCGATTAGACCTCGTGTACAACTTCTTGGGATTGCTCGAGTTCGACCCTGCTTGGCGTGTGGTTCTGATTTTGGAGCTGAGGTATTGCTACCTGTTAGGCTTGCAACATTTCGAAGATCACCCGCAGGATGATCCTGCCATCTTCACCGCCATGTGCATTTTGAGTAGCTGATCGGGTACCCCCACGAATGCTGCTTTCGAGATCGACGGCCAAATTTCTGTTGATGGCTACATGAGAACTGACGTCGATTGCATCTATAGCCAGAACTCCATCAGGCCAGTAGGGGGTACAACATTTCCTGGTGCAATGTTCGCATTCTCGTCGTGGTGAACTGCCCAATCGTCGGTGACCGGTGGCAGATCCATTCATTCCATTTGAAATCGAGATACGAATTCTTTGAGCATCTCGTTGTCTTTCTACCTTACCTTGAAAAGGTCCGACTTTCTTGTTACGACCTTAATTGCTTCGGCATGTGCCTTTACGAAAGAATCTCCAAGCATAGCAAACGAATCAATAGAATTAGGCGGTAAATTATGATACCATATCATAGCACACTTCGATAGAGTCTCCTCGAATTTCTTCAGCAATATGGATTCAATCTCGTCATCTTCCAAGTCATTTCCTTTGATGGCGCATGTATATGAGGTGACTTGTTCGTTTGGATCAGTCGTCCCGTTATACTTAGGAATTTCGGGCATACGGAACTTCTTGGGGATTGGCTTCGGAGCCGCACTTGTGGGGAAAGTTTTTTGTACAAACTTTTTAGAATCTAGTCCTTTCAATATCGGTGGTGCCCCCGGGATTTGGTCGACCCTGGAGTTATAAGTTTCCACCTTCTTATCATTTTCCTCGATCTTTTTTTCCCTGTCTCAATTCGCTTTGTCAGTTCCTCGAGCATCTTTAAGATATCAGGATTGGTCTCCGATTCCTTCTCATTCAATTTTCTCGAAGCCGATTCAACCCTGTGTACAACTTCTTGGGATGGCTCGAGTTCGACCCTGCTTGGCGTGTGGTTCTGACTTTGGAGCTGAGCTATTGCTGCCAGTTAGGCTTGCAACATTTCGAAGATTACCCGGAGGCTGTTCCTGCCATCTTCACCGCCATGTGCATTTTGAGTAGCTGATCGGGTACCCCCACGAACGGTGCTTTCGGGATCGACGACCAAATTTCTAGTGATGGCTACATGTGAACTGACGTCGATTGCATCTACAGCCAGAACTCCATCGAGGCCAGCAGGGGGTACAACATTTCCTGGTGCAATGTTCTCATTCTCGCTGTGGTGGCTGAGATCATTGTCAATGTGTTGAGGTGCTGACTGAGAGTTTGACATTTTTTAATCCTGTAATCAAAGACACTTCAAAGAACAAGCATAAAATAGTGCGTGTCACGATAATTTGTACCAGACAATCACTATTATCCTTAGCCCCACAGTGGGCGCCAAACTGTTTACCCTAAATACGGATAACAATTGAATTTATATTGTAGTTTTAAGGATACGTGATTTTACTTGGCACAAACTTAGCAAAACGTAGATTGATATTGAAATTCACAGTAAATAGGAATTAAAGCAAACCAAATGAATCAAGTAGCCTTGGCCCTCGAATTTGATCACCTTTGAACCAAGTAAAGATTTAGTTGACACAAGAACAAAGTAACAGAATGCTAAAAGCTTAAGAGAGAAGTAGTATATAGCTTTATGTAACGTGAATATGATCATTTACAAATGATCATACCCCCTTCATATAGTAGGGTAATCCCATTCTTGGTACAATTCTAAATATAGTAGAAAATACCATGATTGGCTAATTAATCAGCCTCTTCTTGATATGTGTCGGGATTTGCACCGTGATCCTCACCCGATTGCAGATATTTCGTCTTTACGTTATTTGACCCAGTAAGCTTCCCTCGATCTCCATCTTATCCGGTCCCGATCTTGGTCGATCTCAATCTTGGTCGATCTCCATTTTGGTCAGTCTCAGGGTCTCGAGCTTAATCGGCCTCAGGGTCTCGAGCTTGACAACTTAAATCTGCACCATAGTTTGATATAAATCAAAGCCGATCCTCTACTAATCACGCTCCAGCCTCGATCAGTCGCACAAAAAGGGCAAGCCCGATTTCGACTGTATACACTAAATTTAAGTCGTACTAGATTGTTGCAAATAAAGCAAATTCTTAATGCTAATTATTTAGGCCGAAGTGGAATTGCAGGGGCTAGCGCTTGGAGTTGAACATGGTAAAATAAGAAATTGATTGAAAACTGTCAAAAATCATCCAAGAAAATTGACGAAAATCGATCAGAAACAGAGGAAAATCGACCGATTTTCGACTGATTTTAATTCGTCAAAAAAAGTGATCACTATCGTGTGGCGACCGATGACGGTTGCAATTTCCGACGGAACTCGGTCGGTTAATTCAACAAAAAGTTTGACCATTTTTTCTAAAAAAAATTGTTGGGAAAATAAATATACTGATCGAAATCGGCCGGTAATATGTAAATTATTTTTTAAAATAGCGATCGATTTCGATCGAAAATATAATTATTTGATAATTTTATATTACTTTCTTAAATTTTAACATACCGACCGAAATCGGACGGAATCATTAAAAAATAAATTAAAAAAGCAGTTATTCTTGACGGACTTCGGTCGGTAATTTTAAATTTCTGCAGAATGCACATTGAAATTACCGACCGAAGTCGTTCGGAAATTATGAATTTCTAGGCTTGCAATATGAGAATTATGATCGAAATCGGTCGGAAGTCGATCGGTTTTCTAGGTAAAAACCTGGCAGAATATGGCTGCTTTTAAGCAACACCGTCTGCCAATTACAACCAATAACCATCCTATAATGACATCATTACATTACTACCATTCAACCACAATTAACCAACAACAACAACAATTAACCTACCACAACAACAACAATACAAATGTTCAATAACAAAATAATATCAATAATACAATCATCATTCAAAACTATTACAACTGTCACGACCCAGAATTCCCACCGTCGGGACCGTGATGGCGCCTAACTCTCTCATAACATGGCACAGCATCACCCTTCGTGCATTAACACTCACAATAAGGCACGACATCACCCTTCGCGCATTAACACTCACAAAACATGGCACGGCATCAACCTTCGTGCATTAACACTCTCCCTCACCAAAATAATGAACAATAACAACTAGGAGATAGAAATAACAAGAACACGTCTTACTTCAACATTTGGTTCCACAATACCAACCTCAACTTTGAGTCAATACTCAATTAATACCAAAGTCCGTAAACATGATAAGAATGATCAACATAACGATTAACTAGTCTAAGCATGGATAATATGATCAAGGAAAGCAACAATTATAAGAATAAGACCCACCCGCATGATATAACCCGACAACAACACATAGGTACTCGTCACTTCACCTGTACATTTTACCCAGCATTCAAACACGTAGAAAATAGACAATAAAGTCCTAATCCCTCAAGTCAAGGTTAACCATGACACTTACCTTACTCCAACGGGCCAAACTCAAAGCTCAACCATGATTTTTCCCTTCAAAAAAGCCTCCAGACCAATAGAATCTAGAAATTTACCAATCAAACGATTCAAATTAAGCCTTAGGAACTACCCGCGATTACAAAGAATTCAATTAAGGCCATTATTGAAAAAGTCAACAAAAGTCAACACCCGGAGGCGCTTGGTCCAAACTCGAAATTCGGACCAAAACTCGATTACCCATTCACCCCTGAACCCCGTTATGTAATTTGTTTTGGAATTCGACCTCAATTTGAGGTCTAAATCCCCAATTTATCAAATCCCTAGTTTCTACCCAAAAAACCCCCAATTCCACCATGAAAACCTTAGATTTTAGGTTGAAATCTTGTAAAATATAGTGAAAGAGTGAAAGAAACTAGTTAGAATCACTTACCAATTATTTGGGGGAAGCAAAGTTCTTTGGAAAATTTGCCTGTAAGGTTTTAGGTTTTGAAAGTTTGAAGAATGGGAGAAAAATCCCGTCTAAGTCATATTTACCCAGCTGCAGATGTCGCAAATGCGACATTTGCGAAGCCCACAAATGCGAAACTCCCACATTTTTGCTGCCTTCGCAAATGCGAACAAAATATTCGCAAATGCGGAACCTGAGGATCACAAATGCCACCCATGTCTTCGTAAATACAAAGAATCCCCTTCCCCAGCTCACTTCGCAAATTCGAAGAATATTTTGCAAATGTGAAACGTGTGTGGCCCAGCTTCTCTTCGCACTTGCGATGAGAAGGTCGCAAATGTGAACCCCTCAGAAGTCGCAAATGCGATGCCTGATCTCACAAATGCGAGATCAGAGGCCTGCAACAAGATCTGATACACCAGCAACTTCTCAAGGTCTAATTTCACTCCATAGCCTATCCGAAACTCACCCGAGCCCTCGGGGCTCTAAACTAAAAGTGCACATTAGTCTAAAATTATCATACGAACTTGCTCGCGCGATCAAATCGCCAAAATAACACCTAGAACTACGAATTTAGCACCAAATCAAATGAAATTTTCAAGAAAACTTTGAAACTTCTAATTTCTCAATCGGACGTCCGAATCACGTCAAACCAACTACGTTCCTCACCAAATTTCTCAGACAAATCATAAATGTGATATTGGACCTATAGCAGGTTTCGGAACCAAAATACGGACCCGTTATCCAAGAAGTCAAACATTGTTCAAACATTTCAAATGCATTTAGCCTTTAACTATCAAATTTCGACAAGGTCCGATATCTCGGGCTAGGGACTTCCGATTTTGATTCTGGGCATACGCCCAAGTCCAAAATCATGATAGGACCCACCAGGACCGTCAAAATGCGATTCCAGATCCGTTTACCAAAATTGTTGACCGACCTCAACTCAAATGAAGTTTTTGGCGAATTTTTCTTATTTTATCAACTTTTAACATAAAAGCTTTCCAGAAACATGCACGGACTACGCATGTAAATCGAGGAGGGTAAAAATGAGATTTTTAAGGCTTAAAAGCACAGAATTGAGTTCTAAAACATAAGATGACCTTCGGGTCATCACATTTTCCACCTCTAAAACAACCGTTCGTCCTCGAACAGACATAGAAAAGTACCTCAACTAGTGAAAAGGTGGGATATCTACTCGCATGTCCGACTCGGACTCCCAAGTAGCTACCTCAACGGGCTAACCTCTCCACTACACTCGAACTGAAGGATAACTCTTCGACCTCAATTGACGAACCTATCGGGCCAGAATAGCCACCGGCTCCTCATCATAGGTCAAATCCTTGTCCAACTGGACAGAGCTGAAATCTAACACGTGGGACAGATCGCCGTGATACTTCCGGAGCATGGATATATGGAACACTGGATGAACTGCTGATAAACCAGGTGGCAACGCGAGCCTGTAGGCCACCTCTCCCACTCGCTCAATAATCTCAAATGCCCAATATGCCTAGGGGTCAACTTGCGCTTGTTTCCGAACCTCATCACACCCTTCATGGGTAACACCCGAAGCAACACTCTCTCTCCGACCATGAATGCAACATCACAAACTCTACGGTCCGCATAACTCTTCTGCCTGGACTAAGCTGTGCGAAGCTGATCCTGAATAATCTTGACCTTATCCAAGGCATCCTGTACTAAGCCTGTACCCAACAACCGAGTCTCCCCCGGCTCAAACCATCAGACTGGCGATCGACACCGCCTACCATACGATGCCTCATAGGGAGCCATCTGAATGCTCGAGATAACTGTTGTTGTAGGCAAACTTCTCTAGAGGCAAGAACTGATCCTACAAACCTCCAAAGTCTATAACACAAGCGCGGAGCATATCCTCCATTATCTGAATAGTGCACTCAGACTACCCGTCCGTCTAAGGATGAAATGTTGTGCTCAGTTCAACCCACGTTCTCAACTCACGTGGCACTGCCCTTCAGAAATGCGAGGTGAATTGTGTACCTCGATCAGAAATGAAAGACGCGGGCACACCATGAAGACGAACGATCTCACGGATATAAATCTCTGCCCGCTTTAAAGAATAAGTAACTGTCACAGGAATAAAATGCGTTGACTTGGTCAGCCTATTCACAATAACAGGTATCGCCACTTGGTATTTTAAACAATACCAAGTCATACTCCAGTGGGGAGCTGTCACACCTCCTTTTTTCCTTACTACACCCCCGGAAGAGGGTATAATAAAAGGAGTTTTTCCAATTAAAGGACAATCGAAACGAGATTCGTTTATTAAGAAGTTCAGAGTCGCCACTTGGGAGATTTATGGTGTCCCAAGTCACCGGTTTGAATCCCAAATCGAGGAAAGGGTTTGACTCTGTTTAACAGTCGCGAACCAGAAATCCGGGTAAGGAATTCTGTTAACCCGGGAGAAGGTGTTAGGCATTCCCGAGTTCCGTGGTTCTAGCACGGTCGCTCAACTGTCATATTTGGCTTAAGTCTGATTTTAATTCATGTCATCCTATTGTGCAATTTTAAAATTGTTTAACCGCTTTTAATTAGTTTTTATGAAAGTGAACGTCGTTTAAGAACGTGTTTTTGGATCACGTCACATGAAATGCACCCGGATCCTCGACACCTTTTATTCAATGTTTTGGGATTTGGATTTGGGTCGCATAAAATGCACACCCGTAGTTAAGAAGGTAATATTAAATTACGCGCCTAAAGCAACTACGCGTTTTCAAGTTTGCAAGGGCCATGGAAATTCAACTAAATGTCATGCCTCGATTTCTAAGGATCAAAAAATTAATTAAGCGAGGGCCATGCATTTTGGGATTTTATTCGGCACGGCACACCTCAATTCCAATTTTGAAAGGAAAACTCAGGCTAAACTTTGAGGGCCATAAACTGTACGTTTGGCTAATATGGTCCCCCTCAACTCATCAAAGGACTAATGTGAAGATAGTACCATATAGCATCCATTCAAAATTCCTAACCACTTAAAGAGAATCCGTATTGGCCTGTTATTATTATAGCTACTCACATGAATAGTCTGAGCCCATTGTAAACGGGTGAAAGCATACAGTAAAATCATAAAAGAATCCCTCTCAGTAGCAGACCACTCTTTCATGGGAGTACCACTTTCAAATATAAAAATCACCTCTTCTATACCTTACTCTTTAGGAAAATTCAGGTCATGGAACGTATGTAATAAGCAGTGACTCAAGTTCATACAACAAAGTTAGCTCAAAGGTTGCTAGCAACTTGTGTAAGAAGCTCTCAAAACAGAATAATGCAACTCATGGAAAACTAAAGACAATAAGCTAGCTATTTCACTTCTCAGAACATATGATCACTCTTGATAGCAAAAGAATCTAAGCACAGATTGCTATATGTTTTCAAAGAACAGCAGAACAATTCAGGCACTGACGGGCAGACGTACGACCCCAACATAAAAGATATCAAATCGTCCATCATAAACCCATTTCAAAGAGAGGAAGACAAACGACGCTTTCTGAAAATTGCACACGAATGCACCAGGTCTGGTAGACAATTGCCAAATCAAACAACCATAGCTAGACAGGTAGACTGCCCAGCTAACCAAAACCAACGCGAGCCCCAAAAGTACAGAATTTGCATTAAAAAGAACTGGGCAGATTTGCTTCTTAAATAATGCAAAACAGAGCAAGTGTTAAATAGCCTAATAATTCTAACAACTGCCCAAATTCAGAAGATATGGACATTGGAAATGCGACTAAATGCAGTAACGTACACTCAATACCTTCACAAACATATGTGATGAACACAGAATCACATGCAAGTTGTAGGAAAACCAACTGAACTATGTTAACCACAGATCTTATACCTTCGCGTCAACACCAAACAACTAACAAGGAATTTGTTTCCAAACTTAAATGGATAAGGGCCTGTTTCAATGATCTTAGCAACAGAACCTCAAACACTAGAACCTTAACAGGTCATTAACATTAAAATGATGAGGACAGCTTCAAACACTAAATCACTTTAAGCATACAAGACAGACTTTAGCATACTCAAGCTAATCAACTAATGAACAGAGGACTCCGAAATCTTTCTCATGAGAGCCTATTCAAACAGAAACTAATAACACCTCAAATGCATTGCTTCATACTCATACTGTCATGTTCAGAATCAAGCAAAACCATGATTCAACCTCCAAGTTTCAACAAACAAGAGCAGCTTTACGTTAACAGACCAACTAACCACAACAGGGAAACCTTGCGAATATTAGGAGAACTCGTCGACCTAAAACTAACAGTAATGTGACACCCTTCAGGAATCCATACGATCACAAAGCTGAACGCAATAGTTCATTTTAAAACGATAAAATCTCGACTCAAATGATAACTCGACCCCCAAAATAACAGTTACAGCACACAGAGAATAGAAGACGAACACTCTAACCAGCTCTTATTGAATGAACGCACTCAATCGCATCACACCAGTGAAAAGAGATTCATCAGCAAGAAACAATGTATCAAACATCATTGTCGAATACGAATCGAAACTAAATGATAATTCCAAGTTCAACTCCTATACGAAATTTGAGCAGAGAAAACACCATTCTAGAAACGAATCCCCATGGCTCAATAACACCTTAAAATAGAGATGCAGAAGAGAAAGAGATTGAACCTGAAATTTCGAACTTCTTTAATAATTATAGACTCAACGATACACCTTTTGACTCCAAATCCTAGCGAGGTTCAGCAGCAAATCAGCAGGACAACAGTGGAAAACTAAGTCGACGAACTTGAACTTTAATTCATTTTTCACCTCTTTGGAACTCAAGGCCGGATTGAGAAATTTTTTTTAAAACAAATGTATATGCTTCTTCGAACCTTTGAAAGAAAATCTTCAGAGAAGAGAGATCAGAAGCTCAAAAATCCCCCAAACTCTTTTCCTCTCCCATTTTTACCCCCGAATTCTCCTCCTCAAAATCAGATGAGGTTCCTTTTTGAAAACGAACCCCTAATGAATGTGGGGCTTGGATTGAGTGAAATCAATCCAACGCCTCACACTCATCCAGTGCCTCGTTCCAGAACCTTCCAATCGTGAGATATATCTCAAATTCGAGCGAGTGAGAGGAGAGGGGAATCTTGGCGTCAGAAATCGTTAGAAACGCAAGAGGAGAGATGGAGGGACGCGTGGGTTAGGGATTTGGAATCACTCGCCATGGATTTGGCGAGTTAAAATGCGGCTTTGGGAAGAAGACGATGAACAGTGCGCGTGGAGTTAGGGATTTTGATTTGTTGGGTCTTATCTGTGTGTATTAGTGTATGTATTTGTGGAGCGGGTTGGGGCGGGTAAGGCTGGAATTGGGTTGGGGCCTGGGTGAAATGGGTCGAAATTATTTGGGTTGAATGGGATTTGGGCTTGGACTGGGGCGGATTTTGGGGAAAATAGATTAGACATAGAAATATAAATATAAAAACACAAAATCAGACCTCTTTTTCAT
>NC_031995.1:12653276-12720025 GCF_001879085.1 Nicotiana attenuata | reverse complement strand
GCCTTTGGTTGCAGTCATGTATATAGCCTCCGTCTTTGGGAGCCATCCTATGGACCACTCAATTTGACTTGCTTTGAGAGCTTTCAAATGAGACACCCATGCTTCAAACCCTTCCGGCACATTGTAATCCTTGACCCTCTCTTCATAACTGGTGATGAAGTTATTTGGGCTCGAGCCATAACTCATGAATCTGGGATGGTGGCGAAGATGCTCGATCATCCACATTTGTAGGAGGATATTGCAACCTTCGAAGAACTGGGCCCCGGCTTTGCACAAAGTCAATGCACGATAAATATCCGCCAATATCAACGAGGCAAGTGTATGATCTTTCATGGTAGTGAGGATTTGTGCAATTCTAGCCATACGTATATCCACTGTCCTCTTCTCATTCGGAAAAACCATTATCCCCAAAAACGCCACGATAAATGCAAACCGGCGATGAAGTTGCCAAAGACCCTTATCTTGTTTGTTGCACAACCCCTTTTTCATGTGCCTCAAAACCAGAAGAGTGCCCAAACCTGAAGTACAAAAAGTGGAAAGCACAACACCCTTCGCTTACACGGTTCTTGCTTGTCTGTTTACTGATATTCAGGAGGTCAAAAAACTTGTGCACTGACGGAGCCCTTGGAAATATAAGCTGTTGCTTCCTCAAATCTCGTCCAAACTCAATGTACCCGGCTATCTCCTCCAAAGTAGGGGTAATCTCAAAGTCTGAGAAGCGAAAAACATTACGAGCAGGGTCCCAGAAAGTTATCATAGCCTTGATCAGATCATCTCGTGGTTTGATCTCCCAAATGTCTATAAGAGCGCCCAATTGTTTTCTTACCCATTTCTGACCATCTTGATCCAAATCATTCCACCACATGCGCAAATGTACTCGAGCCTGCCCCCTGACCACTTCTGGCGGATCATGGATAATATTCATTTGTTCCTGTAGAAAGGTGGGGTTCGGGTTGACTCTAATGGACCATTTTTGAAAGAAAGTTTCTAGTTTTAAAACAAAAGACCATGATCCCTTCCTTGATATGCCAATTTTAGCCAAAAGGCTAGCTTTGCAAATATGGCCACTTCCCAATTCCACATGAATTTTGAGGCCGGGGGAGGCTTATTTTGTGACACTTCTCAACTTTGCCCATTCGATTACGAGGATAGCCCTTCGACAACGGAAGAATATTCTAAGGCTATATCGGTAAGAATGGTTTAAAACACTACCGACACTGAATCGGCTTATTTTGACTGACTGCATTTGTTTGACTCCCTCGCTTCTCTCTTTTTTTTTCTTTTCTTTTTCAAAATAAGGCCGGACCTTATGTAGGTTGCCTACGTATTCCATATCCGATGGGAATCAGACCCGCGTAGTTCTGCCAACTTGACTTTCAAATGACTGTTTTTTGTAAAAAAAAAATCGGCAGAGTTTCGGGGTATTTTCAAGCATTGGGTTTTCTTCAGAACCGGGTTTTCTTCTTTCCTACATCCCTCTCGGTCTTTTTCCTCTCTTTTTCCCCTCTTCTTATTTTTCTATGATTTTTCCTCACTCTTCTTTTCTTATTTAGCCGGTCAGCATGCAAGCCAAAACAAATGAATGTTCGCATAGCACATAGGATGCATCATGATGGTCTGTTATTTTGGGGTACACCTGTCCTAGACGGACCCAACCCCTGTGTTGAGTCCCCTAAGCCAAAATGCACGTGATGCAAACAAGCGCTCCTACTAGGGATCCGGCATGAGGCTGTGTTCTTCTAGGTTTAAAAAACCTGGGGTTTTGGTCTAGACTTGGGGTATCCGAACGGACAACTGGGGCCGAGGAGGGGCGACGTACCGGGGGCACTGAAGTCTGCCCGGCCTTGTCGCTTGCCCAGCCTCGCTCTATTTGGTATATTTTCTAGAAAAAGCGGGCTACACGAACGTATGCACCAATTTAAAAAAAAAACTAAAGGGGTGTCGTAAGAAGACAATTATATACAATGCAACAATATTAAAGCGGTAAACAGATAACATTTAGCACAAAGGTTCACATAATGCAATAATATCAATAATAAATAAGCCGAGTAAAAATCATAAAACAAGCTCGAATTCTTAAACCCTGAACAAAAGTTCTGGGTTTTAGTCCCCAGCAGAGTCGCCAGAGCTGTCACACCTCCTTTCTCGCTACTACGCCCCGTGAAGGGTATAATAATAGGAGTTTTTCCAATTAAAGGATAATCGAAACGGGATTCATTTATTAAGAAGTTCAGAGTCGCCACTTGGGAGATTTATGGTGTCCCAAGTCACCGGTTTGAATCCCGAATCGAGGAAAGGGTTTGACTCTGTTTAACAGTCGCGAACCAGAAATCCGGGCAAGGAATTCTGTTAACCCGGGAGAAGGTGTTAGGCATTCCCGAGTTCCGTGGTTCTAGCACGGTCGCTCAACTGTCATATTTGGCTTAAGTCTGATTTTAATTCATGTCATCCTATAGTGCAATTTTAAAATTGTTTAACCGCTTTTAATTAGTTTTTATGAAAGTGAACGTCGTTTAAGAACGTGTTTTTGGGTCAGGTCACATGAAATGCACCCGGATCCTCGATACCTCTTATTCAACGTTTTGGGATTTGGATTTGGGTCGCATGAAATGCACACCCGTAGTTAAGAAGGTAATATTAAATTACGCGCCTAAAGCATCTACGCGTTTTCAAGTTTGCGAGGGCCATGAAAATTCAACTAAATGGCACGCCTCGATTTCTAAGGATCAAAAAATTAATTAAGTGAGGGCCATGCATTTTGGGATTTTATTCGGCACGGCACACCTCAATTCCAATTTTTAAAGGAAAACTCAGACTAAACTTTGAGGTCCATAAACTGTACGTTTGGCTAATATGGTCCCCCTCAATTCATCAAAGGACTAATGTGAAGATAGTACCATATAGCATCCATTCAAAATTCCTAACCACTTAAAGAGAATCCATATTGGCCTGTTATTATTATAGCTACTCACATGAATAGTCTGAGCCCATTGTAAACGGGTGAAAGCATACAGTAAAATCATAAAAGAATCCCTCTCAGTAGCAGACCACTCTTTCATGGGAGTACCACTTTCAAATATAAAAATCACCTCTTCTATACCTTACTCTTTAGGAAAATTCAGGTCATGGAACGTATGTAATAAGCAGTGACTCAAGTTCATACAACAAAGTTAGCGCAAAGGTTGCTAGCAACTTGTGTAAGAAGCTCTCAAAACAGAATAATGCAACTCATGGAAAACTAAAGACAATAAGCTAGCTATTTCACTTCTCAGAACATATGATCAATTGCTATATGTTTTCAAAGAATAGCAGAACAATTCAGGCACTAACACGCAGAGGTACGACCCCAACATAAAAGATATCAAATCGTCCATCATAAACCCATTTCAAAGAGAGGAAGACAAACGACGCTTTCTGAAAATTGCACACGAATGCACCAGGTCTGGTAGACAATTGCCAAATCAAACAACCATAGCTAGACAGGTAGACTGCCCAGCTAACCAAAACCAACGTGAGCCCCAAAAGTACAGAATTTGCATTAAAAAGAACTGGGCAGATTTGCTTCTTAAATAATGCAAAACAGAGCAAGTGTTAAATAGCCTAATAATTCTAACAACTGCCCAAATTCAGAAGATATGGACATTGGAAAAGCGACTAAATGCAGTAACGTACACTCAATACCTTCACAAACATATGTGATGAACATAGAATCACATGCAAGTTGTAGGAAAACCAACTGAACTATGTTAACCACAGATCTTATACCTTCGCGTCAACACCAAACAACTAACAAGGAATTTGTTTCCAAACTTAAATGGATAAGGGCCTGTTTCAATGATCTTAGCAACAGAACCTCAAACACTAGAACCTTAACAGGTCATTAACATTAAAATGATGAGGACACCTTCAAACACTAAATCACTTTAAGCACACAAGACAGACTTTAGCATACTCAAGTTAATCAACTAATGAACAGAGGACTCCGAAATCTTTCTCATGAGAGCCTATTCAAACAGAAATTAATAACACCTCTAATGCATTGCTTCATACTCATACTGTCATGTTCAGAATCAAGCAAAACCATGATTCAACCTCCAAGTTTCAACAAACAAGAGCAGCTTTACGTTAACAGACCAACTAACCACAACAGGGAAACCTTGCGAATATTAGGAGAACTCATCGACCTAAAACTAACAGTAATGTGACACCCTTCAGGAATCCATACGATCACAAAGCTGAACGCAATAGCTCATTTTAAAACGATAAAATCTCGACTCAAATGATAAGTCGACCCCCAAAATAACAGTTACAGCACACAGAGAATAGAAGACGAACACTCTAACCAGCTCTTATTGAATGAACGCACTCAATCGCATCACACCAGTGAAAAGAGATTCATCAGCAAGAAACAATGTATCAAACATCATTGTCGAATACGAATCGAAACTAAATGATAATTCCAAGTTCAACTCCTACACGAAATTTGAGCAGAGAAAACACCATTCTAGAAACGAATCCCCATGGCTCAATAACACCTTAAAATAGAGATGCAGAAGAGAAAGAGATTGAACCTGAAATTTCGAACTTCTTTAATAATTGTAGACTCAACGATACACCTTTTGACTCCAAATCCTAGCGAGGTTCAGCAGCAAATCAGCAGGACAACAGTGGAAAACTAAGTCGACGAACTTGAACTTTAATTCATTTTTCACCTATTTGGAACTCAAGGCCGGATTGAGAAATTTTTTTTTAAAAAAATGTATATGCTTCTTTGAACCTTTGAAAGAAAATCTTCAGAGAAGAGAGATCAGAAGCTCAAAAATCCCCCAAACTCTTTTCCTCTCCCATTTTTACCCCCGAATTCTCCTCCTCAAAATCAGATCAGGTTCCTTTTTGAAAACGAACCCCTGATGAATGTGGGGCTCGGATTGAGTGAAATCAATCCAACGCCTCACACTCATCCAGCGCCTCGTTCCAGAACCTTCCAATCGTGAGATATATCTCAAATTCGAGCGAGTGAGAGGAGAGGGGAATCTTGGCGTCAGAAATCGTTAGAAACGCAAGAGGAGAGATGGAGGGACGCGTGGGTTAGGGATTTGGAATCACTCGCCATGGATTTGGCGAGTTGAAACGCGGCTTTGTGAAGAAGACGATGAACAGTGCGCGTGGAGTTAGGGATTTTGATTTGTTGGGTCTTATCTGTGTGTATTAGTGTATGTATTTGTGGAGCGGGTCGGGTTTAGCAGGCGGGTTGGGGCGGGTAAGGCTGGAATTGGGTTGGGGCCTGGGTGAAATGGGTCGAAATTATTTGGGTTGAATGGGATTTGGGCTTGGACTGGGGCGGATTTTGGGGAAAATAGATTGGGCCTGGGAAATTTAATTGTAAAAGCCCAAAATCAGACCTCTTTTTCATTCTTTTCCTTTTTCTTCTTATTTCTCTTTTTAATTCCCTTTTTTTTTCTTTTTTCAAACTTAAAATAAATGAAATCCCAAATTAAATCATAAAACCAAATTAACCTATCAAAAATACTAATTAATTCTAAATAATAATTATCACAAATAATTAAAACCCAAATTAAAGGAACAACTATCAAAAATCAAAAACTAAAATTAAAAGGCGCAAAATAAGTTATTTTTGTGATTTTCCTTTTTATAAAACAACTTAATTACTGATTAATTCTTAAAAATGCAAAGTCAAATCCTAAATGCAAATGCAACGTATTTTTGTATTTTCATTAATTAAACAAAATTAACATGCGCAGACAAATGCAAACAATAACAAAAATGCTACAAAAATCCACGAAATCGCACACAATGGACAAAATTATTTTGTTTTGAATTTGTGGAAGTAATTCATATACGGCAAAAATCACGTGCTCACAGACCCAAACTGCATCAAACATTCTCCGAGTCTGTGGGAGTCCAACAACGAAATACATAGTGATACGCTCCCACTTCCACTTAGGAATCTCTATCTTTTGAAGCAAACCACCAGGTCTCTGATGCTCATACTTTACTTGCTGACAATTTTGACACCGAGCTACATATGCAACTATATCCTTCTTCATCCTTCTCCATCAATAATGCTACCGTAAGTCATGATACATCTTAGCGGCGCCCGGATGAATAGAATACCGGGAATTCTGGGCCTCCTCTAAAATCAACTCACGAAGTCCATCCACATTAGGTACACAAACACGACCTTGTATCCTCAAAACTCCATCATCTCCAACAGTAACCTGCTTGGCATCATCGTGCCGTACTATGTCCCTAAGGATAAGAAAATAAGGGTCATCATACTTCTGCTCCCTGATGCGCTCAAACAATGAAGACCGAGTGACCGTACAAACTAGAACACGATTGGGCTCAGAAACATCCATCTTTACGAACTGATTGGCCAAGGCCTGAACAACTAATGCAAGCGGTCTCTCACCGACTGGAATGTACGCCAGGCTGCCCATACTCACTACTTTCTACTCAAAGCATCGACCACTACGTTGGCCTTCCCGGGATGATACAAGATGGTGATATCACAGTCGTTCAATAGCTCCAACCACCTCCTTTGCCTCAAATTGAGCTCCTTTTCTTTGAACAAGTACTGCAAACTCCGATGATCCATGAATACCTCACACGACACGCCATAAAGATAGTGCCTCCAAATCTTCAGTGTATGAACAATGGATGCCAGCTCTAAGTCATAAATAGGGTAATTGTTCTCGTGAACCTTTAGCTGCCTCGATGCATATGCAATTACCCTGCTATCCTGCATCAATATCGCACCTAGTCCAATATGAGATACGTCACAATATTCTTTATAAGGCCCTGAACCTGTAGGCAACACCAAACTCGTCTAACCATCTGAACGGGGCACCCTTCTGGGTCAACCTGGTCACCAAGGCTTCTATAGATGAGAACCCCTCCACAAATCGATGGTAATTAACCCGCCAGTCCCAAGAAACTCCGGATCTCTATTGTTGAAGTGGGTCTAGGCCAATTCTTAACTGCCTCAATCTTCTTAGGATCCACCTGAATACCCTCTGTCGACACAACGTGCCCCAAGAAAGTGACGAAGCTCAACCAAAACTCACATTTTGAAAACTTAGCATATAGCTGGCTGTCCCTCACAGTCTGAAGAAAGATCCGAAGATGCTGCTCATGCTCTTCTCGACTGTGGAGTAGATCATGATATCATCAATAAACACAATCACAAAGGAATCCAAATAGGGCTTGAACACCCGGTTCATCAAATCCATAAATGCTGCTAGGGTATTTATCAGCCCAAATGACATCACTAGGAAGTCATAATGCCCATACCGAGTCCGAAAAGGTGTCTTAGGGATAATGGATGCCATAATCCTCGACTGATGGTAGCTAGACCTCAAATCGATCTTTGAAAACACCTCGACACCCTGAAGCTGATCAAATAAATCGTTAATCCTTGGCAATGGATACTTGTTCTTGATTGTGACATTGTTTAACTACCGATAATCTATGCACATCCTCATCGATCCATCCATCTTCTTTACAAACAATACGGGCGCACCTCAGTGCGAGACACTAGGTCTAATAAAGCCTTTATCAAGTAAATCTTGCAACTGCTCCTTCAATTCTTTCAACTCTGGCGGGGCCATTCTGTATGGCGGAGTAGAAATGGGCTGAGTGCCCGGGGCCAAATCGATACAGAAGTCAATATCTCTGTCGGGTGGCATCCCAGGCAGGTTTGCAGGAAACACCTCTGGAAACTCACAAAAAACTGGTACGGAATCCATGAAAAGGAACCTCCGGACTGGAATCGCGGACATAAGCCAAATAAGCTAGACACCCTTTCTCGACCATATGCCGAGCCTTCACATAAGAGATAACCCTGCTAGTAGAATGGCCAGGAGTCCCTCTCCACTCTAATCGAGGTAACCCCGGCAAGGCTAAGGTCATTGTCTTGGGGTGACAATCCAATATAGCGTGATAAGATGACAGCCAATCTATACCCAAAATGACATCAAAATCGACCATATCGAGAAGTAGGAGATCTACACGAGTCTCAAGACTCCCAATGGTAACCACACACGAAAGATAAATGCGGTCTACTACAGTAGCATCTCCCACGGGGGTGGACACATACAGAGGGGAACTCAAAGAATCACGAGGCACAACCAAATATGAAGCAATATAGGATGACACATAGGAATAAGTAGAACCTGGATCAAATAAAACTGAGGCATCTTTACTGCAAACTGAAACCGTACATGTGATAACCGCATAGATGACTCAGCCTTAGGCCTGGCTAGAAAAGCATAGCATCGGGGCTAGGCCCCACCACTCTGAACTATATCTCGAGGACAGACCCTGGCTGGCTGGTCTCCACCTCTAGCGGCCAGACCTCCACCTCTAATGCCCCGACCTCCACCTCTAGCTGTCTGACCCCTACTTCTAGCTGTCTGAGCGGGCGGTGAAGCACCTGGTGCCAGAACCGTGGCACAAGAACCCTGATGGTGATAACTACTCGATCCACGAGGGCAAAATCTAGCAATGTGCCTCGGGTCACCACAAGTATAACAGGACCTCGGCTGCTGAGACTGCTGACCCTGAAACTGACCCTATCGGCGCAAGTAACCACCCTAAAAACTCTGGAGCAGAGGTACACTAATAGGAGCTGGTGGTGCACTATAGGCTAGCTGGTCGAAATAATGCATATGAGCGCCACGACCACTTAAAGCACCGTGAGAAACCTGGAGTGCTGAATGAACGGCCTGGGAGGATGGCCTCAAACAAAAGCGCTCCTACCTTTAGATGAGGCACCACTAAACCCACCAGAACGACGAGGTCTCTTGTCAGACCCCTGACCACTCCCCTGAGCTAGAACCATCTCGACTCGCCTGGCGACATTGGCATCCGTCTGAAAAGAAATCTCACTCCCAGTCTCCTTGGCCATCTGCAACTTGATAGGGTGAGCAAGTCCGTCAATAAACCTCCTCAGTCTCTCTCTCTCGGTAGGAAGAAGAAGAATAGCATGACGGGCCAAATTAACAAATCGGGTCTCGTACTGAGTGACAAACATAGAGCCCTACTGAAGACGCTTCAACTACCTCCGATAGTCCTCTCTTAATGTGACGGGAAGGAACTTTTCAAGAAATAGTTGAGAGAACTGGTCCTAAGTGAGAGCAGGCGACCCAGCTGGTCTGGTCAAAAAATAATCCCTCCACCATTTCTTGGCGGACCCGACAACTAAAATGCACCGAAATCAAACCCTATGGGTCTCCACTATGACCATGTTCCGTAACACCTCATGACAGCTGTCCAGATAGTCCTGGGGATCCTCTAAAGATACACCACTGAAGTGAACTGGGAAAAGCTTGGTAAACCTATCCAATCTCCATAAAGCCTCAGAAGACATAGCTGATCCATCATCGGTCTATGCCGCAACACCCGACTGAACTACCCCAACTGGCTGGGCTGCTTGGGTCTGGAACTGGGAGCCATCTGCTTCGGAGTGTGAGTAGCGGGAGTCTGTGCTCTTCCCCCAGCCTGAGAGACAGCTAGTGCCATAGGATATATTCCGGCATATGCCACACTCTCCATAAGGCCCACTAGACCAACCAAGGCATCCTGAAGCACTAGGGTGGCAAAGAAGCCCTCCGGGACCTGAGCTGGTTCTGATGGAATAGTCCAGGCTGGAGCCTCCTCATCAAACTCCACCTGAGTCTCCGTCGTTGGTGCTGCTGCTCGAGCTCTGGGCTGAGCCCTGCCCCTGCCTCGGCCTCTGGCAGGGCCTCGGCCTCGACCTCTGCCCCTCGTAGGAGCTGCTACTAGGAGATCTAGCTGCTGCTCGGTTGAAGATGCGGTACATGTTCTCGCCATCTACGAGAGAACAAGAGTAGGGAGTTCAATTAGCAATTAGAGAACAAAATCGCACGATAGAGAAGTAAATAGACAAACACATAGTAAATAGTCAATTAAGTCATAATCCCTCAAGCCAAGGTTAATCACGACACTTACCTTACTCCAACGCCAAACTCAAAGCTCAACCACGACTTTTCCCTTCAAACAAGCCTACGGACCAATAGAATCTAGTAATTTACCAATCAAACGATTCAAATTAAGCCTTAGGAACTACCCACGATTGCAAAGAATTCAATTTAGGTCATTATTAAAAAACTCAACAACAGTCAACACCCGGGCCTGCTTGGTCGAAACCCAAAATTCGGACCAAAACCCGATTACCCATTCACCCCCCGAGCCCAGTTATGTAATTTGTTTTGGAATCCGACCTCAATTTGAGGTCTAAATCCCCAATTTATCAAATCCCTAGTTTCTACCCAAAAACTCCCAATTCCACCATGAAAACCTTAGATTTTAGGTTGAAATCTTGTAAAATGTAGTGAAAGATTGAAAGAAACTAGTTAGAATCACTTACCAATGATTTGGGGAAGAAACGTTCTTCGGAAAAATCACCTCTATGGTTTTAGGTTCTGAAAATTTGAAGAATGGGAGAAAAATCCCGTCTAAGTCATATTTACCCAGCTGCAGATGTCGCAAATGCGACATGGGCTTCGCAAATGCGAAGCCCACAAATGTGAGAGAAAAGCTTCGCAAATGCGAAACTCCCACATTTCTGCTGCCTTCAAATGCGAAGAAAATATTCGCAAATGCGGAACCTAAGGATCGCAAATGCGACCTATGTCTTCGCAAATGCAAAGAATCCCCTTCCCCAGCCCACTTCACAAGAAGAATATTTCGGAAATGCGAAACCTGTGTGGCCCATCTTCTCTTCGCATTTGCGATGAGAAGCTCGCAAATGCGAACCCCTCATAGGTCGCAAATGCGATGCCTGATCTCGCAAATGCGATATCAGAGGCCTTCAACAAGATCTGATACACCAGCAACTTCTCAAGGTCTAATTTCACTCCGTAGCATATCTGAAACTCATGTGAGCCCTCGTGGCTCTAAACTAAAAATGCACTATCCCGCCCCAAAAATCGAGGTGCGCGACTGGCGCTCAATCGAGTAAACCCGACTGAGCAAGCCTATAAGGTCTCAATCTACCCAAACTAATTCATGAATAAAGAGGAGATGAACTCCATTAATCATACTTTGTAAATATTTCATTAACAACTTCCATTTTGTTTCCATTAGCCGTTTCAACCATAATATCCAAAATATGACAATTTTTATAGATATGAAGAAAAACATGTTTGCCAAATATCAATATTTCTAATTTAATTTCTAATATCAAACACCACCCACAACCTACCCACGGAGCCTCTAAGTACAATTGAAGAGTAATATGAAAATGCCGGCAACAAGGCTCCTGCTATACCTCAAAATACAAAGTACACGATAACCAAATGACACAAGACCCCGAAATGAAGTAGGGATCACCAAGTGAGCTGAATGGAGCGTACCGCTATCACTGATCACTGCCGCTTACCGTGGAACCACTTGCATCCATTAAAGATGCAGCGCACCCGGCAAAAGGGACGTTACTAATGTCGAATAGTACTGGTATGTAAAGCTAAAAATCATCTTTCAAAATAGAATAACCATACAAGAAGAGGAAAGCCATAAAAACAACAAGTCACATTCAATAATATCCAAATGCCCAATCGCTACATAACAATTTCCAACATACAAAAGTAATACATATTTTTACACCAATCTTAATAGAACGAACAATGAAACTATAAGAAATCAAGAAGGGAGTCCGTCATGATATACAATAAGAGCTTCAACACATATTAAAACATCAGGCAAGGATCACATAATTTCCGGCTTATTTAGGTTTGATAATCTCAGTGCCATGTGCCACAATCCACAATACCACCGTATTCCTACATGGAGTCCGATCTCAACCCGACCGGCAAGGTCATCTCGTTTGAGACATCGTTCATTTCCATAATTTCAATCAATCAATTCAGCACAATTACCACCATGTGTGCGGCATGGTGTCCGATCGCGGCCCGATCGGCTAGGCCATCTCACTAGAGACATCATTCTTTTCCATAATTTCAATCAATCAATTCAGCACAATTACCACCATATGTGCGGCATGGTGTTCGATCACGGCCCGATTGGCTAGGCCATCTCACTTGAGACATCATCCTTTTCCATAATTTCAATCAATCAATTCAGCACAATTACCAACATTGTGCGGCATGGTGTCCGATCACGGCCCGATCGGCTAGGCCATCTCACTTGAGACATCGTCCTTTCAATCGTTCATCTCAATTCACATTTCCTTTCAATCTTTCATTACATGGCACGTGTAACCTCATATATCACATCGTTCATGGCCTTTGGCCGCATTTCACAATTCATGTTCCCTTTTTACACGTTCAACAGCATCATCATAGCAACAATAAGGCCTATCATGTAAGGCATGTTCATACGCAAGGGAAAAGCTCGAGAATTATAAACATATAGAGACTGCACATATGAATTGGCACAAAACCTATATTCAATTTCTTGATATGAGTTCTTAACCTTCCTCACACATATTCTACACTGTCAAACATACTCACATAGGAAGATCAGACATGACAAGTGTCACGACCCTAAACCCAAACCCGATCGTGATGGCGCCTCTCGTGAAGACAAGGCCAGCCGACACACTTCCAGTTTACTTAAAGCAGTTAATAATAATAAACCAAGGTCTTTAATAGAAATAAATCCCAAAAATAACAATATAAGTTGCGGAAATAAAACCAACCAACATCGGGGTGTCATCGGTCATGAGCATCTAAGACAATACTAACAGTCTGAAGTCTAGTCAAATACTACATAACTGAATCAAAAGAAAACTGAAATAGAGGGAGAATGCACTGGGCTGCGAATCGCCAAGCAGCTACCTAGTAAATCTCCGAAGACTTGCTGGAACTCAACCCTCAGGAGCAGGACCTGTAGCGCCCGAATCTGCACACAGGCGTGTAGGGAGTAAAGTGAGTACTCCAACTCAGTGAGTAATAAAAATAAATGAAGACTGAGCAATATAAAACCACGTAAGGCACAACATTAAGCTATATGAGGCCTAACAAAATTAGTGACTATAAATAAGCAGTGGAAATCTCATAACACCTTTTTAACAGTCAAACACTATTTATATATATGAAAATGCATCAAGAAAAAGTAAACACATAATAAATGGCCCTAGGGTACAGTAACCACAAAATTGGCCCCTCGGGCAATATCACAGAACAATACCAGCCCCTCGGGCTATATCTCATATCACAATGGGTACCCGCGCTCACTAGGGTGTACAGACTCTGGGAGGGGCCCCTTACGGCCCAAGCGCATAATCAAGCCATCTCGTGGCATCATAAATAGGCTCTCGGCCTCATATAAATCTCAAGCCACCTCGTGGCGTACAATCTCAGGCCCTCGACCTCATTATCATAATCAATGTATCACTGCTGCAGCATGCAGCCCGACCCAAATGTATCCTCACAACACAGGCCCTCGACCTTACTCAATCAGAATCTCATAAGCCCTTCGGGCCACAGTAAAATAATAAGCTCAGCTCAAATACCTTTGAAAATATCATTTAATGTGTTTAAAACAGAATAATACAACTGAGTCTTTAAAATAGTAAAATATAGTATGGCTGAGCACCAGTATGAAATCAATCAGTGAGGAAAATATCATTTAAAAATCCCCTAAGGGTTCAAACAGCTGGCACGAAGCCCACATATGGCATTTAGCCCAAAATATAATAATATCAAACAACTAACTATCAAATACGCAGTAAAATAATCATTCGGGATGGACTAAGTCACAATCCCCAATGGTGCTATACCCCACGCTCGTCATCCAGCGTGTAAGTTACCTCAACATAGCCGTACGCTGTGAAATTCCGGGGTTTCACACCCTCAGGATAGCATTTCAAATCAACACTCACCTCAATCCGGCTCGAAATCTAGCCTGTAATGCCTTTGCCCTTCGAAGCGACTTCTGAGTGCTCCAAAGCTACCAAGTTCAGATTTTTATCATTAAATTATGTTAAACGAACGAATTCCAATTGAAAAATATCGATTTTAAGCACAAAACCCGAAATCAGTCAAAACCCGACCCCCGGTCCCGCGTCCCGGAACTGGACGAACTTCATACCAAAATGTTCTTCATCATCTCACGAGTCCGTACATATAAAAAACTCGAAAATCGGAGTTTGTTTGACCCCTCAAATCATCCCTAGAAGGTCTCATAATCTCAAGCCCTAACTCCACCTTTTTCTACTGATTTTCATGAATTAAACACTGATATTTTGTTCCTTAATCACAAATAATCGAGTTTAAGGGTCCAAAATCCTTACCTCAATGAAGAACAATGATTTCCTCTCTTCAAAATTGCCTCAAAGCTCTTTTTCCCGTTCAAAAAATGGTGTAAAAGGGTTCAAAGTCACGGAACAGGTCTTTAAAATATTCTGCCCAGCTATTAAAATTCCTTCATCGCGATCGCGAGACAACCTTCGCGATCGCGAAGCACAAATACTCAGCTCCCAAAAATTACTCTATACGAATGCGTGAAATACCATGCAAACGCGATGCTCAAATCTTTTTACACTATGCGATCGCGGACCAACTACCGCGTTCGCAAAGAACAATCTCCAAGCCAACACTCCTGGTCCACTTACTCTACGCGAACGCGACTTTCACTACGCGTTCGCGATCACCAACTTCCTCACCTCTATGCGATCGCAACCCAACCTCCGCGAACGCGAAGAACAACTGGACCTCCCCCTCAAAACCTTCTACGCGATCGCGAGAGCCCCTACGCGATCGCGAAGAGAAATCTTCTGCAATAGCTGAACCTGCAATTTCTGCAACTCCAAACTTCATGAAATGGTTCGGTTCACCATCCAAAACTCACTCGAGGTCCCCGGGACCTCAACCAAAAGCACAAACATATTCCATAACCTTATTAAAACTTGTACCAATCATCAAAACACCTCAAACAACATCAAAATCACGAAAACTCATCAAATTCAAGCCTACGGTTCTAAATTCTTCCGCATTCCGCTTTTGATCACAAACCCAACCAAACCACGTCCAAATGACCTGAAAGTTTGCACACACATCCCATGACATAACGAAGCTACTGCAACTTCCGGAATTCCATTCCGACCCCTATATCAAAATCTCACCTATCAACCGGAAAATGCCAAAAACTCAATTTCGCCAATTCAAGCCTAAATCTACTTTAGACCTCCAAAACACATTCCGATCACACTCCTAAGTCCCAAATCATATCCCGAAGCTATTCGAACCATTGGAACTCACATCCGAGCCCTCTAATGCATATGTCAACATCCGGTTGACTTTTCTAACTTAAGCCTTCTTAAAAGATACTAAGTGTCTCAAACCTTCTCAAAACCTTTCCGAACCCGAGCCAACCAACCCGATCACATTTAAAACCAATAATTAAGGCAAATAGAAGCAGAAATGGGGAAAACGGAGCGGTAACTCATGAGACGACCGGCCGGGTCGTCACATTCTCCCCCTCTTAAACAAACGTTCGTCTTTGAACGAGTCAAGAAACATTCCTGAAGCCTCGAATAGGTGAGGATATCTGCTCCGCATCTCCTACTCGGTCTCCCAGGTAGCCTCCTCCATGGGCCGACCTCTCCGCTGCACTTTCACCGAAGCTATATCTTTTGACCTCAACTTTCGAACCTGACGCTCCAAAAAAGCTGCTGGCTCCACATCATAAGTCAAATCACCCTCCAATTGAATCGTGCTGTAATCTAGAACATGAGATGGATCTCCAATATACTTCCGGAGCATAGAAACATGGAATACCGGGTGCACACCTGACAGGCTGGGTGGCAAGGCAAGCTCATAAGCCACCTCCCCAACCCTCCGAAGTAGCTCAAAAGGTCCAATAAACCGTGGACTCAATTTACCCTTCTTTCCAAACCTCATAACACCCTTCACGGGTGAAACCTTCAACAGAACCTTCTCACCAACCATATAGGACACATCAAGAACCTTCCTGTCAGCATAGCTCTTTTGTCTCGACTGCGCTGTACGAAGTCTCTCCTGATCACCTTCACCTTGTCTAAACTATCCTGCACCAAATCTGTACCCAATAGCCTGGCCTCGCCCGGCTCAAACCAACCCATTAGGGATCTACACCGTCTCCCATACAAAGCATCATATGGAGCCATCAGAATACTTGACTGGTAACTGTTATTATAAGCAAACTCTGCGAGCGGTAGAAACTGAATCCTTGACCCTCCAAAATCAAAAACACAAGCGCGTAGCATATCCTCCAATATCTGAATAGTGCGCTCGGACTGCCCGTCCGTCTGAGGGTGAAAACCTGCGCTCAACTCAACCTGAGTGCCCAACTCTCGCTGTACAGACTTCCAAAACTGTGAAGTAAACTGAGTGCCCCTATCTGAAATGATGGAAACTGGGACACCATGCAACCGAACAATCTCCCTAATATATATCTCTGCTAACCGCTCAGAGGAATAAGTAGTACAAATAGGAATGAAGTGCACGGACTTGGTCAGCCGATCTACAATCACCCAAATAGCATCGAACTTCTTCAAAGTCCGTGGGTGTCCAACTTCAAAGTCCATAGTGATTCGCTCCCACTTCCACTCTGGAATATCCATCCGCTGAAGCAAGCCACCCGGTCTCTGATGCTCATATTTCACCTGCTGACAATTGAGACACCGATCTACAAACCCCACAATGTCTTTCTTCATTCTTCTCCACCAATAATGCTGTCTCAGATCCTGATACATCTTTGCAGCTCCTGGATGAATAGAATACCGCGAGCTATGGGCCTCCTCCAGAATCAACTCCCGAAGGCCATCTACATTGGGCACACATATCCGGCCCTGCATCCTCAACACCCCATCATCACCGATAGTCACATCTCTGGCATCATTATGCTGAACTCTGTCCTTTAGGACAAACAAGTGTGGATCATCATACTGGCGCTCTCTGATGCGCTCATATAGGGAAGACCGAGAAATCACACTAGCCAATACCCTACTGGGCTCCGAAATATCCAACCTCACGAACCGATTGGCCAAAGCCTGAACATCAACCGCAAGAGGTCTCTCCCCAACTGGGATATACGCCAAACTCCCCATACTCACCGCCTTTCGGCCACTATATTGGCCTTCCCCGGGTGATATAAAATAGTAATGTCATAATCCTTAAGCAACTCTAACCACCTCCGCTGCCTCAAATTGAGATCCCTTTGCTTGAACAAGTGCTGGAGGCTACGATGATTGGTATACACCTCACAAGACACACCATACAAATAATGCCTCCAAATCTAACGCGTGAACAATGGCAGCCAACTCCAAATCATGAACATGGTAGTTCTTCTCATAAGGCTTCAACTGACGAGAAGCATAAGCAATAACTCTACCCTCTTGTATCAGAACACACCCAATACCAACTCTCGAAGCATCACAATACACGGTATAAGAACCTGAAGCTGATGGCAATACTAACACTAGAGCTGTGGTCAAGGCAGTCTTGAGCTTCTGAAAGCTCTCCTCACACTCATCAGACCACTGAAATGATACACCCTTCTGAGTCAACTTGGTCAAGGGCGATGCAATGTACAAGAATCCCTGAACAAACCGGCGATAATAACCCGCCAAACCAAGTAAACTGCGAATCTCTGTAGCTGAGGACGGTCTGGGCCAACTCTGAACCGCGCCTATCTTCTTTGGGTCCACCTGAATACCTTCGCTGGACACCACGTGCCCCAAGAAAGCCACTGAACTGAGCCAGAACTCACATTTGGAGAACTTTGCATAAAGCTTTTCCTCCCTCAATCTCTGCAACACCACTCTCAAATGTTCCGCGTGCTCCTCCTGACTACGCGAGTATACCAGAATGTCATCAATGAAGACTAAGACAAACAAATCGAGATACGGTCGGAACACACTGTTCATCAAATGCATGAACGGTGCTGGGGCATTGGTTAGCCCGAAAGACATCACCAAGAACTCATAATGACCATATCTGGTCCTGAAAGCTGTCTTAAGAATGTCTGATTCCTAATCTTCAACTGGTGATAACCTGAGCGGAGATCAATCTTAGAGAATACTCTCGCTCCCTGAAGCTGGTCAAACAAATCATCGATACGAGGAAAAAGATACTTATTCTTGATTGTCACTTTGTTCAGTTGTCTATAATCAACGCACATTCTCATCGTGCGATCCTTCTTCTTTACAAGAGAACCAGCGCACCCCACGGTGACACACTAGGATGAATGAACCCCTTATCCAAAAGTTCCCGAAGCTGCTCCTTTAACTCCTTCAGCTCTGCTGGTACCATACGATATGGTGGAACAGAAATGGGCTGAGTGCCCAGCATCGGGTCAATACCAAAATCTATATCCCTGTCTGGTGGCATACCCGGCAGGTCTGCAGGAAATACGTCGGGAAAATCCCTTACAATTGGAACAGAATTAATACTGTGAGCCTTTACACTAACATCCATCACAAACGTTAAGTACGAAAGACAACCTTTCCCAACTATACGCTGGGCCTTTAAGAAAGAAATCACTCTGCTGGGAACATAATCGGTCGAACCTCGCCACTCAATCCGTGGCACACCAGGCATAGCCAAGATCACTGTCTTAGCATGACAGTCCAGAATAGCCCGGCACGGAGATAACCAGTCCATGCCTAGGATAACATCGAAGTCCGCCATACACAATAGCAATAGATCCACTCGGGTCTCCAGACCCCCAATAGACACAATACACGATCGGTACACACGGTCTACCACAATAGTATCGCCCACCGGCGTAGAAACATGAACAAAAGAAATATGGGAGTCGCAGGGCATATCCAGATAACGGGAAAAATAAGACGACATATAAGAGAAAGTAGAGCCAGGGTCAAATAACACAGAAGCATCCCTACGGCAGACTGAGATAATACCTGTAATCACTGCATCTGAAGCAATTGCATTGGGCCTAGCTGGAAGTGCATAGAAGCGAGCCTGGCCTCCTCCGAATCGACCTCCCCCTCTGGGGCGACCCCTAGATGACAGTCCCCCACCCCTAGCTGGCTGGGTGGGTGGTGAAGTGGTTGGGGCTGAGGCTGATGACTGACCCCTCTACTGAGAACGATGAGGGCACTGCCTCCACAAGTGGCCCATCACTCCACACTCATAACAACTCCCGGGTGCTGGAGACGGGGACTGATGGGAACCCCTAGCACCGGTATGACTAGCAGACGCCCCTGGTGTAGAAGAATCCTGAACCGATGGCGCACGGGATGAACCCTGGGCTGGAAGTGCACTAAGTGAAGAATGGCCCTGTTGAGAACCGTGAGAACTGTGGCCTAATGATGCCCCACGATAACCTGGGCGAGCTGACTGACCATGTCGGAACTGTAGGCCTCTACCGTGCTGAAACTGGCCCCTCGAAGGAGCACCCCCAAAACTACCATGTCCTCGTGGCCTCTTAGCCTCCCTCTCCTTGCGCTCCTGGCGACGAACTGACTCAATCTCTCGAGCAATATCCACAACCTCCTCAAATGTAGCACTTAACACCCTCTCCCTAGTCATGAGAACCCGAAGCTGGTAAGTGAGGCTATCAGCAAACCTCTTGATCCTCTGTCTCTCAGTAGCAACCAGCCAAATAGCATGTCGAGCCAACTCCGAGAACCTTATCTCATACTGGGTAAGTGTCATCTCCCCCCGTCGTAGCTGCTCGAACTGCCTCTGCGGCTCCTCCCTAGGGGACTGTGGGACATACTTCTCCAAAAATAGGGCGGAGAATTGCTGCAAAGTCAGAGGTACCAAACCAACAGGCCTACGCCTCTCATATGCCTCCCACCAAGTGAAGGCAGCTCTGGTAAACTGGAAGGTCGTAAATGCAACCCCGCTGGTCTCTAGAATACCCGCAGTGCGAAGAATCCGATGACATCTGTCTAAGAAACCCTGGGCATCCTCGCCCTCTGCACCACTGAAAGTAGGAGGTTGGAGTCTGCCAAACCTCTCCAATCTACGCTGCTCAACCTCCGACATAACAGGAGCACATATCCCTGAGTAGCTGCCACCGGCTGGACTAGTGGTGCCTCCGGTGTCTGCACTCCCTGAACCACCGGATCGGGTGTACGGGTGGCAGGAGTCTAAGAGCCTCCCCCTGCCTGAGAAGTAGCTGCGGCATTAGAAACTGCGAGCGCCTGAGCAAGGCTAGTGCATACTGTCAATATCTGAGCCAGAGTCTCCTGAAGACTCGGAATCACAATGGGCACAACTGGTGCCTGAGCTGGTGCGGCGGGAGCATCCACCACTGGGACCTGACCTTGAACTGGGGCGACTGGCGGGTCTGCAGGTGCTGTCCCAGCTGCTGCGGGGGCTGTACCTCTGCCCCTACCACGTCCTCGGCCTCTAGTGGCTCCCGCTGGTGGTACTGGTGGCCGTCCATCCTGACCGGTAGCGCGTGTCCTCACCATCTATGAGAGAATAGAATAACAGAAGTTTAATACTCGGATGAACAAATCGCACGAAAGAATTTCAAGAATATGGAATTTTCCTTAAGGTTTTGTAGCCTCTTGAGGATAAATACAGACGTCTCCATACCGATCCGCAAGACTCTACTAAACCTGCTCATGACTCGTAAGACTTATGTAACCTAGGCTCTGATACCAACTTGTCACGACTCTAAACCTAAACCCGGTCGTGATGGCGCCTCTCGTGAAGACAAGGCCAGCCGACACACTTCCAGTTCACTTAAAACAGTTAAAAATAATAAACCAAGGTCTTTAATAGAAATAAATCCCAAAAATAACAATATAAGTTGCGGAAATAAAACCAACACAGTCCGACATCGGGGTGTCACCAGTCATGAGCATCTAAGAGAATACTAACAGCCTAAAGTCTAGTCCAATACTACATAACTGAATGAAAAGAAAACTGAAATAGAGGGAGAATGCACTAGGCTGCGAATCACCAAGCAGCTACCTAGTAAATCTCCGAAGACCTGCTGGAACTATCAACCCTCAGGAGCAGGACCTGTAGCTCCCGAATCTGCACACAGGGGTGCAGGGAGTAAAGTGAGTACTCCAACTCAGTGAGTAATAAAAATAAATGACGACTGAGTGATATAAAATCACGTAAGGCACAACATTAAGCTATATGAGGCCAACAAAATCAGTGACTATAAATAAGCAGTGAAAATCTCATAACACCTTTTTAACAGTCAAACAATATTTATATATATGAAAATGCATCAAGAAAAAGTAAACACATAATAAATGGCCCTCGGGCATAGTAACCACAAAATCGGCCCCTCGGGCAATATCACAGAACAATAACAGCCCCTCTGGCTATATCTCATATCACAATGGGTACCCGCGCTCACTGGGGGTATATAGACTCCGGGAGGGGCCCGTTACAGCCCAAGCGCATAATCAAGCCATCTCGTGGCATCATAAACAGGCTCTCGGCCTCATATAAATCTCAAGCCACCTCGTGGCGTACAATCTCAGGCCCTCGGCCTCATTATCATAATAAATGTATTACTGCTGCGGCGTGCAGCCCGACCAAAATGTATCCTCACAACACAGGCCCTCGGCCTTACTCAGTCAGAATCTCATAAGCCCCTCGATCCACAGTAAAATATGAAGCTCAGCTCAAATACCTTTGAAAATATCATTTAATGTGTTTAAAACAGAATAATACAGTCGAGTCTTTAAAATAGTAAAATATAGTATGACTGAGCACCAGTATGAAATCAATCAGTGAAGAAAATATCATTTAAAAATACCCTAAGGGTTCAAACAGCTGGCACGAAGCCCACATATGGCATTTAGCCCAAAATATAATAATATTAAACAACTAGCTATCAAATACGCAGTAAAATAATCATTCGGGATGGACTAAGTCACAATCCCCAACGGTGCTCTATCCCATGCTCGTCATCCAGCGTGTAAGTGACCTCAACATAGCCGTACGCTGTGAAATTTCGGGGTTACACACCCTCAAGACAGCATTTAAAATCATTACTCACCTCAATCCGGCTCGAAATCTAGCTTGCAATGCCTTTGCCCTTCGAAACGACTTCTGAGTGCTCCAAATCTACCAAGTTCAGATTTTTATCATTAAATTATGCTAAACGAATGAATTCCAATTGAAAAATATCGATTTTAAGCACAAAACCCAAAATCAGTCAAAACCCGACCCCCGGGCCCGCATCCCGAACTGGACAAACTTTATACAAAATGTTCGTCATCATCTCACGAGTCTGTACATATAAAGAACTCGAAAATCGGAGTTAGTTTGACCCCTCAAATCATCCCTAGAAGGTCTCATAATCTCAAGCCCTAACTCCATCTTTTTCTACTGATTTTCATAAATTAGACACTGATATTTTGTTCCTTAATCACAAATAATCAAGTTTTAGGGTCCAAAATCCTTACCTCAATGAAGAACAATGATTTCCTCTCTTCAAAATCGCCTCAAAGCTCTTTTTCCCGTTAAAAAAATGGTGAAAAAGGGTTCAAAGTCGCGGAACAGGTCTTTAAAACATTCTGCCCAGCTATTAAAATTCCTTCATCGCAATCGCGGGACAACCTTCGTGATCGCGAAGCACAAATACTCGGCTCCCAAAAATTACTCTATGCGAACGCGTGAAGTACCATGCGAATGCGATGCTCAGACCTTTTTACACTACGCGATCGCGGACCAACTACCGCGTTCGCAAAGAACAATCTCCAAGCCAACACTCATGGTCCACTTACTCTACGCGAACGCGACCATCACTACGCGTTCGCGATCAGCAACTTCCTCACCTCTATGCGATCGCAACCCAACCTCCGCGAACACGAAGTACAACTGCACCTCCCCCTCAAAACCTTCTACGCGATCGCGAGAGCCCCTACGCGATCGCGAAGAGAAATCTTCTGCAACAGCTGAACCTGCAATTTCTGCAACTCCAAACTTCATGAAATGGTCCGGTTGACCATTCGAAACTCTCTCGAGGTCCCTGGGACCTCAACCAAAAGCACAAACATATTCCATAACCTTAATTTAACTTGTACCAATCTTCAAAACACCTCAAACAACATCAAAATCACGAAAACTCTTCAAATTCAAGCCTAAGGTTCTAAATTCTTCTGCATTCCGCTTTTGATTACAAACCCAACCAAACCACATCCAAATGACCTGAAATTTTGCACACACATCCCAAATGACATAACGAAGCTACTGGAACTTTTGGAATTCCATTCTGACCCCTATATCAAAATCTCACCTATCAATCGGAAAACGCCAAAAACTCAATTTCGCCAATTCAAGCCTAAATCTACTCCGGACCTCCAAAACACATTCCGATCACACTCCTAAGTAAAAAATCATCTCCCGAAGCTATTCAAACCATCGGAACTCACATCTGAGCCCTCTAACGGATAAGTCAATATCTGGTTGACTTTTCTAACTTAAGCCTTCTTAAAAGAGACTAAGTGTCTCAAAACCTTTCCGAACCGGAGCCAACCAACCCGATCACATTTAAAACAATTATTAAGGCAAATAGAAGTAGAAATGGTGGAAAACGGAGCGGTAACTCATGAGACAACTGGCCGGGTCGTCACAACAAGAAGTTAGACAATCATGGAACATGAATCTATCAATAGAACACAATAGGGCAAACGATTCTAGCATGATCCATTTAGGAACTTACACCAATTTCACGGATGCCAGGGGTTCGATTCTAGGAAGAAGGGGGTTTAGCCATACATACCTCAATATAGCTTTTAGGAAAATTCTACTTTTTGAAGTCATCTTAAAACAGTTGAGTCGAGGCTTGTTTCATAATCTTTTTCATATATTTTCTCATTTCATAGACCTCACTAGGCACAATTATAGGCGTTATCCACACTCTATTTCCCCAGTTTATTTAGTTTATTTTCAAATATCTTTATAGTTTATCATCAACTAAACACAACCAATCAAGACATTTAGTACACATACGAGCAATTAGGAGTATTAAGCATATTGTGTTTTACTCACCTAGTTGGTATATCAGTTTTCATTTAAAATACAACTCAAAGCCATACCACTCTTAATAAGCAACCCATACTTTAATCATCTATCGTTCAATATAATGCTTGTTCAGCATAGTCAAGTTTATGAGTTTATAGGGGATAACCCGGAATGTAAAAATTAGGGGTTTGGACCGATCATACTTAAACTTACGGAAACATTATGGAATTCAATCCCGAGAGATAAAGTTTAGCCCACATACCTGGTTGAGCTTTCCCTTAAGTTACTACAACGTTCCGGAAATCCTAGCAATTCCAATCTATTTCGAGATATAACATTGAACACAAATTAGGAAGATATTCATAGTCTTAGCTCGTTTGACCATTCCATCAAAAACTAGGTGTGCAGTAAGTCTTTAAGGTCCTTTTATAGAGGATTTCATCAACCTTCAACCCATCCATAATTATTTTTAGCTCAACAATGTTCCTACACCTGTTGATAATGCATGCAAGCAATATAACAACTCCAATACCCACAAACTTTCTTTATAATTACCCATCTTTAGCTAAAATTCGAAATTAAGGGTTAGGGTGTAGAATCTTACCTCAAGGATGAAGATCTAGTGTGTTTTCATTGTTAATCTTCAAAGATTTGTGTAAGAATTGAAGAATGATTTAATGGAGATCACTTTCTCACTCTAAGGCTCCCTCTCTCACTCTATAACATCAAATTTTTGCTCAAAAATGACACATTGCGTGTATTTAATAAAGTTGGGTCGAGCTATAAAGATAGAAGAATGGATAGTCCAAGATTCCGGACCAGGCTACAGGCCTGGCGTCACCAGCTTAAAGCCTGGTCTATTCTGGCTTTATCCAGGCCTCACCAGCTTAAAGCCTGGTCTAGCCTGGATTTATCCAGGTCTCACCAGCTTAAAGCTTGGTCTAGCCTGGCTTTATCCAGGCCTCGCCAATTTAAAGCCTGGTCCAACCTGGTCTAGCCGTGACGAAAAATTTCAACTCCCTAACGCATTGTTCAACCCAAAACTCCGAAAATACAATGTATTAGCCTACCTTGACACCACAAAACCTTAATTTACATAGTGAAGTTTTCCGGGGCCTTACATGCACATTAGTCTAAAAACATCATACGAACTTGCTCGTACGATCAAATCGCCAAAATAACACCTAGAACTACGAATTTAGCACCAAATCAATTGAAATTTTCAAGAAAACTTTGAAACTTCTAATTTCTCAATCGGACGTCCGAATCACGTCAAGCGAACTCCGTTACTCACCAAATTTCATAGACAAGTCATAAATGTGATATTGGACCTATACCGGGTTCCGAAACCAAAATACGGACCCGTTATCGAAGAAGTCAAACATTGGTCAAACATTTCAAATGCATACAGCCTTTAACTATCAAATTTTGACAAGGTCCGATATCTCGGGCAAGGGAATTCTGATTATTATTCCGGACATACACCAAAGTCCCAAATTACTATACGGACCCACCGGGACCTTCAAAACATGAGTCCGGGTCCGTTTACCAAAAGGTTGACCGAAGTCAACTCAAATAAAGTTTTAGGCAAATTTTTCTTATTTTTATTAACTTTTAGTAAAGCTTTCCGGAAATATGCCCGGACTATGCACGCAAATCAAGGAGGGTAAAAATGAGATTTTTAAGTCTTAAAAGCGCAGAATTGATTTCTAAAACATAAGATGACCTTTCGGGTCATCACACCAACTAAATATTCACAAGTTCAAGACTTTGTTTAGCAATACACAATATTCAAGGAGTGTTTTATACTGCATCACCTCCATCTTCACTACTAGAAGCTTCATCACCAGCATGATTCGAAGGGTCATGACGAGATGGATTATCATCTGGGGAAGACTCATGAGACCGAGGAATCGGGAAAGCACCACTAGCAAGAAGATTGGCCAGCTGACCTTGAAGGACATTAAATTGTTGGCCCCTCTTTTCTAGCCTACCTTGAAGGTTATCAAATTATTTATCTCTCTTTTCTTCTCTAGCCTTTGCCTCTTCAAGCTCTGCTGACAGCTTTGCGATCTTCTTCTCCATAGCCGAGAGAGTCGACCTATCAAGTGCCTCGCCCTAGGCGGAAGTCCCTATACCTTGCAATCCAGCCCTGTAGCGCGGAAATGATCTTTTTGGAAGGTCGTAAGATATACCCTTTTTAGGACCACCGAAAATATCTAACCAAATCTTCTGCGCTTCTTCGTCTGAAATGGAAGGTGGGTCGCCTTGCTCATTCAGTGGCAAGCTCTGACTGTACTCCTCCGTAGTAGTCTTATAGAGACCCTTTATTTAGGAGATAGAAAATTATTAAATATATAATATTATAAACATTAATTTTAAGCTATAGTAGTTATGAAATTTATATATGTAGTCTCTGCCCGATACTTGACCCATCCGGATGTGAGTCTCCAAGAAGAACTCATCGTGAGTTAGCTTCCTCTCATATTTTTTTCTTACAAATATAATAAAACATGTTAACTAAATAAAAATAAATATAGTTTGATAAAATTAAATTTAAATGCTTTAAGGAATTACCAATAGTCTCCTCGCAGTCCCCATGCTCCATGCATCCACACAGCGCAATGAGCCACCCTTCTCAGATGCTCGGGCTTTCTTTCCCTGTTCACTCTTCTTCTCGAAATTCTTAGTGAACCACTGCCTCAGTAGATCCTCCCATAAATGCGGTAGAATCCATGAACGCTTCTTGGATTTCTTCCGAGTAGAACAGAAGGAATAAGATAGTCTCTTACGATATTTGAACTCAAAGTTTGCAAGAATTGCACTGTTATGCCGATCCTCCCATGCACACTTAGTTTGCAAATGAAGTGTGTAATGTTAGATGAAAATATTGTTATATAATTCTTAAATAGATAAGAATTATATTAAAACCTTAAATTTGTTGAAAATTTGCTCCACTAGCTCCGGTGGAAAATCACTCCAAGTCGCATAGGGTGCATCATACAACCGGCCAAGAGTTTCAGCGATTATCTTTATAGTCTGATGACTAGGTATGAACCTGCAACATAGCAATTATATTAAATAAACAAGCCTAGCTATTATAATTCAGCAAAAACAAAAAAGTAATAAATAAATCTTACCCCTTGCTCTCAGTCCTGATGATCATCCTATGATAACGATCATATCGCACTGCATCTGGATCATGATGATGTGGTGTATGTGAAGCGTGCGTAGAAGGGGAGGCATCTGGCTCAACGCTATTATCTTAAAGGCGTAGTCTAGAAATGCTAGGAGACGAACTCTATGGAGAGGGAGGCGAGGTCGCTGATGAAGATAGATGCGATCGTAGACTCCTGTTGCGATCCAGACCACTGCTGCGATCCAGACCCCTGTTGAGATCCGGGTGGCTGTAATCTAGATGGATGCAATCCAGCTGGTGGTGAAGAAAATAGAGCAGATGACGGGCGTATCACCATATGGCCCTGTGGCTGCTGGCTTGGTGTACCCATGTAACTATATGCAGGATTATGTGGAAGAAGCGGCGTATAGCCCTGGGTGGAGAATGGTAAGAATATTACTAGTAGGGCGAATGGTAGGTAGTTTGATGAGTAGATGGATGTGGTGGAAAAGATGTGTGCCTAGAAGATTGATGTCGGTCATTAGCAGCGGAGGGATGCAAGTGTGAAGTGGAAGGAAGCGAGGGTGTAGCACTATCCTCATAATCAATAGGCCTCTTATCCTTACTAGACCTACCTCGACCCCTACCGGTCATCTGCATAAATTAAATAAATATTAGAATTGAGATTATAAATCTATATAAGTTGAGAGAGCTTGAAAAAACTAGCATGCTAGTCATCTTCGAAATATCCTTCCTCATCCGAAAATTCTTCCTCTCCACTTATTTCATTATCATCAGGTGATTCTGCGTCCTCATTTTCTATCGTTGTTATTCCTCCATATCAACTTCTTCTAATATGCGTTGAGGATACTCCAAGACATTTTCTAACTGATCGTCCGCCATTTGGTTAACACTTGAGGCATCGTTTTGTTAAGCAACATCTAGCACATTCTCAACTTTCACCCTACCAACAGGATTAGTTTTTATTATAACCAACGAATCAGACGTATCCCTCCGTAATGGTTATGGAGCATAATACGCTTGCCTAATATTTTCTATAATTATAAAAGGATCATAGTAATCATACTTCCTTTTTTTATTAACCTCAATTATGTTGTACTGCGAGTGTACATTTGTACCTCTTCTAGGTGTTGGGTTAAACCACTTGCATTGGAAAAGTATGATCTTCTTATTTGGCCAACCTGAATATGATAATTCTAGAATCTCTTTGATCACATCATAATAATCATTTTCCCTATCCTGGTTGCCTTCACCACCTTTAACACACACCCCACTGTTATTGCTTTTTTTTTATACTTGGAGCATTCCTCGGTGTGAAATATGTAACTATTCACAAAATACTTAGACATAATTGTAACTGTAGGTGCAGGTCCCCAAGAATAGCTTTCAAAAATTGATTACACGATTGTTTGGATTATTGACCTACATGTAGTATTAAAAAAAATCACAAGTGTGCTAGTATATTCACAAGTGACCAAGTATGTATATTCACATGTGAGCAAGTATGTAAGCTAAACTTACACTCTTTAAACCACACCTCAAATGTAGAATATACAGTATCATGGCCAAATTGACTCACGAAGTCACTGAGCGATACATTGAAAATTTTGTTAGTTGCATCAACCTAATTAAATAATAGTCCATGTAAATTAATCTTATGACAACACTTACTTAGGAAAGGGTTGAACTTCCGGACAATTTAGTAATACGTGATTTGAAGCTGATTTGTACTCCATAGTACTTAGGCCCCTTTTTGATCGATCTTTAGAACCTCGGCCGGGTTGATTTAATATGGACATTGGTCGATATAATGGATCATTTTCAATCATGACATTGTTCCGATTGGGCCTATTTCTAGCACATGGCACATGACTCTCGAAATAGTAAGAACAAAATTGGGCAGTTTTCTTTGCAAGATAGGCTTCGCATACAAATCCTTCAATCCTATTCCTTTGTTTAACAAATCGTTTACACTTGCCGATAGTCCTGCACATTGTCATATTAGATGATAATATTAAAGAAAATTACAAGAATGAATCAAGATTTGATCATTACCTCTCGAATGGATACATCCACCTACATTAAACTGGCCATCCAAGTCGCGCCTCGTGTACAAGGTGAGTTGGGAGGTGTTCTATCACATCAAAGAAACTACATGCAAAAATCACCACATGCAAAAATCATTAAAGGAATGTTCCGATTCATTTGAAATAGGTTTTCTTCCCTTAATGTGGTAGAACATGCTTAATTTCCAGCAGTCATCCACCCAGACAACATTCCATACGCAGGAAAATCATTAATGGTCCACATTAAATTAGCACGCAAGTTAAAACTTTGGTTAGTTGATATGTCATATGTCTCAACTCCATCATACTGCAACCGTTTTATCTCCTAAATTAGAGGTTGCAAATATACATCAATCAAACTCTTTGAATTGCGGGGGCCGGGAATAATACAATTTAAAAAAATATATGGACTAGTTATACAAATTTCAGGCGGAAGATTAAATGGCTTAATAAAGACTGGCCAGCATGAATATGGTGTTACAGAAACAGAAAATGGCGTGAAACCATCAGCACACAAACCTAATCGAACATTCCTCGGTTCACTAGCAAAATCCGGAAACATCCTATCAAAATGCTTCCAAGCTTTCCCATCTGAAGGATGACGCATACTACCGGGCGGCTTCTATTTTCATAGTGCCATTTCATATGAGGAGCGAAACTCATCGATGTCTACAACCTCTTTAATCTAGGAATAAGAGGTAAATAATTCATCAACTTCATAGCAACCTTCTTCCCGCTGGAAACCCGCTTAAAATGAGGTTTTTCACAAAATTTACAACTTTCTAAATCTGCATTACCCCTATAATACAACATGCAACCATCTTCAGAATAATCGATTCTCATAGACGAGAGTCCTAACTTAGAAACCAATTTTAGCCTTATAGAAATCTTCAGGTTGGTTCAACTATTTCACTCATAAGGCCAATGAAAGAATCTATTCCCGCTTGAGAAATATTGGTATCTGATTTGATACTTAATAATCTAACGGCAACAGACAACTGAGAGTGCATACTTCCTTCACACAGTGGACGACTAGCAGCCTCTAACTGTTCATAAAAATATTTTACCTCTTCGTTAGGAAGTTGTTCAACACTTTCATGGGGTTCAAACTCGAAGTGCATCCCAAAAGCATCCGCAACCATTTGATGGTATCTATGATGTTGAACGCTATTCTCCATCGACCTACTACTTTCACCAACAAGTACGTTATGAAATACACCATCACTACCATCAACCTCTCCATGAATAGTCCATACAAAATAATTATCCATAAACTCGTTCTATAAAGATGAGTGGTAACATCCTCGAACCCAAAAAATTCAAACACTTGCACTTCATACAAGGACAGCTAATCATCCATCAAATCCGAAACGATTCAAGTGATATTGCATGCCTAATAAATTCCTTAACCCCTTCTATAAATTCCTCCCTTAAAAATCGACGATTAGAATAATTCCTATTATACATCCAACTACGATATTTCATCTACACAAAGAACAAACAAATTACATGTTATATTAATTTACTATTCAAATTAATTTATAGAATTAAGTTACATAACAAACTTAGTTACAAAGTAGTGAATTTAAATAATTTGAGTGCATATTAATTTAAATACAATATTGTTTAAACTGTACACATTCAACGTCAATCATATATATTTTATGTGTTATTTGAAACGTTGTGACTTTTCATGAAAGGTTGAAAGATGACACTTCGTATTCATAAGATCAGTCATGAATGGGGTGTCTATATATTATATTGGTGTATAAATAGGACCGACTGAATTTCTAATGAGATAATAAGGAATTTTAAGAGTTTGCAGTAAAACTTTTTCATAATTAAAAAAAATGAGTTTCCGAACTTGGAATAATAGTTCAATGGATTCCTCGACAATGCTAGCTAGTTTCAGAATTCACAAAATTTTGTTTGAGAGAACACTTGCCATTAACTGGTAGCAAATTATAAGCGACGGAAAATAATTCGATAAATAAAGTAATTCATTAGCACCTCAAAAAGTATTACCAATTAATTTCATATTCAATTTTGTCTTTCTACCAACCATATATATTTCCCAGTTACATAGAGTAAACCTTAAATCTAAAGAATTATAAATCAATTGAAAGAATCCTAAAGTCTCAAATTATAAACCCTAGTTTATGCAATTGAAAGAATTTAAATAACTAAAATTAACAAATATAGATAACTAATCTTCAAAGAGAAGAGAGGGGTATAATTTTGGGTGAAAATGACAGTGGGTGGAGGCTGTGGTGGAGCTGTGGTGGCCGACGAGCAGTGGTGGTACGCGACAGTGGAGGCGGCGACGGCGGACGGGGAGACACGAAGGGGGGGGGGGGCTTTGATTTTGGGTGAGAAGGGAAGGAGGAGGTAATTTGGGTGGGATTTGGGTGAAATTGCACCATTGGAAGAGAAAATGATATAAAGAGAAAAGAGAGAAATGGAAAAAAAACCTGTCTCTGGGAGCCCTTACTTAAAAGTTTCCAACCGACTTCGGTCGGAAATTACAGTCCGTACATTTAAGTTTTTGATCGAATTATATATAATTTAGGATGTTAGATCAATTAGGTAATTAATTAAATATTAAATGTTACTTATTTAAAAGCTATTTATATAAATTGACTAAAATCGGCCGACTTTGATCGGTTTTGTACTTAAATTAAGTTTTAAAAAAATTTAAAATTAAAATACCGACCAATTTCGGTTAGAAATGTTGTGGTCAAACAATCAATTAAAAACTTAAATGTACCGGCTGTAATTTCCGACCGAGTATATGTTGTTGCTACAACTTAAATTTTAATATAACACTACATCTTATAGCTCTAAACATTTTGCTTTGAAATGTGTTCTAGCGTGTTGGATGCCGATACTTAGACTCGATCTTTCACACATTAAAACTCAATAATATCTTGTCAGTTAAAATCAAGAATTACTCATGTTATAGGTTAAATAAAGTGATAAAAATATATCCTAAGTTAATCGGATATAATTCATTTCCAATTGATCTACTGGTCAAGTATCCGAGCAAAGTATAATCAGGTGATCGAGAATAACTAGATTTATCACATAGAATATCGATTGTATAATCTAGCAATTCTCAATTGATCCACTAGTCAACTATAAAGGATGCCACTGACAAGATTTCTATATCTATAGCAGCGTCACCGCCCTCAGTCTCCTCTTGCTGAATCTTATCATCCTTGACTCTGGGAGTAGCTGCGTTGGTGAACATCTGGCGCACTGCCTCGGCAGTGACAGTGTCACGACCCAAGTCCGAAGGCAAGTCTAACTCATATGCTACCTGCCCTACCTTGCGTATGATCCTATATGGTCCAATGTACCGAGGGCTAAGTTTTCCCCATTTTCCGAACCTCATAACGCCTTTCATCGGTGAAGGAATACCCAATCGTCAACCTGAAATTCCAAGTCTTGCCGTCGATTATCCGCATAAGACTTCTAACGGCTTTGAGCGGCTAATAACCTTTCCTGTATAAGCTCAATTTTCTCGATTGCCTGCTGTACCAATTCTGGTCCTACTAACGTAGCTTCCCCAACATCGAACCACCCTATAGGTGACCTACACGTCCGTCCGTAAAGAGCTTCGTATGGAGCCGTCTAAATACTGGAATGGTAGCTATTATTATATGTGAACTTAATAAGCGGCAGATGATCATCCCAGCTGCCTTTGAAGTCTATCACACAAGCTCGTAACATATCTTCCAGTGTCTGAATAGTACGCTCAACCTGTCCATCTGTCTGGGGATGAAATGTTGTACTAAGACTTGCTTGAGTCCCCATTCCTTTTTGGAAGGACCTCTAGAAGTTAGCTGAAAATTGAGCTCCTCTATCCGAGATAATAGATACAGGGACACAATGCAGTCGTACTATCTCCTTAATATAAAGCCTTGCATAATCCTCTAAGGAATATGTAGTCCTAACGGGCAGAAAATGGGCTGACTTTGTAAGCCTATCAACAATCACCCATATCGAATCGAACTTACGCTGGGTACGAGGTAAGCCTACGATGAAATCCATATTGATTACTTCCCATTTCCAAGTCAGAATCTCCATAGCCTGCAATAATCCACCGGGTTTCTGATGCTCAATCTTAACTTGCTGACAGTTAGAACACTGAGCAACAATCTCCGCTCTATCCCTTTTCATTCCGTCCCACCAATATACTTCCCTGATATCATGATACATCTTTGTCGCTCCTGGATGGATAGAATAACGAGAATAGTGAGTTTCTCCTATAACCTGCTGATGCAGCCCTACAACATTAGGGACACATAATCGTCCTCGATATCTAAGGACCCCATCTTTTGTAATCTCAAACGGTGTCTTCTCCTTCTGAGGGGTGGTATCCCTATAATGAACTAACACAGGATCCTCGTACTGGCGTCCCTTCACTTCAGTTACTAAAGAGGATGTTGCCATATCCTGAATAGTAATTCCAATATCGCCTGAGTCCAGTAACTGAACTCCAAGACTAGCTAGCTGATGAATCTCATGAGCTATTCCCCTCTTTTCTAGCTGTAAATATGATAGGCTACCCATCGATCTACGGCTGAGGGCGTCGGCTACCATGTTCGCCTTCCCCGGCTGGTATAAAATATCAACATCATAGTCTTTAAGTAGCTCCAACCATCTTCTTTGACGTAAATTCAATTCCATTTGCCTGAAGATATACTGGAGGCTTTTATGATCCGTATAGATATCAACATGAATTCCATACAAGTAGTGCCTCCACATCTTTAGTGCATGAATCACTGCGGCTAACTCCAAATCGTGTGTCAGGTAGTTCTTCTCGTGCTTTCTTAGTTGTCTAGAAGCATAAGCTACAACCTTACCATGCTGCATCAACACACAACCCAATCCAACGCCTGAAGTGTCACAATAGATCACATAACCATCGGCCCTTCTGGGAGCGTTAAAACCGGTGCTGAAGTTAATCTGTCCTTTAATGCCTGGAAACTCCGTTTGCAAGCATCAGTCCATTGAAACTTTGCTCCCTTCTGAGTCAACTTTGTCAAAGGTGCTGAAAGGGAAGAAAATCCCTCAACAAATCTCCTGTAATAGCCTGCCAAACTGAGAAAGCTACGAACCTCCGTCGGTGTTGTGGGTTTAGGCCAAGTCATTACTGCCTCAATATTTTGTGTATTTACCCGGATGCCTTCACCTGAAATGATATGCCCAAGGAAAACTACATAGTTCAACTAGAATTCACATTTAGAGAATTTTGCATACCACTTCCCTTTTTGTAGAACTCTGAGCACAGTACATAGATGATCTACATGCTCAGCCTCTGAACGAGAATACACCAATATATCATCGATAAATACAATTACGAACAGATCTAAAAAGGGCCTGAACACACAGTTCATCAAATCCATGAATATTGCTGGGGCATTGGTCAAACCGAACGACATAACACAAAACTCAAAGTGCCCATATCTGGTCCTGAATGTTGTCTTTGGAATATCTTCATCCTTAACCCTTACCTGATGGTACCCGGACCTCAAGTCTATTTTTGAAAAACACTTGTCACCTTGCAATTGATCAAATAAGTCGTCAATCCTTGGGAGCGGGTACTTATTCTTGATTGTCACCTTATTCAATTGTCTATAATCAATACACATCCGTAAGGAACCAGCTTTCTTCCTTACAAATAACACGGGCGCTCCCCACGGTGATGTACTAGGTCTGATAAATCCTTTTTCAAGCAAGTTTTTTAGTTGTTCCTTTAACTCTTTCAGCTCTCCGGGGGGAATTCTATAGGGAGGAATGGATATTGGATGAGTATCTGGTAGTAGGTCAACAACAAACTCAATTTCTCGCTCTGGTAGATGACCTGGAAGCTCATTGGGAAACTCATTAACCACAGGGATGGACTGAATGGTTGGTGACTCTACTTCCACATCCTCAACCCGAACTAAGTGATAAAACAGTCCTTTCTGATCATCTTCCTTGCCTTGAGATAGGAAATAAATCTTCCTCTCGGCGATGCCGTATTACCTTTCCACTCCAAAATAGGTTCCCCTGGAAATTAAAATCGGACTATCTTTGATCTACAATCAACGTTGGCATGACAAGAAGTCAACCAATCCATACCCATTACAACATAGAATTCTACCATATCTAACTCGATTAGGTCTGCTATGGTAGATCGACCATGAACTACTATCATACAACCCCTATATACTCGCTTAGCTATCACTGAGTCCCCAACAGGTGTATACACCTCAAAAGGTTTAACCAATTCAGGTTTTATTCCAAAATTACTAGCAACTAACATATGATAAGGTGGAACCTGGGTCAATCAGTGCATATACATCATATGAGGAGACTGATAATATATCTGTAACAACATCAGGCGATGACTCCTGGTCCTGTCGTCCTGCCAATGCATAAATGCGGTTCTAAGGACTGGTCGAGCTAAATGCTCTGCCTCTACCTTATTTTACTTAAGTATGATTAATTAGTAAATGGGATAGTATTTTTAGTCTTGTTCAAGGAGAAAGAATAAAACACGACTCATTGGTGTTTGTGGACCTTGCCCAGGGGGGCGTACTGATGATGACGAACCAGCTACAAATCCCGCTGGCTGCGCTATGCTTGCATCACCTCTCGTCGGACAATCCCTCATAACGTGGCCCGAATAACCACAAGTATAACAAACACCCAATCCCATACGGCACTGCCCGACATATTTCTTACCACACTGAGTACATCGTGGCAAGGGCGGCCTCATCTGACTTGACTCACCCCTATACTGAGAACCTGAGGCCCTGGAATTCTGACCAGGCCCTGAATATGTCGAATGATCAAATCTCTTACCACCAAACTGGGGGGCTGCGCTAGCCGATGGCTGGGCTGGATACCTCGGGTACTATTGTCTCTGACCACCTCGGAACTCACCAAAAAGACACGAAGACCTCGCTCTCTTATTCTGGGCCCTATCATGCTCACGATCCATCCTTTGTTTCTGCTTACGCTCCTCTACACCCTGAGTGTATGCCTGAATACGAGAAATATCCATGTCCGACTGAAGTGAGACCGACATACAATCGTTAAGCAAATGCCGCTCTAATCCCATCACGAACCGGTGAACCCGATCCTCCATCTTAGATACAATAGTGGGAGCATAGCTAGCCAATGAATCAAACTGAAGACTGTACTCCCGAACACTCATGTTACCCTGCCGAAGGGTCAAGAACCTATCAACTCTGGCCCGTCTAAGCTCAGGTGGCAGATAATGATGAAGAAAAGCTTCTGTAAACTCCTTCCATACTACTGGAGGGGCATCCTCACCTCTGGAGAATTCCCAAGACTCGTACCAATTAGCTACAACATCTCAGAGTATATAGGAAGCTAGCTCAACTGACTCAGTCGCAGTGGCCTTCATTATCCTTAATGTCCTCTGCATTCTATCAATAAATACCTGAGGGTCCTCGTTTGGATCTGCCCTAGTGAATACTGGAGGGTCTAAATTAATGAAGTCACGAACCCTCGCACTGACGGACCTATCTGCATGACCAATACCTACTTCCTGACGCCGAGCATGTGCGGCTACTAATCAGGTTAATAGCTGAATAGCATCTCTCATCTCCTGACCCGGTGCATCTTGCTGAGGAGCTGGACGTACAGGGGCGGGCGCTGGTGCTGGTGCCCATAGGAGCTCTTCTGGAAAGGGCGGGGTATGTGAAGTCTGATATGGAATCTCACTATGAGACTCCCCCCGAGCCCTGGTAACTCGTGGCACCGACTACTAGTCTCACCAGCCACGGACTTTCCTTTTTGGGCGGTTGTAGTCTTTGGAGGCATCGCTGAAAATATAACATATCGTTAGGAACATGAATTCTTATATCGCACGATCTAAGACAAAAAGAGAGGATAGCATCCTATATGTCCTGTAGCCTCCTGTTTATAAGTATGGTGCACAACACACTCATAAACAAGACTCTACTAGACACGGTCTGTAGACAACCCTAGGACAGAACTGCACTGATACCACTTTTGTCACGACCCAAACCGATGGGCCGCGATGAGTGCCCGAGTCCTACCTATCGAACACCCTTAAGCATGCGACTAAGATATACACATGAATAATATCTGCTGAATTACGAGAGTAACATGCATGAGGAAAACCTGTCCAAACAACATATATACATATACGTGCGGATTACAGTAGGCGAACCAACAAGGCCGCGATAGACAACTATATACCCAAAACTGAATGCCGACGAAGCCACATACTATCCAACTGTACACATATGTCTACAAACTTCTAATAAAAATACAGCTGTACAAAGACGGGACTGATCCACATCATACCCATATATATACACATATACAAGCATATCGTACCAAAATCAAAAGCAGCTCCGGATCAAGTGCAGCATGCCAACTCTCGCTGATCAATGAGCCTAAGAAGGGGGACCGTCGACTTTCCTACCTGCACCTGCGGGCATGAAACGCAGGCCCCGGAAACTAGAGCGTCAGTACGAATAATGTACTGAGTATGTAAGGCATGAACATCAGTACATAAGAGACATAGATGAAACATAGAATAAAAAAATCCATCTGTAAATCTGAATAACTTTGTAAATCCTGAAAAATTTATAATGTCATGCACGTGCATATAAATGTCGTATCATGCATAGGTATAGGTGTACATAATATCATCAAGCCTCTGAGGGCATCCCATCATTTCGTCTCGGCCACGGTGGGCAACATCATCAACATATACCAACTGATCAGGTGGCTGGTGCGTATATAACACCGTAACTTTTTCCCATATCCCATATACATATATCTACATATATACACGTATATAATGTCATATGATCATGGGTCAGTATAAATGAATGCGATGCGTGAAATGCATAAAAAATACGTTAATAAGATTTTTCTCGGAATGCCATAAAAATCAATATACCTTTCGGATAAACTTTATCAAATATGTATTTTTTTAAGATCCTTGAACAGAAGATATAATAAGAATTCACATGGGGAACCGAGAATATAGACACCCCTAGTATTTCTATGAATAGAGTCATATATAAAAGTTGCGTATTCTGCTCGTTTCATTTGTATTATTTGGATCATGCCAAAAATAAAGAAGACATAGCCTTAACATACCTGGAGTAGGGAAAACTCCGTATAATATTCTTGGAGAAGATTGCACCGTACTCCTTTAGAACCGCAAAATCTTACGTTGCTACGATTCTAACAATTCTCGTTGGAATTGTTTTGCTGAAAGAATCTCGTTGGAAGCCTTTGTGGATTGAGTCTAGCTTTCGTTCTTGAAGTATTTTGAACTATGAAGAATGATATATGATTCTTACGTTCTGATTTTTGTCCAAATGAAAGATGGAAACAAGACTTGTAACAAGTCTTTCTTATTAAATTCCTATTATCCTTAGCTAGCCACCTAATCATGAAGGGACTAAGAGTCATTCTCTTAGTTTGTGGCTTTCTGCCACATTTTTGGGGGGAGGGATTAATCTTATCCACTAAATTTATTAATTAACTAGGTAATTCCGTTACCCGGTAATTAACCAATTACCCGCATAATTAAAAATTGACTCAAATTACTTAAAATTCTATTTATTTTTAATATACTTTATACATCATACTATTACAGTCATATGGTACCTTGTATGGTACTAGTCCATAAATATCGGGTGTTATCGCTCAACCCGTATTTTATCCCAAATCGGCAACCTTCAACGAAACTCGTTTTCTTTAATTCGTGTACCCTTTATCCTTCATGATACTTACTGATCGCTTGTTATAATTAGCATAAATACGTTAACCTCAAGATAATCTCATCCCCGAGTCTACATCATTTAACTGAAGATGAGACTTTTAATGTACGAAAATGCAAGATATAACAGACGGCAATCAGGTCTAGCTCCTCAGACTGGCCAGCTGGTGCCACTGGAGCTGATGGTGCTGCTGGTGCTAGTGGATATAACTCCATCAGCATGTCAAATGGAAGATCACCAGCTACTGCTATCTTGGTCACCTCTCTCCTCAACCTGTCAATTGATTTCTTGGATGCCTGTGATTTCCTTATTTCCTTTACCTGCTTTCCTAGCTCCTCAATCACTGCTCCATGTGCTACCAAGGTGTTCATTATGATGGTCTGGTTCTCCAAGAGCTTCTTCAATGTCTCCTCCACTATCGGAGGAACCTGGAGTGCTGGAATGGATGACTGCTCTGCAATAGTACTGGATATGTTTGACAGCTTTGCAATGGCTATCTGCATCCAGTTGTAGAGGCTCACCAGTGTTTAGGAGACTCGCAGTAGGCACCGACTTCAAAGTCGAGGTGGAAGGAATTGATGCTGAAGGTGGGGGCATGGAAGTTGTACTAGCTGAAGGCTCTGCTTAAGCAGATGGCAAGTCAATTGTTTCAGTAGCTACCCCTGCGGGCTTGTCAGACTGGCCCGCAGTAGTAGGGGACTGACCCTTCTTCTTTAGGTTTCCACCACATATCAAAGAATACCATGAGAAAGGCTTCTTCGCCCGCACCTTATTATCAAAATCCCTCGGCTCCACCCCTACATCCGTAAGGTACTCAGTGATGGTGTCGGGATACGGGTAGGAGCTTTCACCTTTCCTGGCGACCACAGACATGTTGGCCGACATTACGGCACCCACATTAATCGGGTACCCGGCCATAATAGAGGCGACTAGCACTGCTTACGAAATCCGAAGATTTGTTTCATTTTGGCACGGGTCTAGTCTGCTGCACAAAAATGTCTGCCATCCCTTTTCCTCAAAGTTTAGGGTGTTCCGCTGAATAGGAACCCCTGCTATGATCCATGTTGGAGGTGCCCCCAGAACTACAAGAATTTCAGCTAGCCACGGGCGAGCTGCATCTCCTAGTGCTAGATTTTCTAGGTATTGCACAGGCTCTAAATCTTCAAACCCTAAATAAGTGTTCAGGGTGTTCTAGTCGAATCCCACCTTCAAATTCCTCACTTTTTGTTACCTTGGTCCCTTTCTTTATATATGCGCCACATTGGTGTAAAATTCCCGGACCAGGTATTCCTTGGCATCTACCACACTTTTGGTGAACCACATTCACCCCGTCCGCTCCCAAAACTGTCTCAACACTGCCGAGTTGTATTTGTCATGGTCTTTCAAATTGAACTGACGCTCAAGAGTGAGCGATCTCACCGGCCACCACTCTCAAAAATTCATGAAGGCAGCTAAACTAACAAATCTATCTTCCCACATCTCTTTCTTCTTCGACCTCTCAAGGCCGGCAACTCTAGTATCACCCCCTCGGCCATCATCCGAAATATCATCAACATCCACTGTAGTAGCTGGTGCGTCAGGGGAATGTGTAGATGAGGGCTCCGAAGTCTGAGTGTCACCTTCCGAACCCTCGGATGCTTTGCAATGTAGAAGGCTCGTCCCGGAGTTGGAATCTCCCCGATGGCTTTGATTGGACAACCGGTTGCTCTTAAACCTAGTTGCCCTCCAATGCTTCCCTAGATGGGACATAAGAGCTTGATTTGGTGGGCTCTACATTTCTACCTCGGCCGATTGTCATCTTTTTGGTTATAATCTTTTGAAGGGTGAGAGGTAAGGCTCTCTTGCCTCGGCCTCTGGAAGGCTCACCCCTCCCCTTTGATGTATCATCGCAGCCTCGAGATCTAACCATTATCTGTAACAAGCAGCACAGGAGTCAATTGCAATTCAAGTTTGAAACAGACAGTCAACACAGTATGAAATGTAATTGCAGGTTGGGGAAGTGTGGTCCACACAATTGCAAGTGCGGCCATAGACTAGGTTGTGCAGACCGCACAATTTGGAAATGCGGCCGCAGATATGGAATTGTGGTCCGCACAATATTAAGTACGACCGCAAAATTGAAGTGAGGTCTGCAAATTTATCATTACAGCCGCACATTAGAATGCCCAAAAATACCAACTCTCTGATGACAGGGATTGGTCTGATCTGCGACAGCACACATATTTCTGTGGCCGTGGTGGAATTTCTACAGTCCGCACACTTTCAAGTGCGGCCGCAGAATCATTTTTCTCATACAGTACCCTAATTTTGATTTCTGCGGACCGCACAATTTCTTGTGCGGCCGCAAGTTTCAAATTACAGTCGATCAGATTCCTAGGGTTTACAAATTTTTGCAAAAATTAACATGGTATTAACAAGTAAGCATGCAGATCAGTTTACCCAGTCCCCATAAAGCAATTAGTAGTTGACCCACACAGATTAACCCCCACATGATAGTAAAATTGAAATCTATTGACAAATAGCCTAAAACTACCTAAAAAAATAACTTGTAAATTAAACTAAGAAAATTGAAAATTTCTATGAGAAATTAGGCATACCAGATATGAAGCAGTGCAACTAAATGATCATAGATGTGGATGGAATGTAGCATGGGATTGAACAGATGATTTCCAAGTTTAGAGTTTAGAGTGCTCAGAGAGAGAAAACTTGTACAGTAGCCTTACGCTACTATTTATACATGCAGGCAGTCTTGGGAAAATAAAGGAGGAGTTCGGCAGCAGAATTCCTTATGCAGTCCGCACTCTGTTACCTGAAGGCTCACTAGCCTATATTGATCTGTGGTCCATACAATTTGTGGTGCGACCTCAGATTTGGACTGCGGACCGCATAATTAGATGTGCAGCCGCAAAATAGCCAATTCTCTGACAGACCAAACTTCAGAGAGTTTGTATTTTCCCTTTCTAAGTTGTGCAGTCCGCACAAGAACTCTGTGGTCGCAATTACCTTCTGCTGTAGCATTCAAAATTGTGTGGTCCGCACTTTTTCCATACTTAGCCAATTTTTCTAAGCATAGTTCCTGTAAAGCACACTCATTCCTGCAACACACTTCAAATGCAGTAAGCACAAAATAAGACCTATCTAAAAAAAATGGAAAAGAAAATAAAACATGGATTGCCCCCAAGAAGCGCCTGATTTAACGTTACGGCACGATGCAGATTACCATCACTTCAAATGAATAACTGTCACCACGTGGCCGTCACCAACTTTTCCCAAATAATGTTTCACCCGGTGACCATTGACTCTAAACACCTCATCATTTTTATTTTTCAAGTCTAATGCACCAAAGGGTGTCACACCCACAACCTCAAACAGGCCACTCCATTTAGATTTTAACTTTTCGGGAAATATCCGCAACCGTGAATTGAACAAGTAACACAATATCACCCTCTTTGAACTCTTTGTTCCAAATGTACTTGTCATGAAGATATTTCATCTTCTCTTTGTATAAGGACGAACTTGTGTATGCATGGTACCGGAACTCATACAACTCATTCAAATGTGCCACCCTAAAGTTGACGGCGACATCCCACTCAAGATTCAACTTCTTTAAAGCCCACATGGCTTTGTGCTCAAGTTCCACCGGGAGATGACAAGCTTTTACGAACACCGACCGATATGGAGACAATCCTATGGGTGTTTTGTAAGTCGTCCTATAAGCCCATAAAGCATCATCAAGTTTCTTGGACCAATCCGTCTGGTTAGCATTCACTATTTTGGACAAAATACTCTTTATCTCCCGGTTGGAGACTTCACTTGACCGCTTGCTTGTGGATGATAGGGAGTAGTGGCTTTATGAGTAACACAATACTTGGTGAGTAAGGTGTCAAAAGCTTTATTGCAAATATGCGACCCCCCATGGCTTATGACAGCCCGCGGGGTACCAAACCTTATGAAAATATTCTTCTTCAAAAATGCCACCACACATCTCGCTTCATTGTTGGGTAAAGCAACGGCCTAACCCATTTGGATGCATAATCAACTGCGACCATGATGTAGGTGTTTCCACAAGAACTTACAAAAGGACCCATGAAGTCAGTACCCACACATCGAAAATATCAATCTCCCAAATGGTGGTAAGGTTCATTTCATTTTTCTTTGAGATTCTACCGGCCCTTTGACATTCATCACAATGCTTGACTAGATCACTTGCATCATTGTAAAGAGTTGGCCAATAGAAACTTAGCACTTTGGCCGCCGTTCTCGCTCCACCATGGTGACCTCCATATGGCGAAGAATGGCAAGCCCCAAGAATTTCACATTGTTACTCTTCTGGTACACATCTTCTAATCACTCTATCTGTACAAATCCAGAAAAGGTACGGTTCTTCCCAATAATAGTCTTGACAATCTCGTTTGAGCTTGTTCCTTTGGTTTGAAGAGAACTCATCCGGGATGATACCACTCACAAGAAAATTTGCTAGATCCACGAAACATGGCACCTCTTTCATTGAAATAGCCAAAAGTTTCTCATCAGGGAAGGAGTCATTGATTTCAAGGCCATCATGCGGCCTCCCCTCCTCCTCCAAACGAGACAAGTGGTCCGCCACTTGGTTTTCACTTCCTTTTCGATCTTGGATGTCAATATCAAACTCTTGGAATAAAAGCACCCATATCATCAACGAAGTACTACATGATCTGTGTGGACAATTACTTTTCCACCCATCAAGTACGGGCGGAACTTCTCCATAGCAAACACATTAGCAAGGAGCTTTTTCTCCGTAACGGTGTAGTTGACTTAGGAACTATTCATGGTCTTACTAGCATAGTATACCGGATGAAAAATCTTGTTGATTTGTTGCCCCAAAACAGCCCCTACCGCTACATCTCTTGCATCACACATGAGCTCAAAAGGAACACTCCAATTCGGAGCGGTGATAATGGGAGTAGTAGTCAACTTGAATTTTAGAAATTCAAAATCTCTTATGAAATCATCATTGAAGTGGAACTTAGCATATTTCTCCAAAATCTTGCACATCGGGTTCACCGCTTAGAGAAATCCTTGATGAAATGCCGGTAAAACCCCGTGTGGCCTAAGAAACTCCACACGCCCTTCACCGAGGTTGGAGGTGGAAATCTAGAAATCATCTCAATATTTGCCGTGTCGACTTCAATGCCATTCTTTGAGATCTTGTTACCAAGGACAATGCCTTCCTCATCCATGAAATGACATTTCTCCCAATTAAGCACCAAATTTGTTTCTTCACATCTTGCCAACACTTTATCCAAGTTTGCGAGACAATCATCAAAGGAATTCCTGACCACCGAGAAGTCATCCATAAAGACTTCAAGGTAATCCTCCACCATGTACGTGAAGATCGCCATCATACACCTTTGAAAAGTCGTCGATGCATTGCACAACCCAAATGGCATCCGCTTGAAGGCGAAAGTACCATAAGGACATGTAAAGGTAATTTCTCTTGATCCTCTGGAGCAACAAGAATTTGGTTGTTGCCGAAATACCCATCAAGGAAACAATAGAAAGCACGACCGGCCGATCTATCAAGCATTTGATCTAGGAAGGCAAGTGAAAAATGGTCCTTCTTTGTGACTTTGTTAAGCATACGATAGTCCATACACACTATCCACCCGGTCACCGTTCTTGTAGGAATTAACTCATTATTGTCATTGGTGGCCACCATCATGCCCCCTTTCTTTGGGACACATTAAACCGAAGAAGTCCACGAACTATCAGACATGGAGTAGACAACCCCGGCATCCAACCACTTGATGATCTCCTTTTTGACAACCTCTTGCATGGCTTCATTGTGTCTCCTTTAATGTTCAATAGATGGTTTGGATCCTTCCTCCAAGTTAATATTGTGCATGAAAAATGCTGGGCTTATCCCCTGAATTTTCGCTAACGTCCATCCAATAGCCTACTTCCTCTTTTTTAGCTCCGCCAATGTAGAGTCTACCTGCACGTTAGTCAAACAAGAGGAAAGAATAACCAGTAAAGTAGAAGAAGGGCCAAGAAATGCATACCGAAGATGTGAAGGAAATGGCTTCAACTCCAAGATTGGAGGCTCTTCAATTTAAGGCTTTGTAGGAGGAGTTGTCCTATTTTGAAGATCAAAGGACAATTTGCGGGGTTCATAAGTGTACGACCCCACTCCTTGCAAAGAGTTCACACATTCCACGAAGTCCTCCATCTCATCATCATCAAAGTTGAGCAAGACGGCCTCCAATGTATCATCAACATTTATCACGCACTTGTTTCATCCACAATTGCATCGGTCACCAAGTCCACGAAAGAGAAAACCTCATTGCTATTGGGTTGCCTCAAAGACTTACACACATAGAAAACCACTTTTTCATCACCAACCCAGAAAGTAAGTTCTCCGGCTTCAACATGAACTAGAGCCTTCCCCGTATCAAGGAAAGGTCTCCCAAGAATAATCAGTACCTAATAGTCAACTTCTCAATCAAGAATGACAAAATTCGCCAGAAGAATGAATTTATCGACACGAACCAAAACATCCTCAATCACTCCCAATGGTCTCTTCATGGTACGATCAAGCCATTTGTAATCTCATAGATGTGGGTCTTGGCTGCCAATTCCCAAAGTCTTGAAAAACGAATAGGGCATCAAATAGATACTTGCCTCAAGATCACAAAGAGCTTTAGCAAGCTTGGGACTTCCAATTGTACAAGGGATTGTGTAAGCACTGGGATCTTCCAATTTGGGAGCCATTGAATGCACAATTGCACTCACTTGATGAGTCATTTTTATAGTTTCACAATTCATCGACAGCTTCTTTGTCACCAAATCCTTCATAAACTTTGCATAACCGGGCATTTGCTTCAAAGCTTTAACCAATGGCACATTGATCAATAGACTCTTCATCATGTCAATGAACCTTTTTAATTGGTTCTCGCTACTTTTCTTGGCAAGCCTTTGAGGGTAAGGAGGAGGAGGATTAGGAAATGGCGCCTAAACCTTTTGCACTACCAGTTCCGGTATGTCAATAATGTGATCCCTAGACGGGTTCACTTCCTCTTGAGTCTCTTCCACATTGTCATCAATATTAATCCTCACTTCATCATTTTCTTGAACCAAATTGTTCGTGGTGTCATCTTCTTGTACCACTTGCTCATCATCCACAAGTTTCCTTTGACTTGAGGTGGGTGCATTCCCACGTTTTCCACTCCTTGTAGTAACAGCCATGGCATGTCCCGTGTTGTTCCCACCCTTTGGGTTCACCACCGTGTCACTTGGTAGTGCCCCCCTTAGGTCGAGTATTTAGAGATTGAGAGATTTTTCCCATTTGAACTTCCAAGTTATGAATTGATGTATTGTGGGTAGCAAGTTGGGCATCAGAATCGGCATTCTTCTCTATCATTTTCTTGAACATGTTCTCAATGCGCCCCATTTCATTTTTGGAAGAACTTGGACCATGGGAAGGATAAGGAAGCGGGTTGCTTGGTTGTTGATACATCGGGGGACTTTGAAAGCCGGACCCCCGATTGCCTTGATTATTGTTCCATCCACCTTGGTTGTTGCCTCCCTAATATCCTTGGTTGTTGCCACTCCAATTGCCTTGGTTATTTCCACCACTCCAATTTCCTTCATTATTGTTACTATTTCAATTCCCTTGATTGTTGCCACCACTCCAATTACCTTGGTTGTTAGAATTCAAATTACCTTGAATACCTTGAGGTCTTCATTGTTGTTGATTCGGGACTTGAGAGCTGTATCTTTGCCCTTGAAAATTGTTCATATGTTGCACTTCCTTTTCTTGTTCATTGTAAGATTCATCTTGATCAAAACCACTATCTTCTTGCACATAATTCTCCATGCGGTTTTGCACTTGTGGACCTTTGGTCCTTCTTTTGTTCACCGTCATACTTACTCCCTCCATGGCATTGACTTGTTTAGGAGTTTGCACTTGTTGAAGATGAGCCTTGGCTAATTGATTCATTGTGGTGGTCAATTCAGTAATGGCTTTCCCATGATCATGCAACTCTTTATGGAGGTAAATCACAATTAGATCACCTTGAGGAACATTAGCTCGACTTTGACATGCCAATGATGTGTCCGCCATTTAATCTAAAATCTCACAAGCTTCCGCATATGGCAGCGTCATGAAATTTCCACTGGCAAGTTGATTTACCACGTACTAATTAGTCGTATTGATCCCCTGATAGAAAGTTTTTTGAATCATAGCTTCTGTCATGTCATTATTGGGGCACTCTTTGACCATTGTACTATATTCCCATATCTCATGTAACGGCTCATTAGGCTCTTGTTTGAATGCTAGAATCTCGTCTCTAAGAGTAGCCATATGCCTAAGAGAAATTGGCGAGCAACCAACAACTAACACTGCGTTTGTCGTGGCTGCTTCTTATCCTTCATCACCATTAGCTTCATCTCTTTCTTCACCAGCAACTGCTACATCATCTCCACTAGCCGCATCTGGCTGAGAAGAGGGTGTTCCCCTTCCCTAGTCCCCGGTTCATGGGAATTTGGGGCAAAATTATGCTGCCTCCTCTGCAGATCCACAAAGGGGGAGGAACGTTACTCTCTCGGTCTCTACCAGATGCAACTTGCTATTCTGGCCAGTGGAACCTGCTAATTATCTGAAGCCTTTGGGTTCCGAGAAAGATTGGGAAAAGATACAGGCTCTCTCTCGAGAGTGCTTGTTGAACAACGCCATGCGCAATGCCGCAGTGGTATATTCGTTACTTCCTTTGTTATTTCTTCTATTTTTGCCTAAAAATATCCTGAGTGTGCCTTTCTTGCTTTGTAGGCCAACTTTCTTGCTTCCGACGGGTCCAAAGGTTGATCCGGGAAAAAGAAGATCTTACCTCCGTATGGGATCATCTTTTGATCTGGAAGCCAAATTTGCTAAGGTCGTTGTATTAAAAGCTCCTGTGCAGCAAAGCGAGCAAAAAGTGGTAACCCTTAGCCGAGAGATTGCCCGGCTGAGGGTTAAATTTGACGAAGCTAGGGCCAAATAGGCTGAAGTTCATAATGTCGTTCTTGCTGCAATCGACCACGAAGCTGCCTCCGTTGAGAAATTAACCATCTTAGAGGCAGCCTTGAACTCCAGAATGGAAGATCTTGCTGCTGCGGGGGTGAAACATGCCTAGTTGGAGGAGAAGTATAAGAAGACTATCGAGCATAATATTCTCTTTAGTTCAACTGTCTGTGACCTTGATGTTAGCCTCCGGTCTGTGAGATCCGCTTGGGAAAACCTTTCTGCCAAGGTAACCCAACTCAAACAAGAACTTAAGCACCGAGCAGCTTCCCTCATTGTTGAGAAAACTTACATTATGTACAACATGAGGAGAAAAATCTTGGAAGAGGCCAAAGCTGGTATCATTGACTTTGATGCTGAAATTGCTAAGGCCCGTGAGCTCAGCTGCTAAAAGTGGTCTCCCGGCAAAACCTGATGCCTCCGAATCTTTTGGTTCCAGTTCTAAACTCTGGTAACTGAAAAGGAAACAGAAGGCAAAGATGTTAAAGGCACCACTGATGAAGGTCAAAATGTTGAGCCATCGGCTGATATACCCATTTCCTCTAGGAGCGCGAATACTTCTCTTCCTCCGGGTTCAGGAGATGCAGCAGTTTAGCTTTTCTTTTTCTTCAACTTTTGTATCCGTGCCACTTTGGCATATTATTTTCTCAAATATTATTTGAGTCTTTCTTTCGTTTGAACGTTTTCTTTTTTTCTTTGGCCTAAGTGTTTTGCGCAAGTTTCACTGTTTGCGTCTTATTACGTAAAGCTTTGGGTGTATTTTTCCCTGAAAGCATTTTGATTCCGGGAATAAGTTCTTCCGAAATCAACCCTTTAACGTGAGAGCTTTCATAAGAGAGGTCCCTATTATGTTTACAGTGCTCTTGAAGAGGACGTCTCCTGTTCAGTACGGCACTAGCATTTGACGTACTTGTTTAACTTTCAAATGATAAAATTTATTCATCGATCAGACAAGAAACAAGAAGAGAAATAAAAGGACTTTATTTTATTCCTTCAATTTTCAAAAAGCACATAAGCATTCGGTATGTTAAAGATAAATCGCCATTTCTTGTGGCTAATTCGTACAACTTGTTTCTACGGGGCTGGCCGCGCAGTCCCCGATCCCGATGACATAGTTATGTTTCCAATTTTCGTGCTCCGGTCGACGTGGCAGTCATTTTTGCTACATTCTCATATCATTTTCCCCTAGTGTTCGAATGCGAAGAATGCAAATTGGAACACTAGGAATCTTGCACCTTCGAGGATCCCACTAATGAATTGCTAGACAATCTTCTACTCGATAACAAACTTCGCTTCCCCTTAGGAATTTATGCTATCAAGAAAAATACTATCTAACAATTCTCGGGTTTGTACTTGTGAACAGTCGGGTAACCTTTCCTTGATAGCAAACTTATTTTCCTAGTGGGAATTTGGCTATCGAGCCAAAGATTATCTAACCGCCCCGGAGTGGCTCTTCGCTTGTGTGCCTTGCTATTAAAAGTCTTATTGCTGCCATTGAAACTTTCTTCATAGTATGTTTTCCGTTGCTGGCTCGTTAAAAACCTTGCCAAAAAAATCAATTGGACAAAAATTGGACAAAGGGAAAAAGATTGCATTATGCTTTCAGTACAGATGATGTTTGTTAGCAATAATATCTCTTGAGGTGTGCCATATTCCGATTCCGTGGCAACTTTTCTCCATTCTGATTCTCTACCTCATACGAACCTTTCCTGGTGATAGTTGAAACCCGGTAATGACCTAACCATGTTGGGCCTAGCTTTCATGCGTTGAGTTCCCGGGGGTTTTGAGTTATTTTCCTTAAAACCAAATCTCCCACTTTAAAATAACGAAGGTTGGCTCTTCGATTCTAATATCTTTCCATTCTCTGCTTTTGTGCTGCCATCCTTATATGTGCCAAAACTCACTGCGCTCTTTGAGTAACTCCAAGTTGACCAACATCGCTTTGTTGTTCGCTTCTTCGCTTGCTTGGAAAAACCTCAAGGTAGGCTCCCCTACTTCCACCGGAATTAAGGCTTCTACTCTGTACACAAGGACAAGGGAGTTTCCCCCGTGCTCGATTTGGCCGTCGTTCGGTATGCCCATAAAACTCCGGGTAGTTCCTCAGGCCATTTTCCTTTAGCCACTTTCAAACTTTTCTTGAGGTTTTGTATAATCACTTTGTGCTTTAACTCCGCTTGACCATTTGCGCTCGGATGGTAGGGTGAAGATGTGATCCTCTTTATTTTCAAATCTTTAAGAACTTTGTGATCTTTGCACCGATAATTGTGACCTATTATTTCATGCTATCTCATTTGGTATTCCGAACCTGCAAATTATGTTTTCCCACAAGAAATCCACCACTTCGCGTTCGCTAATCTTCTACTAATGACCTGCTTCCACCCGCTTAGAAAAATAGTCAATTAAAATCAAACTAAATCTTACCTTTCTGGGAGTCAACGATAGTGGTCCGACGATGTCCATCCCCCATTTCATGAATGACCACGGAGAAAAAAACAAATGTACTGGTTCTGCCGGTTGATGTACCAGCGGTGCGTAGCGTTGGCATTTTTTCACATTTTTGTACGAAAGCTTTGGCGTCTTGTTCCATACGGGGCCAATAATATCCTGCCCTTACCATCTTTAACACTAAAGAATCTGCGCCTGAATGGTTTCCGCATACCCCTTCGTGGACTTGTCGCATAACGTAATTAGCTTCGGATGCTCCCAAAAATCGGGCCAGTGAGCCTTGGAAATATTTTTTGTACAATTGGCCTCCTTTGAAGCTATATCGTGCTTATTTGACACGCACCATCCGAGATGCCTTGGAATCTTTGGGTAATTTTCCGTGCTTGAGATAATCTATGATCTCATTCCTCCAGTCTCAGACCAAATTAGTCATATTTACCTTGTAGTAGCTATCTGCCTCCAGGACCAAGTGCATCAGTTGTACTACCGTCTCGGACTCTGAGCCCTTCATTTCTGTTGATGAACCAAGGTTAGCTAGTGCATCTGCTTTTGCGTTTTCTTCCTCCGGGATGTGAGTAATCGACCACTCCTGAAATCGAGCCAGCAGAGCTTGGACCTTTACCACGTATTGTTGCATGCACTCCTCTTTTGTTTTGAAGATCCCGTAGACCTGATTTACCACCAGCTGTGAGTCGCACTTGATTTCTATGATCTCGGAATCTAGTCTTAGGGCTAGTTCTAGTCCTGCAATCAAAGCCTCACACTCTACTTCATTGTTAGTTAAAGGGATCGTTCTGATGGCTTGCCTTAGGGTTTCTCCTGAAGGCGTGGTTAATACTATACCAAGCCCGGACTCTTTTACGTTGGAGGCTCCATCCGTGAATAAGGTCCAAACTCCCGATGTTGATTCTGATACCATTACTACCTCTTTGGTTGCTAGAGGCAGCAATCCCGGATTGAAATCGGCCATAAAGTCAGCCAAGACTTGTGACTTAATCGCAGTCCTTGGTTTATATTCTATGTCGAATTCACTCATTTCGATGGCCTATTTGGCCAACCTACCAGAGAGTTCGGGTTTGTGAAGGATGTTCCGCAGAGGAAATGTGGTCACCACGGCTATCGGGTGACATTGGAAGTAGGGCCTCAGCTTCCGAGCTGCGACTACGAGAGCTAAGGCCAGCTTCTCCAAATGCGGGTAGAGAGTTTCTATTCCTGTTTAAATTTTACTAATGTAATAGATAGAAGATTGCATACCTTTGTCCCCACGGACCAAAACTGCACATACCAGTACTTCCGAGACTGCGAGGTAGACCAATAGTGTTTCACCTTCCTTTGGTTTCGAAAGTAACGGAGGGCTTGACAAGTACCTTTTCATATCTCTCAAATCCTGCTGGCACTCCGGGGTCTATTTAAAGTTGTTTTTCTTTTTGAGCAGTGCGAAGAAATGGTGTCATTTCTCAGATGACTAGGAGATGAACCTGCTCAAAGCGGCCAATCTCCCTGTGAGCCTTTGGACTTCTTTCATGCTTGACAGCTGGTCCGGGATGTCTTCGATGGCCTTGATCTTATCGAGGTTTACCTCAATCCCCCTTTGTGATACCAAAAATCCTAGGAACTTGCCAGAGCTGACCCGGAACGCGCATTTCTCGGGGTTAAGTTTCATGTTATGCTTCCTTAGGATGTCAAAGGTTTCTTGCAGATGCTTAAGTTGATCACCTACATTCAAAGACTTAACGAGCATATCGTCTATATAAACTTCCATAGCTTTCCCTATTTCTTTTTCAAACATCTTGTTTACGAGCCGCCGATATGTGGCTCCAGCGTTCTTCAACCCGAAGGGCATTACATTATAGCAATATGTTCCAAAATTCGTTATGAATAAAGTCTTTTCCTGATCCTCCGGGTTCATCTTAATTTGGTTGTACCGGGAAATAAGCATCGAGGAAACTCATTAAGTCGTGCCCGGCCGTCGCATCGATCATTTGATTGATGTTTAGCAGTGGGAACGATCTTTCAGGCATGCTTTATTCAAGTCCTTATAATCTACACACATGGAAAATTTATTGTTCTTCTTAGGAACTACTACTACATTAGCTAGCCAGTCTAGATACTTTACCTCTCGGATCGAACCGATATCAAGTAAGCGAGTTACCTCTTCTTTGATGAATTTATTCCTGGCCTCCGCAATAGGTCATTTCTTTTGTCTTACCAGAGGGATGTTGGGATCAAAACTTAGGTTTTGTACGGCTACCTCTATCTGGGATACCTGTCATGTCCGCATGCGACCCCTCAAAACAATTAGCATTAGATTTAAGAAATTCAATAAAGCCAGACTTGAGCTCGGGGTGCAGTCCTATCCCCAAGTGGAGTTTCCTTTCTAAGAACTTTTCAAACAATGCAACTTGCTTGAGCTCTTCTACCGTAGATTTTGTTTCATCCGTCTCTTCTGGTACCTGGGAATACCTTGGCACCAGATAAGATTATGTCGCTTCTACCCCCGAGCTAACCTCGTTCGATTCGGGAGCTGGCACCGATTCCTGTAACTGCTCTGCCGCGTGCTCCTTCTGTTTGCTACTAGAGACCGAAATCGAATTCATCTCCCTTGCCGCGGGTTGGTCGCCCCTTATCTGTCTAATTCTTTGGGGCGTTGAGAATTTCAGCAACTGATGATATGTTGACGGTACAGCTCTCATCTCGTGCAACCACGGTCTTCCTAGAATAATATTATATCCTATATCACCTTCCACCACTTCCAAAAGAGTCATTTTCATCACTCCTTCAGCATTCGTGGGCAACAAAATCTCTCCTCGGGTTGTCACGCTCGCGAGGTTGAATTTGGGGAGGAGTTTTGTGGTCAGAATGATGCTTCCGGTGAGTTTAGCTTGCTCCAATACTCTCCATTGTACGATATTGGCCAAACTTCCTGGATCCACTAGAGCACGTTTGATTTTAAAGTCTAGCACATTTAACGAAATTACAAATACGTCGTTGTGCGGTAACAACAATTCGTATACGTCCTCCTCCGTGAAAGTGATGTCGTCTTCAGCAGCTTCGTGGAGTCTCTTGCTATAGGTTATTGATACTTTTGTCTTCTTTGCTGCCGAGAAGGTGACCCCGTTGATCTCATTCCCCCCGAAGATCATGTTGATCGTCTAACGCAGGGGATCTTCTCCTACTTTCGAGGGTTCCACATGATTCCGGTTGCGACCGTAGTTGTTCTTGGCCCGGCCACTTAAGAATTCTCTAAGATTACTATACTTCAATAATGTCTCCACTTCTTCCCGGAGATGTCGACAATCCCCAGTCCAGTGGCCATTCATCCTGTGGTATTCACAACAATTGGGATCCCTCTGGCTAGGATCGGATCTCACTGGCTTCAGAAACCATGCTTCTTTGATGTTTCTCATAGCTGATACTATCTCTACTACACTGACATTGAAATTGTATTCTAAAAGCCTGGGGTAAGAAGGATCCCGCATACCTGATACTTCTTTGTCCTACAATGATCTATTGTTCCGACCGCGATCAGTCCTTCTGTCGGTAGAGAACCTGTCTGCTGACCGAAAGCCTCTGCCGCAGCCTTCGGTCTGTTCGTAGGGCAAAAACTGTCCCCTTGAAGACCGGTTGTCCGTATCGAAGTCGTCTTTTGATTTTTTTTTTATAATTTTCCCGTCCTTTTTCCGGATCTTCTTCGATCCTTATTTTTGACTTGTACCAATTGTGGATATCCGCCCAAGTCGCTACTTGGAACCTAAGCAAGATTTCCTTCAGTTTTTGGGAAGCGTCTGAACTGCTAGGATTCAGACCCTTGGTGAATGCTTCAGCCGCCCATTCGTCCGGAACAAACGGGAGCAATATCCTCTCCTTTTAAAATCGGGTAACAAACCCTCGCAGCAACTCAAATTCTCCTCAAAGGATCCGCATCACCTCAAAGGAATCTATGGAATGCTCGGGTAACAATAAATACCACGTCAAGGCTCCCCTCGTGAGAGTCTCTCCAAATATTTTCAGCAAAATAGATTAAATCTTGCGGGGAGCTAAATCAGTCCTCTTCACCGTCGTTGTATAAGTGGTAATATGATCCTAGGGGTCTAAAGTTCCATCATACTTTGGCACGTCGGACATTTTAATCAGCTTTGGCATTAATTCGGGTGTCGCGCTTGATTTGTACGACAATTGAGTATACTTCCTTGAGTCCGGACCTTCCAGCACCGGTGGTGCGCCTGTGATTTGGTCTGTGCGGGCATTTACTTCTCTCATAAACTGTAAGAGTTCATTCTTGAAGGGATCGCTTTCGTTATTGGGGTCGGATCAGCTCCCCCCAGCCCCTTCAGAACCAACCTCGCCCCTTGGGTATTGTTGTTGACCCTCTGCTTTGTTTGATTTGCAGGAGCGCCGGGAGGAACTGGATCTCATTTATTCATGTTATTGGAAGCCCCCGATAATGCCTGCTTCAACTCCATCATATCATAATACTGCTGTGTGAGGTGGCCTAGAATGACCGCTTGTTGCTCTTGTAGGACCCTTACCGCATCAACAACATGCTCCTCTTTAGCATCATCGGGAGTTGCCTCCCGAACATGTCGCGGGTACCGCCTGTTGTGGACCGGCATGGCATCGTTCCCCTCATTGTGGGTGTCATTGATTGAATCCTCGAAATGAGGCTGGTCTCCTCATACCTCAGGATTGTGTGTGTTGTTAACACCGTTATCTGTCATTTCTTATGATTTTTGCTAAGACAAAGAATAAAAACACATTAGTAAAAGAGGCAAGGATCAACTTAATTACACGGCTGTCTAGGCTCCACGGTAGGCGCCAAATTGTTTACCCGTAAAATAGTACAGTTAAATTTATACGTGGTTTCTAGAAAAGTGAATTAATTTAATCCTGTAATAATAAAATAATTCAAGAAATGTGCAATACTTAGCCTTGAAATGAATATTAAATCACAACAAACAGCAATTCCGGGGGCAGAGCTTCCGGGCACGACAGTGATGAAACTAAGGAACAAGAAAGTAAAATTGTATCAAGCTTCTAATTGAGTATAGCGCAAGTTTGCCAGAAAAGTCGTGTCCTTTACAATGATAATAGAGCTCACTATTTATAGATATGCCTAGGGAACAAGGTCCTAAGATCGTGCCCTTCTTTAATATCAATTATGAGGGCCATTGATGAAGGTGTAACGGTGACCATAAATGATAAATTCTCTGTAACGGGCAGTGCACTAAATGCTGTGGAATATGCTTCATTAAATGCTACCAATCTAAGGGTATTTGTTGCATCTTTTTGGGTGTTATTCTTTTCAGTGACAAACGGGATAATTGCCTCTGGTTCTAACTGTCCCTCGCCTTGAGTTCCACGTGTCATTCTCTTAAGCAGCCACTTAGCATAACATATTTTACTGTATACAAGTTAGTTGATGGAATCCATGTCTCGGTCCAGAGATTGATGATATACCATTATGAAAGCTTATAAATTTTCATGTGTAAACTCTACAGGTGGATTTTGTATCCGTCACATAAAATAAGTTAAGCGAAAGTCTAAAGAAAATAATCAATGAATGCAATTGTCAATAATTTAATTTATTTAATAAGTATCTGAATCTTAACATGGAGAGTTATATAAAGTTTAATTGACGAATTTCGAAATTGAACTGAGGAGTGCAATTAAGAATTTTTAATGAAATAATTCGTAATTTATTATGGTAGTATTAATTCGAATATTCCGAATTAAGTCCATAATAGGAAGCCTAGTTAATTAAATTTTGTGATCCCTTCTATGCCCGAATAATTGGCAATTAAATGAAATTTTATTTGTTGGTAGAAAAGGAAGACCCAACAGGATTAGGAAACTAAAACCTGTGGCTATATAAAGGGGTCATTATTTGGGTCACACAGCAGAAGACTGTGGAACTGGATGTGCGATTTCGCTCTTGCTTGGAGGTTCTTTTCGCGATCGTGGTCACGCTTCAAGAGATAAGTATCGATTCTACGTTTCAATAAATTTGTGATTATGTCCTGTCTATATTACATGCAAATGATACTTATTTGCTTCCGCTATTTATACCTGCTTCCCATCACCCCTTTGATGAAACTATTGATCCTTTGGTGACTCAAATCCATGACCCCGGGGCTGTATCCCCACCTACTCTTCTTACTTTCGTCTCTCGAAATTAATGAAGAATTATCATAGAAATTTAAAATAGAATATTCAAGAATTATCGCCTTGAAATTGGATGGATCATGCATAAATTCCGCCTAGAAAATTCCAATATACCACCTAAGGAAATTTTCTGGTCTTTCTTCTCATGGAACATTTTTCTTTATGAAAACTAAGTTTTAACTGGTATAAAATGTTTTTACACGCTTAGTTTATTTGATTGGATCCAATAGATACTATACACGTAATTTTCCCGATTGCCAACTCATATTTCATATAAATACTTACCTAGAGTTATATCTCAATATCTTTATTTATCAATTTCCATAGGCTGGTTATTTGTCCTTTCATTTACTTTCAAAATATTGAACCATCAAAATAATTTTCAAAGTAGGGATTTGGATAATGTTTCACTTGAAGTTGAAAATATATATTTAATTTGATTAAAAATATAGTTCAAATTAAAGTTTGGTGAAAGTTGATCGAGAGTTTTGATGCCGGAAGTTGAAAAGTTGTTGTATTGACAAGTGACTAATTAATTTTTTTGCTAGAAACTTCTTAGAAAGCTCCTAGTTCAAACGCCAATTGGAACAATGTATAACAGGAGAAAATAAGTAAGGGCTGCGTGCTGGTTAGATTTTAGCTACATGGGAGTAAAGGCCTAACAAAATTACCTAATTTGTGCTATATGATGATTGAACAGGAAGATTGTGTAACATGAGATCTGATGTAGTACTTTAGTTGCATGAAATTAAAGGCTCACAAATATAATCAATTTCTTAGCTTCTAATATCAAGTTTGGCTTTGCATTCATTCCTTTAAGGAATCTTCAACATCAGAAAATACTAGTTCAAATTCTGTCACGATCCGGAATTCCCACCCTCGGGACCATGATAACGTCTAACATTTCACTTGCTTGGCAAGCCAACGTTAGATATAATTATTAACCATTTTTAATAATTCGAATCAAATGAAAACCAACAAGCTAAGTAAACTGAAATAAAGTAGATAAATCTGATAGCGATGATATCCAAATACAAACTCTAGAACTGGTGTCACGAATACACGAGCGTCTAGAGTACTACAAATAATAGTCTAAATGAAGGCATAACTGTCTGAATTGAAATAAACAGCTAGAGTAATGTAGAAAGAGACTTTAGGGCTGCGAACGATGTGCAGTTGTACCTCAAGTCTCCGTCAAGCACCGGATCCGAGTAATCTAATGACCGCTGCTAGGACCGACTCCAAAATATGCACAAGAAGTGCAGAGTTAGTATGAGTACAACTGACCCCATGTACTCTTGTAAGTACCGAGCCTAACCTCGACGAAGTAGTGACGAGGCTAAGGCGGGTCACTTACAATAGTTTGTACGCAATATTATAATAATAATAATAATAATAATAATAATAATAATAATAATAATAATAATAGGAAAGGAAAACAGGAAAAGTAAGGCAGTTAACATATGAAAAAGAACTCAATTCTTGTAATCAGAGAACCCGAAATAACCGATCTCATAATTTCATGTAACAACACTGGAAATCAATACAATAACAACAATGAATACAACATACACAATCCGTTGCGGTGGCGCAACTCGATCCTACCGTACACACACAATCCTCCCTTATTTCACCATATTATATCAAGAATCACATATATAATCCGTTGCAGCGCGCAACCCGATCCCGCCATATCATCAATCAATATCATAATCCTCCCTTATTTTACCTTAATATCATTTATCAATGTTAAGAATCCATATACAACTGTTGCGGCGCGCAACCCGATCCCATCGTATCAATATCAAATCCTCCCTACCATATCACAACCGTTGCGACATGCAAACCAATCCGTAAACAAATTCAATAAATGTAATCAATCCAATAGCTCAATTCACAAGAATCTCTACAATTAAGAATATGAAAGAAAACAATAAAGGAACCACATACTAGTCAAAGGAATGCTACAAATAATGCAAGAGCAACAAAACAAGTCAAGTATGTGACGATTAAAGTGTACATGTAAGACAATTAAGGAAAGTAGCAATTAATTATGGAGTCATGAAAGGAATGAACATTTCAATACAAGAGTAATTAATGAAAGCAACAAGTTACGACATAGAAAGCAATTAAAGCATGTAACAATTCAGACATGGAATAAGATAGTTCATGAAATATGAGAAAGCATGAAAACAATTATTTTGACGGCGTATATACACTCGTCACCTCGCATATACGCAGTTAGACACGTAATTCACATAACATATAGTTCAAGGGTTCCTAATTTCCTTAAATCAAGGTTAGACCCAACACTTACCTCACTCCGCAATCAACTCAAAGCTCTACCACGGCCTTGCATTTCAAACAAGCCTTCAAACTAACCAAATCTAGCAAATTATTGACCAAATTATTCAAAATAAGCTTTAGAAACTACCCAGGAATGAAAGAGGTTCAATTTAGATCATTTTTTATAAAGTCAACAAAAGTCAACCCCAGGATCGCTTGGTCAAAACCGAGATTCGGACAAAAACTCGATTATCCATTCACTCCCAAGCTCGGTTATGTAATTTATTTCGAAATCCGACCTCAATTCGAGGTCTAAATCCCAATTTTACAAAAATTCCTAATTTTGCCCAAATCTCTAATTTCTACCATGAAAATCCTAAATTTAATGTTGAAATCTCATGAAATGTAATGGGTAATTAAAAAGAAATAGATTAAAGTCACTTACCAATAAATTTAGGAAGAAAAATCTCTTGGAAAATCGCCTCTAGGGTATTTAGGGTTGAGAAAATGTGAGAAATGAGCTAAGTCCCGTTTTTTCCCTCTTTCACCCAGGATGTCGCAATTGCGTATCTTGTTTCAATTGCGAACATTGCAAATGCGAGAAAGAGGTTGCAAATGCGAAACCCCAGCCTTCGCAATTGCAGACAAATCCTTCGCGAAGGTTACCCAGGAGTATATTGAGTCGCAAATGCCACTCTGCCTTCGCAAAAGCGGCAGCTGCTCATTCGCAAATGCGAACTTTTCCCTCGCAAATGCGAGACTCCCCCCTCCAGCCCAAGCTCACAAATGCAAACAATTGTTTGCAAAAGCGAGGCTCGCAAATGCGAGTCAGATATCGCAAATGCGAGTCAGATATCGCAAATGCGAGCCAGATATCGCAAATGCAAGATCTGCAGCATATCACCAGCAACAGTGAAGGCATCAGCTATTCTCCAAAGTCCAAAATCAATCCGTAGCCCATCTAAAACTCACCCGAGCCCCTCGGGCTCAAAACCAAACATGAACACAAGGGCAATAACATCATATGAACTTGCTCACGAGATAAAAACACTAAAATAACACCTAGAACCACGAATCGGACATCAAAATATATGAAATTTTTAAAGAAACTCAAGAACATGCAAATTTACAACCGGACGTCCGAATCACGTTAAATAAACTCCGTTTTGTACCAAATTTTGCAAACAAGTCATAAATGGTGAAATGAACCTATTCTAAGTTCCGGAACAAAAATTCGAGCCCGATAGCAACAAAGTCAACCTAAGATCAAACTTAGGAATTCTTTTAGCCTTCATATTACTAGTTTTCAACAAATTACGTTACATCATGTTAGGGACTTCCGAATTCCATTTCGGGCATACGCCCATGTCCCAAATTATGATATGCAACCACCGAGATCGTTAAAATATAGATCCGGGTCCATTTACAAAATATTGATCGTAGTCAACTCTAATGAGTTTTAAGGCAAAATTCCATAGTTTCTTCAATCCTTCACATAAAAAAATTTCGGAACAAGATACGGACAGCACACCAAATCGGGGAACGCTAAACAGAGCTAGTCAAGGTCTCAAAATGTGGAAATAGAGACTAAAACTCAAAGTGACCTATTGGGTCATCACATTCTCCACCTCTAAAATAAACATTCGTCCTTGAACGGACATAGAAAGGTACCTGGACTGGTGAAAAGGTGTGGATATCTACTCCGCATGTCCGACTCAGACTCCCACGTGGATGCCTCTATTGACTGACCTCTCCACTACACACGAACTGAAGGATAACTATTAGACCTCAACTTCCGCACCTACCGGTCTAAAATGGCCACCGGCTCCTCCTCATAAGTCAAATCCTTGTCCAATTAGACTAAGCTGAAATCTAACACATGGGACGGATCACCTTGATACTTCCGAAGCATGGACACATGGAACACCAGATGAACTGTTGATAAACTATGTGGCAATGCAAGCCTGTCAGCCACCTCACCCACTCTCTCAAGAATCTCAAAAGGTCTGATATACCTAGGGCACAACTTGCGCTTCTTTCCGAACCTCATCACACCCTTTATGGGTGAAACCCGAAGCAATACCCTCTCTCCAACCATGAATCCAACATCACAAACTCTATGATCGGTGTCGCTCCCCCTTTTTTCCTTCTCGCGGAGAAAGTCCGGGTTTCGACGTTCATGGGGGGTAATAACTCATTTCCTTTTGGGATTCGGGTATTTAAAGAGTCGCCACCTAACGGATTATGGTGCATTAGGGCACCTAGAGCGATTAACTCTTAGATTAGTTTGCATTACCAAAGATTTAGGGTAAGGGCTCGAAATAACCTTGAGGGGAGGTGTTAGGCACCCCTCTCGGTCCACAATGGTGGGTCCCAGCCGAACTTACACTTATGAATTAGTCTTTTAACAAGTAAGTAGTTGAAACACATACTTGCAGATAAAGCATGTTGGACATTGTATGACTCAAATAATAAGACAAAGAATTTGAACAAGTTATATAGAAAAGTAAAGTTTTAGGCAAAGGGAATTTTGGGAAGGAGGGGTCCTAGGTTGGTTAGCCTACAGGATCACCCACGCAATGCCTGGTAAACGCTCCTCAATGAGGGGCTACACGTGATATTAGCGCGTAATCATCATATCCATATCTACCCATTCCCACCCCATAGCGGTTATTAAAGCGAGTTTTATTTAAGTGATCTCTATGTGTGCTGTTACTCGTCCCTTCCTAATGGTCCTGGAGGAATTTAGGACCTCTACATACAAGCAGTTCTAGACAGACCCTTAGGTTTAAAGGAGAAAATACTAGGGCGACAAGCAAGAACACATAGGCCTTTAAGCAAATAGAAAGCAGGAAAGAGCAAATAAGAGGCTCAGTTTTACCCCCACAGACAAGACATGTAAACAACACGACTCAAACACAAATAAGGGCAGTATTTGTTAAACAGGATCCTAAGACATAATGTCTAGGTGAGTATCAGAACACGTGAGATATGCCGTTTATTTTATAACTCAGAAGCAGGGGCCCTAATCAGTTTGCCTACTGATTTTAAGCCTGTTAACCATTAAGCAATAAACACAAAGAACAGTTTCCGATTTAATAAAGGTTGATTACCTAAGGCTTTGCCTAGGCGTAGGATACAACAATTACCAGAACCATTAGAACAATAAAGGAGTTATTTTACCTAAAAGAGCATACGGTTCTAAGTCTTACAAGATACAGGATTGTTACTAATTTTCTTTAAAGCAGGATGAGACTGTTTATATTCCTTTTCATGCATCAGTAGTTTAACTAGGCGTAGCTGAGTGAGTATGAACGCGAACTTAAACATGGTATCTAATATGCACACATGAGGTATAAAATGATTTATATGCAAGATTCCTAAAGCAGGATTTCTAAATGCACAGCATGATTTCAGAATTTCCTAAAGCAGTATTTCTAAATGCATAAAAAGTTACAGCATTGTAGAGCATGTTGACAACTGTGCAGGAGTAGAAATTTTGTTTTAATGCCATTTATCCTAGAAACAGGATTTCTAAGTGATAGCAAGAATGTCAAAATGAGATGCCGAAACAGCGTACATAATAAAACCTAGGGAGCATGGTCTCTAATACATTATATGCTTTGCACATGTTGGTCCTAAACATGGATTCTAGTGCGCTTGTAGGAAATGTAAACCTAAAGCAAGCTTTCTACCCGTTTGATATCTATAACATGCATATCTACCCTCCCATTTTCACAATCCATCCTCAGTATCTGTTTACAACAAATTATTAGAGGCCAATATCGAATTAATTACATAAGTAGATAAGAAAAATAAGAAGTTACACTATAGGGAGCCTAAAAGTAGGCCCAGATTTCCAGAATTTCCAATACCAGATTGCCTCACATCCTTTCATATGAATTTTAGAATTGAGTAAGTGCAGTGTGGAAGGGCCAGCTCTAATGTATCAGAGTTCAGAGGGATCTCATAGGGATCCATAAGCAGTCATAAATTAGAGGGGCAGAACTTGAAACCTAAGAGTAGATGTGAAAGTGCTTGACAGTTTTGAAAAGGTTTAGGCAAGAAAACAGTTTAAAAAGAGACTTGTTTGAAATAGTTTTGTAAAAACAACAGAGGGAGTTATTCAATAGGACAATTTGAAAAGAGAGTAGAGTAATAAGCAACAGTCCAAACAAAACACCCAAAACAGGTTCAAACATAACCAAGGAACATAGAACCAAGGCAGGTTCAGCCACCACAAACAGGGATAATGGGATTTGGGGACACATAGAGTACATAGTATACAAGAGCATAGCAGTTCTTATAGGGGTTTATGGGATTACGGGATAGCTAGTGGTACCAACACAGTATGAATTTCAGAACCAATCATAAAATCAGACATTTAAAGTGACAGATCAGTTTGCAAAATAAGTGCATATCAAAACGCGATAACAAGTAAACAAGCGTTCAAAGCAGGGTAGAGTCACATTGAGACAGACTAGCAGGGAAGTAGAACATGTTCTGAAATGCCCTAAGAGGGTTAGACTAGCACGCTAGATGAAGCAATAATGTAAACATGTCAATTACATGTTGAACAACAGAACCATAGATAGAAACAAATTAGAAACATGATCAACTGAAGCAGTAAAAGAAGCATATTGGTTTTGGGACTTGAATTGAAATCAGAACATACCCGTAAAGAGATAGTAAACACAAAGTAAAGAAGAAGAGAGCACAATAATTAGCCTTGGCTTGCAGCCAGCTAACTCAGAATAATAGCAAGTAACCAAAGAAAGAGAGCAGAAAAGTTTTGAGCGTGAGAGTTTTTTTTGAACTAATGTCCGTTGACTGTTAATGAGAGAGCATATATAGTAGTTCGAAACTAGGTAAAAATAAGGTAAGAATCATGATTGTATAATAATTATAGAACTAGGTATCAATTAGTATCAAAATCAGTATAAGTACTTCCTTTAATTAAGGAGTTAAAATTCAAACGGTAATAAGAAGTGATAAATAAGGAATGAAATCATGTAAGACTGAACATGACACATAAGGAAATAAGCATAGTACAGAGCATATAATAGAGGCTAGGTTCGACAAATTCTAATTAAGGAAAATATCTAAGAATCAATTTGACAGCATAATCAACCACAAAATAAGGCAAGAAAATATTTAGAGGTTGAAATCAGTAAGGAGATCATCATAAGATATTAGTGAAAGGCATCAATTACAGAAAACCAGGGATTCAAATAGGAGAATTAATGATTAAGGGGAATTAACACAAATTGCTGTAAATAAACAAGATAATCACAGTATAGGCGAGAAGGAATAAAATCAGCAACCCTAATGAGCATAATAGGGTAAAAATCATAGAAACATAGAACATATTCATGAATAACAGACATGCGAACAAATTAAACGAACAAACAAGCAAGGACAGTTCTCAAAACCCAAGATTAAGACCAAGAATTAGGGTTTTTAACATAATGAATTAGATAAAAGGAACAACTTAAATAAACCGTTTAAACATAGTAAAAATCATAGAATAATATTGAAAATCAGAGGAAGAGTCATTTTGAAAAGGGGTTAAGAAACCCTAGCTTTGAAGACGAAGAGGCGTTTTTGAAAAATCAGAGAGATTATCATGAAAAACGGCAAAATGACTCAGAATACTCTTAGATCTGTTACAGATCTAAGAAGTCAAGATATAAATTAGGGTTTCAGAGACAGATAACCCAGAGATGGAGAGATTCCTGCTTAGAAGCCATGGATCTAGCTGGAGAAATAGAAAGGTCTTACTCAAAAGGGCCAAGGTGGCCTGAGAATGGCAGGAACAGACCGCAGGTGAGAGTTGAACAGCCGCTGGTCCCTTGAGGACCTTAGGGTAGCAAGAATCCGGCATGGGGGAAGACATGGAGGCTAGGGGTGGTGGTGGAACCACCATTATTATCGGCGAGCCAACGGCCGGCAAGTAAGAGCCATGGTTTAGCAAAGAGAGCTTGAGAGAGAATGAGAGGGTGTGTCGGCAGAGAGAGATGAGAGAATGAGGGTTGGGGGGGGGGGTAGACTATTAGGTTAATTATGGTAAGGACGGATATGGTCCGTTGATCAAAATTGATCAACGGTTCAGATTAGACAGGGATTGGGTCGGGTAGGATAGTGGATTGGGCTTTGGGGTATTGGGCTGATTTAATTTGGTTTGGGCTGGTTTAATTTAGGCTAGATTGAAATGGAATTAGGCTATTTGTTAAATACCCAATTCAAATTAATCAAAATAATTTACAAAATAGCTAATAATTATTAAAAATGAGTTTCATGCACAGAAAATAGTTTAAAATGATTATTTAATATTTAAAAATACAAATGGCTAAGTTTAGGTAAAAATAGTACAAAATATATGCTTGGGCTATAATTGCAAAGTTATTGCAGTTATAGCTCAAAGATGCCAATTTGGCTAATTATGAAATAACTTGGTCTTATTAGGACCAAAACAATAAATTAAATCGACAAAATGCTTTTGAGTCACTTGTAATGCCATTTTGTAATTAATTATTGGATATAAAATATTGGGTAAATTAATAAAAATATAGGAAAATTATGAAAAAATATCAATTGCTATTAATGCATGATTTTGAAGGTATATATGCAATTTTAAAATATTTTTGGAAAATTTGGGTATCAACAGCTGCCCCTCTTTACCCGGAAAGAATGAAAGGGTTTGTGGGGTAAAGATATGATGGCCAATTTTGACCGAGCGAAACGGTTTGAGAGATTATGCCGCACCCCGACTTCTGAGCTGCCTACATATCCCTAGTTTTATAGGAATCAGGCCGTATGTAGTTTTGGATTCATCGGCGAAGTATACCGATGAAGTCATTTCAAGAACGGACGCAACATCTAGGGCTGGGTGAGTGAATGGTTTACGGGAATGGTTAGGTGTGATATTGTTGGGAGAACTGGAGCGAGATCGCTCCTGCTGGGATAGTCGTTGCTCGCCGGTTACCTGCAAATAAGGATGCCGCAAGTGTATATTGTGCATAAATTTAAACATGATGCAGGTTCCCGTTGGACTATGAAAGTTTTCTTTGGACGGTTAAAGATGACGTCCTCAGACCATGATGTCCTGGGCCATGAATTGTTTGATAAGAGATTCGCAGGCCATGAGATGATGTTCTCGGGCCATGAGGATGGTGCCTCTGAACTATGACGCCTTTGAATAATGATATGCAAAATTGAGAGAGATCATAAGGCCATGGCATGGTGTCTTCCGGCTATGAGGACGATGCCTTTTAGACTATGACGCCTTTGGATAGACTGTCGATATTTCAGCCCATGATATGCGATAATATGATGTTAACAAGACAGGGCTTAGTTGTGAAATAGGGGCAGTGCTTAGCCTGATAGAAAAGTAAATAGATAGTACCGAAACCGAGCAACATTTATGCAAGGAGAGATAATGCTTAGTCCCATACAAATATGGAGGCGGGGATTAGCCTCATGCAAATATGGAGGCAGGGATACTCATGCAGATATGGAGGCAAGGATTAGCCTCATGCAGATATGGAGGCAAGGATTAGCCTCATGCAGTTATGGAGGCAAGGATTAGCCTCATGCAGGTATGGAGGCAAGAATTAGCCTCATGCAGGTATGGAGGCAAGGATTAGCCTCATGCAGATATGGAGGCAAGGATTAGCCTCATTCAGTTATGGAGGCAAGGATTAGCCTTATGCAGATAGGGAGGCAGGGATTAGCCTCATGCTGATAGGGAGGCAGTGATTAGCCTCATGCAGGGAGCAAGTAGTAAGTAAGAGTAGCATGTGTCTTAGCTGGAGATGTATATTGGTGTCTGATGGCCTGATTGATAGTGATCTTTTACGTGTATAT
>NC_031995.1:12635970-12653156 GCF_001879085.1 Nicotiana attenuata | reverse complement strand
TATGGAGGCAAGGATTAGCCTCATGCAGTTATGGAGGCAAGGATTAGCCTCATGCAGATATGGAGGCAAGGATTAGCCTCATGCAGATATGGAGGCAAGGATTAGCCTCATGCAAACAAAGAGGCAAGGATTAGCCTCATGCCGGTATGGAGGCAAGGATTAGGCTCATGCAGATATGGAGGCAAGGATTAGCCTCATGCAGATAAAGAGGCAAGGATTAGCCTCATGCAGATATGGAGGCAAGGATTAGCCTCATGTAGAGAGCAAGTAGTAAGTAAGAGCAGCATGTTTCTTAGCTGGAGATGTATATTCGGTGTCAGATGGCTTGATTGATAGTAGTCTTGCTGCGTGCATTGATTTGCGGATGTTATCGTTATGTCAGATGTGCCTGCGTTCAAAGAAAAATTGTAAGTTCTGTAAGGGGGAGGTTGGTTCGTGCTTCTGTCTGTTGGCCTTGCTTTGCTCCGTTCTGGAGGCCTTTTTGAGTTAGCTAGGTAACTTGACTGTTATGGAAATAGAGTTTTCGAAAATATGCAATTATTGAAAAATAGAGTTATTTAGAAACATATTGAAATATCAAGTAATTTAGATGAACAAGTGACTGTAACATATCTCAAAGGAATTGCAACTCTCTTATATTGGAATTTTGAGGGTCCCCCTCAAAATTCATCCCAAGTTTGGTAGATGATCTTTTGACCGTTTGCAGATAATAGGCCTTGTTGAACCCTCTTCGAAATTTTGAGAATCCTTCTCAAAATTCTGCCCCAGTTTCTTAGCTGATTTCTGACCTTCTGACACATGTTGGCGTCGGCTGGACTTGCTCCGGAATTTTGAGGGTCCTCGTCAAAATTCTGCCCAAGTTTCTGATCCTGGGGGAAATGGAAATTTTATTATGATATGACCGAACCCATAAGGATGCCTACGTATCCCCTCTTAAACGGGAATCAGGTCAAGCGTAGTTCAATCACATCAGATGAGGAAATGTAAATAATCTAAGCATAGTATCTCTTGACTAACATCTGAATTGATTGGTTTCGGCCAGATTTCTCCGTCCATTTCTGCAAGTATGAGTGCTCCTCCTGTCAGCACCCTGTGAACCATGTACGGACCTTGCCAGTTGGGAGAGAATTTCCCTTTGGCTTTATCTTGATGCGGGAAGATCTTCTTCAGCACCAGCTGTCCTGGTGCAAATTGCCTTGGTTTGACTCTTTTGTTGAAAGCTCTGGACATTCTGTTCTGATAAAGTTGACCTTGACATACTGCGTTCATCCTTTCTCCATCTATAAAGGCCAACTGTTCGTAGCGACTCATAATCCATTCTGCATCGTTGAGTTCAGCTTCCTGTATGATTCTTAAAGAAGGAATCTCTACTTCGCCTGGGATGACAGCTTCAGTACCATAAACCAGCATGTAGGGAGTTGCCCCGGTTGATGTGCGAACTGTGGTACGGTATCCCAACAAAGCGAAGGGTAGCTTCTCGTGCCATTGTTTGTGGTTTTCTACCATCTTCCTTAGTATCTTCTTGATGTTTTTGTTGGCGACTTGAACGGCTCCATTCATTTGAGGTCTATAGGATGTGGAATTCTTGTGCTTGATTTTGAAAGTTTCACACATAGCTTTCATCAGATCACTGTTGAGATTGGCGGCGTTATCAGTAAGAATGGTCTCGGGAACTCCGAATCGGCAGAATATACGATCTTTGACAAAATCTGCGATGACTTTCTTGGTTACAGCTTTGTAGGATGCAGCCTCTACCCATTTTGTGAAATAATCAATGGCGACCAGAATAAACCTATGTCTGTTTGAAGCACTGGGCTCAATCGGACCAATAACATCCATTCGCCAGGCAGCGAATGTCCAAGGTGAGCTTGTTGCATTGAGCTCATTCGAAGCCACTTTTATCATATCGGCATGCACTTGACATTGAAAGCATTTGCGGACATACTGAATGCAATCCGTCTCCATGGTCATCCAAAAGTAACCTGCCCTGAGCATCTTCTTAGCCAAGACGAAACCATTTATGTGTGGGCCACAAGTCCCAGCATGTATGTTCTCAAGCAGTTTAGAAGCTTCCTTTGCGTCGACACACCTTAGTAAACCCAAAATCAGGAGTTCTTCTGTACAAGTTCCCTCCGCTGTGGAAGAAGTGATTTGACAGTCTCCGGAGTGTGCATTTCTGAGTGTGATTTGCATGCTCCGGGTATTCACCTTTCGATAAGTACTCCTTGATGTCATGGAACCAAGGCCTTCGATCCGTTTCTTCTTCAACATGAGCGCAATATGCCGGCTGATTATGGATCCTCACCGGAATGGGATCAATGTAATTCTTATCTGGATGTTGTATCATAGATGACAGAGTGGCCAATACGTCGGCGAACTCATTCTGAATTCTGGGCACATGTCGGAATTCTATCTTCGTGAACCTCTTTCTCAGTCCTGCACATGGTGCAGATATGGCAATATCTAGGAACTCTTGGTGGCCCACTCTCCTTGTACCTGGTGCACAAGAAAATCTGAATCACCGATCACCAGCAGCTCTTGAATGTTTATGTCGACTGCCATGTTGAGTCCTAGTATGCAGACTTCATACTCTACCATGTTGTTGGTGTAGGGAAATCTGAGTTTAGCAGATACCGGATAATGCTGACCCGTTTCTGATACCAAAACTGCCCCAATGCTTACTCCCTTGAAATTTGCGGCTCCATCAAAGAACATCCTCCAGCCGTCATATGCTTTGGTAATGTCTTCTCCTACAAATGACACTTCTTCATTGGGAAAATATGTTTTCAAGGGTTTGTATGCTCCTCCTATCGGATTTTCAGCAAGGTGATCTGCCAATGCTTGTCCCTTGACCGCCTTTTGAGTTACGTAGACGATATCGAACTCACTTAGCAGTATCTGCCACTTAGCCAACTTCCCAGTCGGCATGGGTTTCTGAAATATGTACTTCAGAGGGTCCATCCTGGATATGAGGTATGTAGTGTAGGCGCAGAAGTAGTGCCTCAATTTCTGAGCTGTCCAAGTCAAAGCACAGCAAGTGCGTTCAGCAGGGAGTACCGTGCTTTGTAAGGTGTGAACTTCTTACTTAGGTAGTATATGGCCTGCTCCTTCCTTCCTGTCTCGTCATGTTGTCCCAAAACACATCCGAAGGCTCCATCCAATACAGACAGATAGAGTAACAAAGGTCGTTCTGGTTTTGGCAGGACCAAACTGGGGGTGTGGACAGGTACTCCTTGATTTTGTCAAAAGCTTTCTGATAATCCTCGGTCCAGCTTGTTTCGGCATCTTTTCGTAGCATCTTGAAGATGGGTTCACATATAACTGTAGACTGTGCTATGAAGTGGCTGATATAGTTGAGACATCCTAGGAAGCTCATTACGTCCTTTTTCCTCTTAAGTGGTGGCAACTCCTGAATGGCCTTGACTTTAGACGGATCCAGCTTGATCCCTCGACGACTGATGATGAATCCCAATAACTTTCCTGCGAGAACCCCGAATGCACACTTTGCGGGGTTCAGTTTCAAGTTATACCTCCTTAGTCTGTCAAAGAACTTTCTCAAGTCTGCTATGTGATCTGCGGCCCTCTTGGATTTGATAATGACGTCGTCCACATATACCTCTATCTCTTTGTGTATCATATCATGGAAGATGGTTGTCATGGCTCTCATGTAAGTGGCTCCAGAATTTTTCAGACCGAATGGCATCATCTTGTAACAGTATACACCCCACGGTGTAATAAAAACTGTATTCTCTGCATCTTCTTCATCCATCCAGATCTGGTGATAACCCGCGAAGCAATCCACAAAGGATTGGAGTTCATGCTTGGCGCAGTTGTCGATCAAAATGTGTATGTTTGGTAGTGGGAAGTCGTCCTTGGGACTTGCTCTGTTTAAATCCCGGTAGTCAACACACACTCTGACCTTCCCATCCTTTTTCGGAACTAGCACAATGTTAGCTAACCAAGTTGGGTACTCAACCACCCTGAGACCTTTGGCTTTGATCTGCTTGGTAACCTCCTCCTTGATTTTCAAACTCATGTCTGGTTTGAACTTTCTGTGTTTCTGCTTGACTGGTTGACACATGGGATTAATAGGCAGCTTGTGAGCCACTATGGACGTGCTCAAACCGGTCGTGTCATCATATGACCATGCGAAAATGTCCTCATATTATCTTAGGAACCGAATGTACCCTTCCTTTTCTGTCGGTGATAAGTAAATGTTGATGTGAGTCTCCTTGACGGTCTCGGTGTCTCCCAAATTTAGTGCTTCTGTTTCGTCCAGGTTGGACTTAGGCTTATTCTCAAAGTTTTCAACCTCCCTGACAACTTCCTCGGGTATCTCGTCTTCTTCATCCGAATCACTATCCTCATGTTGCGTTGCCTCATTACATGTCACAGTCACCAGTTCATCAGAAAAAGTAATAATAACGCTGTAGAAAGAGAAAGTGTAGAAAATAGTAATGAATAATAAAGAGCAAGTGCATTTGATTAAAATTAAACAACGTCCAGACAAATACGCTCGATGAATCGAGCATTTATTTTGAAACAAGCAAGTCTGTAAAACAAAGTTACTAAAAATTTTAAATGCCTGGAATGGCTATAGAAATAAAATATGCTGGCTACCCAGGGACTCGGCGGGCCCGGGATGGTGTGGCGGTCCAGTTCCTGAGAACAGCTCCCTTCTCCACAGTCTGAATAGTGAGGCCTTCTTCCTCCTCCTCCTCAATTATTGCACTGCATTGTATCATTTATTCTGACTTTCCCTTTGCTTTTAGGATCACTTGGAAGAGGAGGATGTGGAGGACCTTTAGGTATGGTGATGATGCCAGTTTGTGCGAACCAACCTTAGGGGATGGGAATAAAGAATAAAGAAAAACAAAAAGGTCGACAAGTTAGTAAGGGTTTTGAAATGTTGCAGTATTCAAACACATATTGCGAGAATGTAAATTCGTGTCCTAATTTGGGAGCCTCGTTGTGCCCGAGGTAGGCCTAGAGACAAATAAATTTGGAGAACTTTAGATGCTAGTGAATGCCTCATTTCATAATATGAAAAATATACGACTCCCAAAACGACACTAAGATAATAGAAAAGTAAGTCACTATTGGCACTTGGCCTTATTACATTTTAGGAAAGCAAATAAATCTAGCCTATTTGATCCCAGAAGGACCTTCCCTAGATTCGATCTTCCTGACTCCATCATACAGGTTTCCCAGTTCGCGCAAACAAATTGCCCAAGTGCTTCCTTACGTGTTTCTTGTCACTTGAGGACAGGTCCTCCCACCAATCTAGTAGCAATGGTGGGATGTTGCTAACCATACTGAATATGGGGACCTCGTACCTCATTTATAGCAAAACAAAAGGGTTAGTCCCTTATCCCCCACCAGACTCGACTATTTATACATTCATGATTAGCATATTGGCATTTAGTTCTCCAAATTAATGCACAGAACGTGGTTGTGTCCGTTGGGATAATGGAAACCCCGATGGACGTTTGGATAAGGCTTGTCTTAAAGGATTATTATGTGGACAACATATTAATCCGGCTAGGTTTGACCACGATGCATGCACAATTATAATCAGAGTAAGGTTACTATGGGGGTCTAGACTGGTACCCTCAAGCGGACAACTTGAGGGGGAAAGGCACGGAACCATCAACTGCACCGCTGATCGACTAGTTTTACCGCAAATAAGCCTTTCCGAATATAAGGGTAATAAATAGGAAAAGCGCAACCACTCATCAAGCGTTGCTATAGGATTTGATACGCACGAGTGGAATATCATGCAGAGCATGATTTATGCAGCAATTAATAACATGTAGTCAAGTACTTGCACGTAGGAAAAATAAATACAGTATTTAAATAATTGAAAGACAGTCACACGAAAAGAAAACAAAGGGATACGTCAATTTTAGGGATAAAGAATCGTAAATGCTTAAAAGAAAACAGATAGTTAAATTCAAATAAGGGGAAAGGGGTACGGGATAAAGCATGCTTGGACTAATTCATAAAAGTAAGTTCGTTATAGTAAGAGCCTAAAAATATCCCCAGCAGAGTCGCCATGCTGTTGCGCCCTTTTTTTTCCTCCTCGCGGAGAAAGTCCAGGTTTCGACGTTCATGGGGGGTAATAACTCATTTCCTTTTGGGATTCGGGTATTTGAAGAGTCGCCACCTAACGGATTATGGTGCGTTAGGGCACCTAGAGCGATTAACTCTTAGGCTAGTTTGCATTACCAGAGATTTAGGGTAAGGGCTCGAAATAACCTTGAGGGGAAGGTGTTAGGCACCCCTCTCGGTCCACAACGGTGGGTCCCAGCCGAAATTATACTTATGAATTAGTATTTTAACAAGTAAGTAGTTGAAACACATACTTGTAGATAAAGCATGTTGGACATTGTATGACTCAAATAATAAGACAAAGAATTTGAACAAGTTATATAGAAAAGTAAAGTTTTAGGAAAAGGGAATTTTGGGAAGGAGGGGTCCTAGGTTGGTTAGCCTATAGGATCACCCAGCAATGCCCGGTAAACACTCCTCAATAAGGGGCTACACGTGACATTAGCGCGTAGTCATCATATCCATATCTACCCATTCCCACCCCTTAGCGGTTATTAAAGCGAGTTTTATTTAAGTGATCTCTATGCGTGATGTTACCCGTCCCTTCCTAATGATCCTGGAGGAATTTAGGACCTCTACCTACAGGCAGTTCTAGATAGACTCTTAGGTTTAAAGGAGAAAATAGTAGGGCGACCAGCAAGAACACATAGTCCTTTTAGCAAATAGAAAGCAGGAAAGAGCAAATAAGAGGCTCAGTTTTACCTCCACAGACAAGGCATGTAAACAGCACGAATCAAACACAAATAAGGGCGGTATTTGTTAAACAGGATCCTAAGACATAATGTCTAGGTGAGTATCAGAACACTTGAGATATGCAGTTTATTTTATAACTCAGAAGTAGGGGCCCTAATCAGTTTCCTACTGATTTTAAGCATGTCAACCATTAAGCAGTAAACACAAAGAACAGTTTCCGATTTCATAAAGGTTGATAGGCTTTGCCTAGGCGTAGGATACAACAGTTACCAGAACCATTAGAACAATAAAGGAGCTATTTTACCTAAAAGAGCATGTGGTTCTAAGTCTTACAGGATACAGGATTGTTACTAATTTGTTTAAAGCAGGATGAGACTGTTTATATTCCTTTTCATGCATCAGTAGTTTAACTAGGCGTAGCTGAGTGAGTATGAACGAGAGCCTAAACATGGTATCTAATATGCACACATGAGGTATAAAATAATTTATATGCAAGATTCTTAAAGCAGGATTTCTAAATGCACAGCATAATTTCAGAATTTCCTAAAGCAGGATTTCTAAAAGCATAAAAAGTTACAACATTGTAGAGCATGTTGTCAAGTGTGCAGGAGTAGCAATTTTGTTTTAATGCCATTTATCCTAGAAACAGGATTTCTAAGTGATAGCAAGAATGTCAAAATGAGATGCCAAAACTGCATACATAATAAAACCTAGGGATCATGGTCTCTAATACATGATATGCTTTGAACATGTTGGTCCTAGACATGGATTATATTGCGCATGTAGGAAATGTAAACCAAAAGCATGGTTTCTACCCCTTTGATGTCTATAACATGCATAGCTATCCTCCCATTTTCACTATCCATCCCCAGTATCAGTTTACAACAAATTATTACAGGCCAATATCGAATGAATTACATAAGTAGATAAGAAAAATAAGAAGTTACACTATAGAAAGCCTGAAAGTAGGCCCAGATTTCCAGAATTTCCAATGCCAGATTCCCTCACAGCCTTTCATATAATCCGGGTGTGTCAGAGTTCCCTAAGGACCTCAAGGGATCCCGGGCAGTGCTCACACTCAGATATCCTAATCATAGTTGAGTAAGTGCAGTGTGTAAGGGCCAGCTCTAATGTATCAGAGTTCAGAGGGATCTCATAGGGATCCCTAAAGAGTCACACATTAGAGGGGCAGAACTTGAAAGCTAAGAATAGATGTGAAAGTGCTTGACACTTTTGAAAAGGTTTAGGCAGGAAAACGGTTTGAAAAGAGACTTGTTTGAAATAGTTTTATAAAAATAACAAAGGGAGTTTCAATAGGACAGTTTGAAAAGAGAGTAGAGTAATAAGCAACAGTCCAAACACAGCACCCAAAATAGGTTCAAACATAACCAAGGAACATAGAACCAATGCAGGTTCAGCCACCACAAACAGGGGTAATGGGATTTGGGGACACATAGAGTACATAGTATACATGAGCATAGCCGTTCTTGTGGGAGTTTATAGGATTAGGGGATAGCTAGTGGTACCAACACAGTATGAATTTCAGAACCAATCATAAAATCAGACATTTAAAGTGACAGATCAGCTTACAAAGTAAGTGCATATCAAAACTGGATAACAAGTAGACAAGAATTCAAAACAGGGTAGAGCCACATTAAGAGAGACTACCAGGGAAGTAGAACATGTACTGAAATGCCCTAAGAGGGTTAGACTAGCACGCTAGATGAAGCAATAATGTAAACATGTCAATTACATGTTGAACAACAAAACCATGGATAGAAACAAATTAGAAACATGATCAACTGAAGCAGTAAAAGAAACATATTGGTTTTGGGACTTGAATTCAAATCAGAACATACCGGTAAAGAGATAGTAAACACAAAGTAAAGAAGAAGAGAGCATAATAATTAGCATTGGCTTGCAGCCGGCTAACTCAGAACAATAGCAAGTAACCAAAGACAGAGAGCAGAAAAGTTATGAGTGTGAGAGAGTTTTTTTGAACTAATGTCCGTTGACTGTTAATGAGAGAGCATATATAGTAGTTCGAAACTAGGTAAAAATAAGGTAAGAATCACGATTGTATAATAATTATAGAACTAGGTATCAATCAGTATCCAATCAGTATAAGTACTTCCTTTAATTAAGGAGTTAAAATTCAAACGGTAATAAGCAGTGATAAATAAGGAATGAAATCATGTAAGACTGAACATGACACATAAGGAAATAAGCATAGTACAGAGCATGTAATAGAGGCTAGGTTCGACAAGTTCTAATTAAGGAAAATGTCTAAGAATTAATTTGACAGCATAATCAACCACAAAATAAGGCAAGAAAATATTTAGAGGTTGAAATCAGTAAGGAGATCATCATATGATATTAGTGAAAGGCATCAATTACAGGAAATTAGGGATTCAAATAGGAGTAGTAATAATTAAGGGGAATTAACACAAATCATAGTATAGGCGAGAAGGAATAAAATCAGAAACCCTAATGAGCATAATAGGGTAAAAATCATAGAAACATAGAACATATTCATGAATAACAGACATGCGAACAAATTAAACGAACAAACAAGCAAGGACAATTATCAGAACCCAAGATTAAGACCAAGAATTAGGGTTTTTAACATAATGAATCAGATAAAAGGAACAACTTAAATAAACCGTTTAAACATAGTTAAAATCATAGAATAATACTGAAAATCAGAGGAAGAATCATTTTGAAAAGGGGTTAAGAAACCCTAGCTTTGAAGACGAAAAGGCGTTTTTGAAAAATCGGAGAGATTATCATGAAAAACGGCAAAATAACTCAGAATACTCTTAGATCTGTTACAGATCTAAGAAGTCAAGAGATAAATTAGGGTTTCAGAGAGAGATAACCCAGAGATGGAGATATTCCGGCTTAGAAGCCATGGATCTAGCCGGAGAAATAGAAAGGTCTTACTCAAAAGGGCCAAGGTGGCCTGAGAATGGAAGGAACAGACCGTAGGTGTGAGTTGAACAGCCGCTGGTCCCATGAGGACCTCTGGGTAGCAAGGATCCGGCACGGGGGAAGACATGGAGGCTAGGGGTGGTGGTGGAACCACCATTATTACCGGCGAGCCAAGGGCCGGCAAGTAAGAGCCATGGTTTAGCAAAGAGAGCTTGAGAGAGAATGAGAGGGTGTGTCGGCGGAGAGTGATGAGAGAATGAGGGTTTGGGGGGTAGACTATTAGGTTAATTATGGTAAGGACGGATCTGGTCCGTTGATCAAAATTGATCAACGGTTCAGATTAGGCAGGGATTGGGTCGGGTAGGATAGTGGATTGGGCTTTGGGGTATTGGGCTGATTTAATTTGGTCTGGGCTGGTTTAATTTAGGCTAGAATTGAAATGAAATTAGGCTATTTGTTAAATACCCAATTCAAATTAATCAAAATAATTTACAAAATAGCTAATAATTATAAAAAATGAGTTTCATGCACAGAAAATAGTTTAAAATGATTATTTAATATTTAAAAATACAAATGGCTAAGTTTTGGTAAAAATAGTACAAGTTATATGCTTGGGCTATAATTGCAAAGTTATTTGCAATTATAACCAAAAGATGCCAATTTGGCTAATTATGAAATAATTTGGTCTTATTAGGACCAAAACAATAAATTAAATTGACAAAATGCTTTTGAATCACTTGTAATGCCATTTTGTAATTAATTATTGGAAATAAAATGCTGGATAAATTAATTAAAATATAGGAAAATTATGGAAAAATACCAATTGCTATTAATGAATGATTTTGAAGGTATATATGCAATTTTAAAATATTTTTTGGGAAAAATTGGGTATCAACAATTGGCATAACTCTTCTACCTAGACTGAGTTATGCGAAGTCGATCCTAAATCATCTTGACCTTTTCCAAGGCATCCTGAACCAAATAGGTACCCAGCAACCGAGCCTCTCCAAGATCGAACCAACCAACTGGCGAACGACGCCGCCTCCCGTATAACGCCTCATAGGGAGCCATCTGAATACTCGACTAGTAGTTGTTGTTGTAGGCAAACTCCGCAAGCGGCAGGAACTGATCCCAAGAACCCCCAAAATTCATAATGCAAGCGCGAAGCATATCTTCCAATATTTGAATGGTGCACTCGGACTGCACGTCCGTCTAGGGGTGAAATGTTGTACTCAACTCAACTCGTGTGCCTGACTCACCCTGTATATCCCTCCAGAAGTGCGACGTGAACTACGTACCTCGATCAGAAATGATGGACACGGGCACACCGTGAAGACGAACAATCTCATGAATATAGATCTCAGCTAACCGCTCTGAAGAATAGGTTACTGCCACTGGAATGAAATGTATCGACTTAGTCAACCTGTCCACAATGACCCAAACTGCGTCGAACTTCTTCTGAGTCTGTGGGATCCCAACAATAAAATCCATGGTAATACGCTCCCTCTTCCACTCGGGAATCGCTAGCCTCGGAAACAAACCACCAGGCCTCTGATGTTCGTACTTTACATGTTGACAATTCAGACATCGAGCTACATATGCAGCTATATCCTTATTCATTCTCCTCCACCAATAATTCTACCGCAAGTCCTGATACATCTTGGTGGCACCTAGATGAATGGAGTACCGAAAACTATGGGCCTTGTCACGACCCTAACCCCGAACCCGGTCGTGATGGCGCCTCTCGTGAAGACAAGGCCAGCCAGTTCAACCCAACTCATCTTTTGAAACAGTTAAACAACACATAAAAGTTTAAAACATAATTTACTAACACTGAATAGCGGAAATAACGATAAAAATGCGGAAAATCCAACCCGACACAGCCCTAACCGGGGTGTTACAAGTCACGAGCATCTATGAATCCATAATACAGTCTGCTAAGTCATAAACTACTACATTTGTTTGAAAAGAACAAGAAAGATAGAGAAATAGAGACACGGGGCTGCAGACGTCAACAGCTACCTCGTAATCTCCGAAGAAGCCCGCCAGAAACTGGAGGAATCAACACTCCGGAGCGAAACCTGATACGCCTGAATCTGCACACAGGGTGTAGGGACTAAAGTGAGTACTCCAACTCAGTGAGTAATAAATGTAAATAATGACTGAAAGTAAGAAATCACGCAACGCACAAAGCATTCTATGATAAAGCAGTAAAAATCATTTAAAAGCTGTAAAACCAGTGGAAATCCAGTAAAATCCTCTTTTAACAAGTAAAAAGGTATATGACAGATAATTAAGGTGCGATAAATAAATAAGAGCTCGCCCCTCGGGCACAATATCACCACATCCGCCCCTCGGGCAACAACTCAGAACAATAACAGCCCCTCAGGCAACATCTCAGAACAATAACAGCCCCTCGGGCTCAATCTCACATCACACTAGGTACCCGCGCTCACTGGGGGTGTGCAGACTCCGGGAGGGACCCCTTACGGCCCAAGCGCAATAACAAGCCATCTCGTGGCATCACAACTGGGCCCTCGACCTCATATCAATCAAGCCACCTCGTGGCGTACATATCTCAGGCCCTCGGCCTGAAATCAATATCAATGTCTCCTCACAACGTAGGCCCTCGGCCTTACTCAGTCAAAAATACTCATAAGCCTCTTGGGCAATAGTAAAACAGTGTGTATCAGCCCAAAACATCATTTAAAATATCATTTAAGTCTCAAAACATGAGTAAAACTGGATAAGTAGTAAAACAGTGAAAAAATACATGACTGAGTTCAGTAAATACTTCAAACAGTGAGGAAAATATCAAGAAATACCCCGATGGGTTCAAATAATTGGCACGAAGCCCAAATAAGACATTCAACACAAATCATAGTGATAACAAATATGTTTTCGGTCAAATACGCGGTAAAATCATCAACCGGGACAGACCAAGTCACAATCCCCAACAGTGTACGACCCCACGCTCGTCATCAGGCGTGTGTCCCACCTCAACATAGTACTACGATGTGCAAATCCGGGGTTTCAAACCCTCAGAACATCATTTACAAGCATTACTCACCTCGAACCGGCTAAATCCCTAGCTCGCGACGCCTTTGCCCTTCGAATTGGCCTCCACGTGCGTCGAATCTATCCAAAATCAGAACGAATACATCACAATATGCTAAGGAAACAAAGCCCAAACGAAAACAATCGAAAAGTATCAAAAATCTCGAAATTACCAAAACCCGAGCCCCGGGCCCACTTCTCGAAACTTAGAAATTTTCACATCAATAGATTCCTTATCTTCCCACGAGTTCATACATATCAAAAGTGTTCAAATCCGACCCCAAATGGTCCTTCAAATTCCAATTCAAAAGTCCATTTCCTCAAGCCCTAGTTCTTAAATTTTTGGCTTAGTTTTCATGATTTACTAGGTGGAATTCACATAATAATCGAGTTTTAAGTCCAAGAATCTTACCTCCAAGTGATTCCCCTTGAATCCCTCTTCAATCTCCTTCAAAAATCTCTAAAAATGAGTAGCTATGGGTGAAAATAGACCCACATTCGCGAACAAGACGACTTAAAAACATTCTGCCCAGGCCTTATTTCCTTCTATGCGATCGCGGAGATACCTTCGCGATCGCGAAGCACAAAAGTTCAAACCCCAATTTTTAACCTATGCGATCGCATACAAATACCTGCGATCACAATGCATAAGCTCCTGACCTTACGCGATCGCGGACTTACTCCCGCGTTCGCATTGAACAAATTCCCATCCAAGCCCCAGGTCCATTTAACACTATGCGATCGCGACCCATTGACCGCGTTCGCGATGAACAAACTCCCCAAACTATGCGATCGCAAGCCTTACTCCGCGAACGCAATGAACAACTGAACAGCTCCCACAAATCCTCCTATGCGATCACAGGACCCCTTATGCGATCGCAAAGAACAAAGTTCTGCAACACTGAACCTGCAACTTTCTGCTATCTTTTAAGGCACGAAATGGTCCGATTGACCATCCGAAACTCACCCGAGGCCCTCGGGACCTCAAGCAAACCTACCAACATAACCCATAACATCATTCAAACTTGTTCCAATCATCAAAACACCTCAAACAACATCAAATTACTCAAAACTCATCGAATTCAAGCCTAAGTTTCCAAAAACTTCCGAAATACACTTTCGATCAAAAACCCGACCAAACGACGTCCGAATGACCTGAAATTTTGCATACACAATCCAAATGACATAACGAAGCTACTGCAACTCTCGGAATTCCATTCCGACTCCCGGATAAAAATCTCACCTGCCAACCGAAAATCGTCAAAATCTCAACTTCGCCATTTCAAGCCTAATTCTACACCGGACCTCCGAAACCAATTCCGATCACGCTCCTAAGTCATAAATCACCTCCCGAAGCTAACCGAACCATCGGCACTCACATCCGAGCCCTCTAACATATAAGTCAACATCCGGTTGACTTTTCCAACTTAAACTTTCTTAAAAGAGACTAAGTGTCTCATTTCCTACCAAATCCATCCGAACGCAAACTAATCTACTTGATCAAATAAAACATGCATAAGAAAGCATAAAGAAGAAGAAATGGGGCAAACGGACCGGTAACTCATGAGACGACCGGCCGGGTCGCCACATCCTCCCCAACTAAATAAACGTTCGTCCTCGAACGAGTCAAGAAACATACCTGAAGTCTCAAACAGGTGGGGATATCTGCTCCGCATCTCCCGCTCGGTCTCCCAGGTGGCCTCCTCCACGGGCCGATCCCTCCACTGCACCTTCACTGAAGCTATATCTTTTTATCTCAACTTCCAAACCTGACGCTCCAAGATAGCTGCTGGCTCTACATCATAAGTCAAATCACCCTCCAACTGAACCATGCTGAAATCCAGAACATGAGACGGATCCCCAATATACTTACGGAGCATAGAAACATGGAAAACCAGATGAACACTCAACAAACTGCGTGGCAAGGCAAGCTCATAAGCCACCTCCCCAATCCTCCGGAGTACCTCAAAAGGCCCAATGAACCGCGGACTCAACTTCCCTTTCTTTCCAAATCTCATAACACCCTTTGTGGGCGAAACCTTCAACAGGACCTTCTCACCAACCATGTAGGACACATCTCGAACCTTCCCGTCAGCATAACTCTTTTGCCTCGACTGCGCTGTACGAAGTCTCTCCTGAATCACCTTCACTTTATCTAAAGCCTCCTGAACCAAATCTGTCCCCAATAGTCTAGCCTCACCGGGCTCGAACCAACCAACTGGAGATCTACACCCCTCCCGTACAAAGCCTCATAAGGAGCCATTTGAAAACTCGACTGGTAGCTATTGTTATAAGCAAACTCTGCAAGTGGTAGAAACTGATCCCATGACCCTCCGAAATCAATAATACAAGCGCGTAGCATATCCTCCAAGATCTGAATGGTGCGCTCGGACTGCCCGTCCGTCTGAGGGTGAAAAGCTGTGCTCAACTGCACCTGAGTACCCAACTCTCGCTGCACAGACTGCCAGAACTGGGAAGTAAACTGGGTGCCCCGATCTGAAATGATGGAAACTGGGACACCATGCAATCGAACAATCTCCCGAATATATATCTCTGCCAGCCGCTCTGAGGAATAAGTAGTACAAATAGGAATGAAGTGCGCGGACTTGGTCAGCCTATCCACAATCACCCAAATAGCATCGAACTTCTTCAAAGTTCGAGGGAGTCCAACTACAAAATCCATAGTGATCCGCTCCCACTTCCACTCAGGAATATCCATCCTCTGAAGCAAGCCACCCGGTCTCTGATGCTCATATTTCACCTGCTGACAATTGAGACACCGAGCTACAAAACCCACAATATCTTTCTTCATTCTCCGCCACCAATAATGCCGTCTAAGATCCTGATACATCTTCGCGGCTCCTGGATGAATAGAATACCGCGAGCTATGAACGAAGCCCATCTACATTGGGCACGCAAATTCGGCCCTGCATCATCAATACCCCATCATCTCCAGTAGACACATCCCTGGCATCACCATGCTGAACTTTGTCCCTAAGAACAAGCAAATGTAGATCATCATACTGGCGCTCTCTGATGCGCTCATATAGGGAAGACCGAGAAACCACACAAGCCAATACCCGACTGGGCTCCGAAATATCCAACCTCACGAACCGATTGGCTAAAGCCTGAACATCAACCGCAAGAGCTCTCTCCCCAACTGGAAGGTATGCCAAACTCCCCATACTCACTGCCTTTCGGCTCAAAGCATCGGCCACCACATTGGCTTTTCCCGGATGGTAAAATATAGTGATGTCATAATCCTTAAGTAACTCCAACCATCTCCGCTGCCTCAAATTAAGATCCTTTTGCTTAAACAAATGCTGAAGACTGCGATGATCAGTGAATACCTCACAAGATACGCCATACAAGTAATGCCTCCAAATCTTCAAAGCATGAACTATGGCAGCCAACTCCAAATCATGAACGGGGCAGTTCTTCTCATGGGGCTTCAACGGACGAAAAGCATAAGCAATAACTCTAACCTCCTACATGAACACACAACCAATCCCTACTCTCGAAGCATCACAATATACGGTATATGAACCTGAAGCTGATGGCAAAACCAACACTGGAGTTGTGGTCAAAGCGGTCTTGACCTTCTGAAAGCTCTCCTCACACTCGTCCGACCATACAAATGAAGCACCCTTATGAGTCAACTTGGTCAAGGGCGACGCGATAGATGAAAATCCCTGAACAAACCGGCGATAATAGCCTGCCAGACCAAGAAAACTACGAATCTTTGTGGCTGAGGACGGTCTGGGCCAACTCTGCACCGCCTCTATCTTCTTTGGATCAACTTGAATACCCTTGCTGGACACCACGTGTCCCAAGAATGCCACTAAACTGAGCTAAAACTCACACTTGGAGAACTTGACATAAAGCTTCCCCTCTCTCAATCTCTGCAACACAACCCTCAAATGCTCCGCGTGCTCCTCCTGACTACGCGAATATACCAGGATGTCATCAATGAAAACTATAACAAATGAATCAAGATAAGGCCGAAACACGCTGTTCATCAGATGCATGAACGTTGTTGGGGCATTGGTCAGCCCAAAAGACATGACCAGGAACTCATAATGACCATATCTGGTCCTGAAAGCCGTCTTAAGAATGTCTGAATCCCTGATCTTCAACTGGTGATAACCCGAACGGAGATCAATCTTGGAAAATACCCTCGCTCCCTGAAGCTGGTCGAATAAATCATCAATGCGAGGCAAATGATACTTGTTCTTTACTGTTACCTTGTTCAATTTCCTATAATCAATGCACATTCTCATAGTGCCATCCTTTTTCTTCACAAACAGAACCGGCGCACCCCAAGGTGACACACTAGGCCGTATGAACCCCTTATCTAGGAGTTCCTGAAGCTGCTCCTTTAACTCCTTCAGCTC
>NC_031995.1:12406686-12635945 GCF_001879085.1 Nicotiana attenuata | reverse complement strand
CAGGAGAGATATTTGGTCTTAGATTAAATTAAGCACCGAGCGGGACTAGGTTCAGACACATGTAGTTTAAAACAGAGAGTCTGCAATTAAGGCAACTCGGATAACATTGTCAAAGGACTGACCAATTCAATTAATTAGCCAACCCCTTGTTTTGACATGAGTTGAAATAAAAACCTACGGTGTATAGGCGTACCATTTAAGTCTTATGGGTCAAAAAAAGATGCAAAAGGTAACCGTGAAGTATCCGTTTCAGAAAAGGATGCAAGTTTCGATTGTTTAAGAAAAGAAGAATTGATTCAGTCTTTAAACAGAAGAGAAGAAAGATGCAAGAGACCGGATTTTGTAGAAAAGAGTTACCAGTTATCTTCAGAAAAAAATGTAGACTGATTAAGGTTTACGGAGTTTTAGGGGAGTGCAGATTGGCTATAGGGGAAAAGAGGTTTACCTAATTTTAAGCGGGGCTTCAGAAAGTAGAAAAATATACCAGTTCTTTGAATAAAGAAGCTACACAATCGAGATATTGTATTAAGATACGAATGATTTCTAGTTAAGAGACGATTTCATATAGGCATGCATTTTCTATATGTTTACTGATTTTAACAGACCCTTTCCGCTGATATCATAAGAGTCTTATAACACATGAATGTCTATAGTCAACTTTTTAATTAAGCCTATAAATGGTTTGCCTAAGTGACAACAATTTATATATACAGAAATGCAAGAGCCTATAGACATGACTCTCTTAGTATGTGTCATTACAGACACATGATGTCTAAAGAGTCTCATAGACATGCGGCCATGCTATTCATAGAGTGATTTTGTGCGGTAATAAGCTTAAGCGTTAAACGTGCCTATAGGGCATGGTCTCTATGTGATTTGATCAGTATTAAAAAGACCCTATACGGGCAGATGGGATTTCTAGTTTGAAATAAAATCCTAATGCTGCATTGATAATCTCTACCCGCTATATGGCACGTAAGCGAAGACATAGAGTAAACGACACTCGCACGGCTCCCACACCTTTTTATTATTATAGCTCACGCCGAGTGTTCATACAAAATTATTACAACCCCAATGAATCAAGTACTGGAAATTCAAGGATACAATCAAAAGCTACATGCTAAGATCCGAGTAGCCTAAATTCAACCTTAATGTCTAATAACAATGCGATTAACACTTTCGGGATCCAGATTTCTCAAATCCTTCTCTTTATTCCAAGGTGCTGGTTACCAATGTTCCACAGGAATCTCAGAGTGAATTGGGGCGAGGCTACACCCAGGATACTACCAGAAATTAGAATAGTGCACTAGTGTGGAAGAGTCGGCTTCTCAATGGGCATTCCAATGTATCAGAGGGAGCCTCGGGGGTCCCAAAGCATGGCTTGCAAGAGAGGGGCAGAACTTATAGCTTAGAGTAAGTGCAAAGTGAAAGGGGAATAAGGGGGGGGGGGGGGGGGCTTGACAAGGTGGTGGTCATACTACTACAAAGTAGGCTGGCACACCCCTGACCACCTGCCTGGGTCAAACACCACTTAAGAGCAGACCTTGAAGTCAGACCAGAGTCTGACAGTGGATTAGGAACTGTCAGACCAAGTCTAAAAGCTCAGACAACTACATAAAAGGGGGGAAAAGGGAATAGGACTGATTGAGTATTGGGATTCAAAAGAATCCAATCAGATATCAATGGACAACAAATATTAAGCAGTGTTGTCACGCCCCGAACCATAATCAACGCTATAAAGGGGTAATGAGGTTTGGGAATCATAAAGTATCAAATTCATGACAAACAACTGACAAGATGCATACATAATTTAAATAACTGAAATTAAACAAAGGAAAAGGGGGGGGGGGGGGGAGGGAAAGGGGGGGACAGGGGGAACATGTTTACAAGATATCCTAGAAACAATGTCAACTAAAAGAATTGGGAGCAGAAAGTGGGCGAGAAGTAAACACATTGTGGGAGACATGTAGAACTAACTGATCATACCAGTTAGAGAAGTACCAAGAAGTGCAGGAGAAAAGTAGAGTAACAAGTCCACAGCAGCACAAGTAAAAGAAGAAATAGTTTTTTAAGTGACGAGTACTTTGGACTCCCGATTGCGTTCTGTGTTCGTGTGTGTTCAAAAGAAAAGGGAGGAGATATTTATAGCTTTTGAAAAACGTGTAAGAATAAGGTAACAAGTACAAATCTAACACAAATATGGCATGGTCCACAAATCAGAATCATTAGTATAGAGAAACTCCCCTTTAAAATCAGGAAATTCTTAATTCAAACGGATACAACCGTATCCAAATAAGGAAAAGGAGAACCACCTTGCAAGCAGAATGGCTGTTGCCATAGATAACAAGTAAAAGTCATACAATAGTGGCCAAATTAAGTCTAAAGTACAGGATTTGAAATTATTTTTGGAAAGATTCGTGGGCCAATCCAAAGGAAAAAGGAATCAATTAGCCTTTGACAGGCTAGTAACAAATCTAGGAATCATCAAGGAAGGAAAAGTTCTTTTGAATAATTTCGAGTTAATAATCAACAGGAGGTACTCAGTATATAATGCATGCACAAATAGCAGACATGTGAAGGCTAAGTTTATGCAAAGAGAACATCATCGCAATAGCATAGAGAAGACATTCAAAGCATGTTGTTAGGCTTCAAGGTGGTAATAGAGAGAGACGGGAGTCGAACATGCAGAAAAGTCAGAAAGAAAGTCGAGTGAGAAAATCACAAGGCGTAGAACATATAGAAGAAAAGAAATATTGAAACAAGGCATCAAGTTGAAATAATTTCAAACATACAAAGCATGCACAAACAACCTCACAGGACTTTGAATAGCCTCCCCAAAGAGCTAGGGTTTTTCAAATAGTTGAGTTTAGAGACGACAAACAGGGTGAAGCACCAAGGGCATATTATTCAGAGTCCAATGATACCCTTAAATTGGGTTTTCAAAGTAAAGCCATACAGATAGGCTCACTCTCTAGTTCTCCAAAATTAGGGCGTTTACATCAAACACTAATTATATGTCACTCACCCGAGTAGATCCAATTGAAATGTTGGAACTGAACAGACTCAAGAGCGAGCGAGCAAAATTAGGGTTTCAAAACAGCTTACTCAGATAAGGAGACAAGATCACAAAGACAAAGATCAGAAAACATGCAAAAGAATAAAGAGAGGTAACTTCGAATAAACTTTAACTACAAAACATAGTTAAAATAAGAAACATAGAGTTTTTGAAAGCAAAATTGGGAAAACATTTGAGAAACATGCTCATTAACGTTCAAACACATAATATCAGTAAGGAATCTTAAAGGAGCAGCATCTAAGAAAAAATAAATAAAGAACTTAAGAGCTAGGGTTTCATAAGAAACCCTTGGAAACTCCAGATCTAGGCAGGATAGTCGAAGATCGAGCTCGAATGCAATGGCTGGCCCGGACAGAAGGTTGAAGCGACCGGAGAACAGCCAATCCGCGAGCAAACGGCTTGGTCGAGACCCCTCTCAAGATCTGGTCATAGGACCTCAAGAGATGAGCCGCATAGAAGCCATGGGAGGCCGGTAATAGGTACGGCTCCCGATGGCAGTCCTGGGGAACCCATGGATTAGGGTTTCGGTGAGAGGGGCGGCGGCTAGGGGGTTTGAGGTGAGTTGAAGGGGAGAGTGAGAAAAAAGGAGGATCCAGAGGCGGCGTGTTGGAGAATGGGGGTAGGGTTTGGGGTCGTTTGAAATTAAAAAAAGGAAAGAGGAGCTCGGGACGTTGAATAAAAAATGATCAACGCTCAAAATTAAAAGAAAGCGGGCGGTTTGATTTAATGGGATATGGGTCGGGTTGATTGGGTTAATTGGGTTGGGGTTGATTTGGGCTCAAATTGGCGGCTGAGATTGGGTTATCAATTTGGCTATAACTTGAAATGCATTAGTGGTGAAAGTGAATGCCATTGTGTGCGCTTGTTGAATATTCTATTATAAAATAGTAACACAATTTTAAAAGTTTAAATAAAGAAATACTGGGTAAATATAAACTATTGGTATAATATTTTAAACAGAAATGCTGGGCATTAATTTTTGATAATATTCAAATTGCTAAAAAATTACCAAGATGGCTCATCGATTTGCAACGGTTATATGCAATTTTTTGCTTTAAAAATGCCGTAAATGAATTTGTAAAAAAATATGCAAAAAATTACTTCTCACTTCATATTTTTGGTCGTGTAAACATTGAGAATGAAATAAGTTTACTGCACCAAAAATTGATAATTGGAAGTAATTTGGATTTTGGTTGTGGTATTACAAACAGGCACAGTAGAAATTATAGGTTTTAAGAATACCATAGAAAGTACTCCAAAAACTCATGGTGTGCTTAATATATGCATCACATAATGCTAATTCTTCTGCGCGTAATTTTGGGGTACAATAGAAAATCGGACATAAGGAACAAAACTGGGTCTCAAATAGTTGGAGAGGGTTGTTTGTCATATTACTTGCTTTGTGAGGGATGTTGGAGCCTGAGACTCCAGTATTGATTCTGTCCAGTTGTGCAGGGATTTCCCTGATGTATTTTCCTGCAGACCTGCCGGGCACCCGGACAGGGATATTGATTTTGGTATTGACCCGGTGCCGGGAAACTCAGCCTATTTCTATTCCGCCGTATCGTAATGGCACCAGCGTACTTGATACTTGTTTTGAATGTCGAGCTAGAATTTTATCCTTTAAACTCCACAAAGGCCCCCATCCCTTTCTTCCCCTTTAGGATTAGAAGTCCTAATACCCCGGGACTAATAGGATTGGGACGGGTAGTAGTATGCGATAAGTAAACGATACCGTTCCGCGCTTTAATACCTTAACAGGGTGGGAAGGGTAGACATGGAGATGATGATTACACGTTAACACTCCGCGTACAATTGAGTACCAGTGTTGTGCGAATGATCCATGTAATGTATAAACCTAGGACCCCTTTTTCCTTCTTTATTAGTTTAATAAAATTTTCTGAATCTTTAAAGCTATTGCATTTTCGATTCCTGCTTCTCGCATGATCTTTTCGGATTATTTGCACTAAGTACTTGACCTTTTTCTCCACTTGCATGTTTTTTACAAAATTGCTCCTTTAAAATTCAGCACTTCCTTTAACCTTTTGTGCTTCTTGTACTTGTTTATTTTTTACATCTAAAGTCACAATTGTAGCATGGTCGGGACCCACACTAGTGGATCTTGAAAAATGCCTAACACCTTCCCCTCGAGATAATTTCAAGCCCTTACCCAAAACTCTGGTCTATATCTTTAATTCTTCTAAAAGTGTCCTAATGCACTATAATCATTAGGTGGCGACTCTCCAAATTCTCAAAAAACCCAATTCCCAAAGTGGGAAAAGAGTTGTCTTCCCAAATGTCATGAACCCGATTCCGCGAGGAAAAAGGGGGCGTCGACAGCATGGCGACTCTACTGGGGACTTTAGGCTTTTACCATTGCATGCTATATGTCACTTTATTGCTTTCTTTTATTGCCTTTGTTTAATGTCTTTATTTGAAACTAACTTGTTTCTTTTGTTTCTTTTTCTTTAATTACTTTTCATTTATTGCTTTCCATCAATACCGTTGTAATTTTTGAGCAATTATTGTAAACTTTATTGTATGAACGTGAAAATAAATGTCAATTTGTTTCATCCTTGTAAACTGCATCCTCAACATCATATTCCACTCGTGCCAAACAAATACTATAGCAACGCTTATAATGAGTAGTTGCGCACTTCCAATACTACCACCCCCTAAATTTGGCAAAGGCATATTTGCGGTAAAACCAGTCGATCAACGGTGTAGTCGACGGTTCCGTGCCTTTCCCTCTTGAGTTGTCCGCTCAAGGGTACCAGTCTAGCACTTCAAGATAGAAACCTTACTCCGTTAAACTGTACATGCATCATGGTCAAACCTAGCCGAGTCAGTTATGTTGTCCACATGTTGACTCATTAAGATAGCCTTGTCCAAAGTCCACCGGGTTTCCTTGAAACCCAAACGGACACCTCCATGTTCTGTGCATTTATTTGGAGAACTTAAGTGCTTTGCTATGCTAATTATTGATTTAAATAGCCGAGTCTGGTGGGGGTAAGGGCCTAACACTTTGTTTTGCAGAAAATGAGGCATGAGATCCCCAGATTTGGCATGGTAACCAACATTCATCCAAGGATACTGAATTGGTGGAACGACTTCCATTCTAGTGATCAAACACTCGTCTGCAAGTACCTAGGGAATCTGCCTTCTCTCCTAGAGATTCAACCTAACAACAGAATCATAGAGGGTGCAACATTGTTCTGGGATAGTGACAAATCTGTGTTCCGCTTTGGTGATCTAGAGATGACTCCTTTACTTGAAGAGATAGGGGGTCTAGCTGGAATTCCTTGGGAGACTCCGGGTCTGCTGATGCCAGAAAATCGCAAAGGAAGGGGTTTCCTTAAAATGATGGGGTTGAAGAAAAACCCAGACTTAACCTGTTTGAAAGACTCCTACATCCCGTTTGACTATCTATACGAAAGGTACGGCCATAGCAAGTCATACCGCACCTATTTAGATGAACTTGCTATCACCTCATTGGGGCATGTCCATAGAAGGGTCTTTGTTTTCATGTTTTGCGTTTTGGGGATGATCGTGTTCCCTATGAAGAAGGCTAGGATCCACACCAGACTAGCCATGGTAACCAAAACTTTGATGGAAGGAATTGGTGGGCAAACTTTCAGCATAGTGCCCATGATCGTCGCCGAGATATGCCGCGCCTTGAACAAGTGTCAACAACAAGGCAGTCATTTTGAGGGTTGCAACTTATTGCTTCAGCTTTGGCTCATGGAGCACCTTCAGAAAGGAGAATACCGACAGGAGATCCTACGCAGAGATTGGGATGATCATATCGCCTTCCACCAGCCGAGGCGTATGAATTATATGCCAAAGATGTTCGCTCAGCCAGAGGACGCCAGAGGGTGGGTAGAATTGTTCGAAAATCTGAAAGAAGACCAGGTACAATGGATGTTTGAGAGGTTCCCTACGGAATTCATTGTCCGATCCCGAGATGCACCATTTCTCATACTGATTGGTTTGAGAGGGACATATCCTTACGTTCCTCTCCGAGCCATGAGGCAAGCTGGAAGAAGACAAATCATACCAAGCGTTGATAAAACAAGCCACCTCAGGGTTGATTTCCAGGACGATGATAGCCCTCACAGGTGCCAAGCTCAGCATTTGTGGCATTGCAAAATCGTTTTGGGGAAGGAATCCATCGAGCCAGACAGGTACCACGCCGGTTGCGTGCCGCATTATTCGGGTTGGTTAGAAGACGATGGCATGGGTAACCTGAGATTTGTTCGAGGTCACAGAATTGTTGACGAGCATGCTGAAGCACAGGTTAAGTATAATCCACTGCGCAAGAGAATTCGAGAGTGTGAAAGTGAGCATCGGGAAATACAAGAAGCCTATCAGAAATTGATCAAGGAGTGGAAAGAAATGGCTGTCAGCGCCAACAACCGACTAGGATATTTAGAGCGGGGTCTAGTAGAGCTGGAAGGAAAGTTCATCAAGAGGATCGAAGACTGCCAAAACGCCGAAGGAAATGCGGGCGGGCATCTGGCCCGAGCCTACTTACTGCTAGGACTACGCGAGTTGGTGGAGCTGTTCGAGGGAGACAAGACTGCCAAATCTGGGGAAGGTCCTTCTGGGACCAAGTAGTTAGGAGTCCTTTATTTTGCTTTAATGATGTAATAAGGCCAATGGCCACTAGTGACATTTACTTTCTATTATTTAGAGTCGTTTTGGATTCATCTTATTTTTATTAATAAAATGAGGCATTTAGCATTATAAGTTCTCCAAAACTATTTGTCGCTAGGCCTACCTCAGGCATAACGAGGCACCAAAATTAGGGCGCGATTTATATTCTCACCCAATGTGTTTAAATACTGCAATACTTTTTCCTCAGGACCCGCACTAACTTGTTACCTTTTTGTTTTTTTCTTTTATTTTTATTCCCCTCCCCAAAGGTTAGTTCGTGCATTCTGGCACCATCAGCATACTCCACAAGATCCAAGGGCCCTCCACCTCCTCCTCCTCCGAGTCCTGTCCGGAACAAAAACAAAGGCAAAATGGGAGATACAAGCGCCAGAAAGGAGATTGAGATTCCTCAGGGTACCCCGGTTGCTAAGGAAACTACTGCACAACTGGAACAAAAGCTGTTGAAATTTCGAGAAGAACTGGATCAGGTTCGGAATTTGGCAAACCTGTCATTTTCCCTCACCGCTCCTGATGTCAACACCCAAAATCCCGCACCTCCACAAAACACCCCACAACCACAGATACAACCCACTCATACTCAACATTGCAACACATGCCACGCTCCAAATAACACCCCACTACTCATTCCCGATCCACTGAACACCACAAATGACCATCTCCACAACACTCCTATTTACGTGGATACTGTACCCCACTACGCCCAACCCATCTCAAATGCACCTGAGTCTGATGACAAGGACTCCCTCATCAGGAACTTAGCGGCAGAGCTCAAGAAATTAACCAGTCGAGTTCAGGGCGTAGAAGGTAACAAAGGCATTGAAGGATTGAATTACGAGGACTTCTGCATTCAACCAGATGTTGAACTCCCGGAGGGGTACAAACCTCCCAAGTTTGAAATGTTTGATGGAACAGGAGATCCCAGAGTCCACCTGAGGACCTATTGCGATAAGCTAGTGAGGGTCGGAAGAGATGAGAAGATCCGTATGAAGCTCTTCATGAGGAGCTTAAAGGGAGATGCATTATCCTGGTACATCAGTCAAGACCCCAAGAAATGGACGAGTTGGGTAGGTATGGCATCGGACTTCATGGATAGATTCCGGTTTAATACAGAGAACGCACCAGATGTATTCTACATACAGAATTTGAAGAAGAAACCCACCGGAACATTCCGCGAGTATGCTACTCGTTGGAGGTCAGAAGCTATAAAGGTCAGGCCGGCCCTAGAAGAAGAAAAAATGAATAGATTCTTCATCCGGGCTCAGGATCCCCAATATTACGAGAGGTTGATGTTGATCGAGGGTCAAAAGTTCTCTGATATCATCAAACTCGGAGAAAGAATCGAAGAGGGCATCAAGAATGGTATGGTTACAAATCTTGAAGCATTGCAAGCCACCAATAAGGCTTTACAAACTGGTGGCGCGTCCAAGAAGAAAGATGTAAGTGCCGTGATGGTCGCACAGGGAGCCAAATCACCACCAAAATACCACACTTACCCATCGCCTCCACTTACATATCAGCCCATCCCGAATTACCAAGCACCCGCACCCTCCTATCCACCTCCCGTTCCTCTCCACCTCTCACATATCAACCCACTTCACCCAGATACTCTCAACCAGCACCTGTTTACCAAGCTTATAACGCTCAACCCTCTCACTATCAATCACCACCCACCCGTCAAAATTTTCCAAGACCCAAACCAAATTTTTACCGCAAACCTCCCAGACAATACACAGCCATCGCTGAACCAATTGACCAGCTATATGAAAGACTTAAAGCTGCTGGTTACATCACTCCTATCCCAGCCAAAGCTCCAAAAAATCCCTCCCAGTGGGTCAACCCCAACAAGACCTGTGCGTATCACTCCAGCATGAAGGGACACACCCTTGACGAGTGCCGTTCATTGAAAGATAAGATTCAGACCCTGATCGACAATAAGGTCATTGTAGCAAAGGAGCCTGCTCCTAATGTTCGTAATAACCCCCTGCCTGACCACAAAGGTGGAGACATTCATATGATCGAGATCGAGAATGATTGGGACCCCAAAGGGTCAATAGGTTTGATTGTTGAAGGGGATGAACCAAAGAAGCCAGCGGTTACCCTTAACCCAATTGTTGTGCAGAATCAGCCCTCCATGGACGACGAAGTAAATATGTCTATACCTCTTGAATTTGAAGCGCCTCCCTCTGCAAAGGCGCCTGGACCAATCGAGGTTGAATTTAGAGTTCCAAAGGCACCTACACCCTTTGAACGTGTTGTGTTACCACCAAGGGTNTACGACTTGGACGTGGGGCAAAAGCGACATCGTTTAAGACTCAGTGTCTTCACTAGGAAACGTTTACCAGTTTTTTGTATCTTTTTTGATTATTTCGAGGGAGGTCTCCTACTATATAAGGGAGACTTTCACATTGTAAAAGAGGATTACTGGAAGAATACAACTCTCTCATTTTCTCCTACTCTAGATTCCTCAGGGTACCCCGGTTGCTAAGGAAACTACTGCACAACTGGAACAAAAGCTGTTGAAATTTCGAGAAGAACTCTATCAGGTTCGGAATTTGGCAAACCTGTGTTTTTCCCTCACCGCCCTTGATGTCAACACCCAAAATCCCGCACCTCCACAAAACACCCCGCAACCACAGATACAACCCACTCATACCTGTAACACATTCCACACTCCAAATAACACCCCACTACTCATTCCCGAGCCACTGAACACCACAAATGACCATCTCCACAACACTCCTATTTACGTGGATACTGTACCCCACTACGCCCAACCCATATCAAATGCACCTGAGTCTGATGACAATGACTCCCTCATCAGGAACTTAGCGGAAGAGCTCAAGAAATTAACCAGCCGAGTTCAGGGCGTAGAAGGTAACAAAGGCATTGAAGGATCGAATTACGAGGACTTGTGCATTCAACGAGATGTTGAACTTCCGGAGGGGTACAAACCTCCCAAGTTCGAAATGTTTGATGGAACAGGAGATCCCAGAATCCACCTGAGGACCTATTGCGATAAGCTAGTGGGGGTCGGAAGAGATGAGAAGATCCGTATGAAGCTCTTCATGAGGAGCTTAAAGGGAGATGCACTATCCTGGTACATCAGTCAAGACCCCAAGAAATGGACGAGTTGGGTAGGTATGGCATCGGACTTCATGGATAGATTCCGATTTAATACAGAGAACACACCAGATGTATTCTACATACAGAATTTGAAGAAGAAACCCACCGAAACATTCCGCGAGTATGCTACTCGTTGGAGGTCAGGATTCCCAATATTACGAGAGGTTGATGTTGATCGAGGGTCAAAAGTTCTCTGATATCATCAAACTCGGAGAAAGAATCGATGAGCATCAAGAATGGTATGGTTACAAATCTTGAAGCATTGCAAGCCACCAATAAGGCTTTACAAACTGGTGGCGCATCCAAGAAGAAAGATGTAAGTGCCGTGATGGTCGCACAAGGAGCCAAATCACCACCAAAATACCACACTTACCCATCACCTCCACTTACATATCAGCCCATCCCAAATTACCAAGCACCCGCACCCTCTTATCCACCTCCCGTTTACCAATCCTCTCCACCTCTCACATATCAACCCACCTCACCCAGATACTCTCAACCAGCACCCATTTACCAAGCTTATAATGCTCAACCCTCTCACTATCAATCACCACCCACCCGTCAAAATTTTCCGAGACCCAGACCAAATTTTGACCGTAAACCTCCCAGACAATACACAACCATCGCAGAACCAATTGACCAGTTATATGAAAGACTTAAAGCTGCTGGTTACGTCACTCCTATCCCAGCCAAAGCTCCAGAAAATCCCTCCCAGTGGGTCAACCCCAACAAGACCTGTGCGTATCACTCCGGCATGAAGGGACACACCCTTGACGAGTGCCGTTCATTGAAAGATAAGATTCAGACCCTGATCGACAATAAGGTCATTGTAGCAAAGGAGCCCGCTCCTAATGTTCGTAACAACCCCCTGCCTGACCACAAGGGTGGAGACATTCATATGATCGAGATCGAGGATGATTGGGACCCCAAAGGGTCAATAGGTTTGATTGCTGAAGGGGATGAACCAAAGAAGCCAGTGGTTACCCTTAACCCAATTGTTGTGCAGAATCAGCCCTCCATGGACGACGAAGTAAATATGTCTATACCTCTTGAATTTGAAGCGCCTCCCTCTGCAAAGGCGCCCAGACCAATCGAGGTTGAATTTGGAGTTCCAAAAGCACCTACACCCTTTGAAGTTGCTGTGTTACCACCAAGGGTGCCTATTCCGGTGGCAATGACTGACATAACACCATTCCACTCAAATTACATACCATAGGATTACACTGCCGAAGCTAGGAGAAAAGGAAAAGAAAAGACAGGAGAAATGATTGCCGCACAAGGAATGACTAGAACAGGGAGGGTCTACACCCCAGAGCACCTAGCCGAATCCGGTAAGCAAGCCCCGGGACGTCCCATTGAGACAGGACCCGACGATCTTTGGAGGAAAATACAGGCTAAGGAGTACTCAGTCGCTGAACAGCTGAACAAAACACCAGCACAGATATCTATCCTGGCTCTTCTGCAGAGTTCAGACGCTCACAAGAATGCCTTAATGAAGATACTAAGCGAAGCCTATGTGCCCAGCAATATAACACGAATATGGTAGGGCAAGTGTTGGAAAGCCATAAAATAACCTTCCACGAAGACGAGTTGCCGCCAGAAGGTTTGAGCCACAACAAAGCAATGCACATCACCGTGCAATGTGAAGATTATTTCTTCACTAGAGTCTTGATTGATGGAGGATCAAGCCTCAACATCTGTCCCCTGATAACTCCAGAACCTTGGGAAAAAGCCTGCATGAGATCAAAGATGGGGCTATCAATGTCAAAGCCTTCGATGGATCCCAGAGATCTACTATTGGAGAAATCAGCCTGTGCTTGCAAATGGGGCCAACATGGTTCGACATCGACTTCCAAGTGATAGACGTCCCGGCATCCTATAACTTGCTGTTGGGACGCCCCTGGATCTACGCTGCCGGAGCCGTAGCATCAACCCTGCATCAGGCGGTAAAGTTTGAATGGAACCACCAAGAGGTGATCATTCATGGCGATGGTAGTAACCCCATATATAGTCGCCAGACTACCCCAATGATCGGGGGCGGAAGGAGAATAGGCGGAGAGACATACCATCACATCGGAAGGGTCAACGCTGTAGACAAAGACAAGTGGTGGGACAACAAGATCGAAAGTATCCTGAATTGGTGCGGGTACGAGCCTGGAAAGGGACTTGGTAAAAATCTTCAGGGGATCACTAAGCCCATCAAACTGAAGAAGCATGGCACTACCTTTGGCTTAGGGTATGGTTATACTTGGAAGGAATTCCAGAACTGGTCGCCACCATGGCGCGGCCCCTACTATCCATTGGAGTTTCCGATACCTAGCCTGAAGCAGACCTTCCAGCCAACAGATACTATATATGGGTCAGAAGAAGATGAAACATTGGCAGCCATGAAGAATTTGTTCCTGGAGGATGATGACATGGACTGCTATGTTCTTTTTGGGGAGGAAGGGGAGGAAGGCCCTTCCGTACAAGCTGTAAGCAGGGGAGACCGCCTCAGTAACTGGTCAATTAGGACCGTCAGAGCCCGGAGGGTTTCGGGATAGCAAGGCTAAAAAAAAGCAGCATGCATCGCATTTTTTAGTTTACTTTACTTGTTGATTTTCTTCCCGCATTGTCTTTAATTTCGAAAAGAGCTCCGATGTTTCAAACAGCTTTGAATTTAATCAAAGCATTTCAGTTTATCATATATATCTCGCTTATTATTTTCTCTATCATTTACTCTATTTTATACAACATTACTATTACTTATCTTGACGATGAACCAACGACTGTGACTTGCAACGAAACAACGCAACAAAAGGACATAGACTCAGAAGAAGATGAAATACCTGAAGAGGTCGTCAGAGAGGTTGAGAATTTTGAGAATAGACCTAAGTCCAACCTGGAAGAAACTGAGGTCATTAATTTGGGAGATACAGAGAACGTCAAAGAAACTCGCATCAGTGTTCACTTGTCGCCATCAGAAAGGGAAAGTATACGGAATTTTTAAAAGAATATGAGGACATATTCNAACTGTACATGCATCATGGTCAAACCTAGCCGAGTCAGTTATGTTGTCCACATAATGACTCATTAAGATAGCCTTGTCCAAAGTCCACCGGGTTTCCTTGAAACCCAAACGGATACCTCCACGTTCTGTGCATTTATTTGGAGAACTTAAGTGCTTTGCTATGCTAATTATTGATTTAAATAGTCGAGTCTGGTGGGGGTAAGGGCCTAACACTCTGTTTTGCAGAAAATGAGGCACGAGATCCCCAGATTTGGCATGGTAACCAACATTCATCCAAGGCTACTGAATTGGTGGAACGACCTCCATTCTAGTGATCAAACACTCGTCTGCAAGTACCTAGGGAATCTGCCTTCTCTCCTAGAGATTCAACCTAACAATAGAATCATAGAGGATGCAACATTGTTCTGGGATAGTGACAAATCTGTGTTCCGCTTTGGTGATCTAGAGATGACTCCTTTACTTGAAGAGATAGGGGCCTAGCTGGAATTCCTTGGGAGACTCCGGGTCTGCTTATGCCAGAAAATCGCAAAGGAAGGGGTTTCCTTAAAATGATGGGGTTGAAGAAAAACCCAGACTTAACCTGTTTGAAAGACTCCTACATCCCGTTTGACTATCTATATGAAAGGTACAGCCATAGCAAGTCATACCGCACCTATTCAGATGAATTTGCTATCACCTCATTGGGGCATGTCCATAGAAGGGTCTTTGTTTTCATGTTTTGCTTTTTGGGGATGATCGTGTTCCCTATGAAGAAGGCTAGGACCCACACCAGACTAGCCATGGTAACCAAAACTTTGATGGAAGGAATTGGTGGGCAAACTTTCAGCATAGTGCCCATGATCGTCGCCGAGATATACCGCGCCTTGAACAAGTGTCAACAACAAGGCAGTCATTTTGAGGGTTGCAACTTATTGCTTCAGCTTTGGCTCATGGAGCACCTTCAGAAAGGAGAATACCGACAGGAAATCCTACGCAGAGATTGGGATGATCATATCACCTTCCACCAGCCAAGGCATATGAATTATATGCCAAAGATGTTCGCTCAGCCAGAGGACGCCAGAGGGTGGGTAGAATTGTTCGAAAATCTGAAAGAAGACCAGGTACAATGGATGTTTGAGTAGTTCCCTACGGATGAATTCATTGTCCGATCCCGAGATGCACCATTTCTCATACTGATTGGTTTGAGAGAGACTTATCCTTACGTTCCTCTCCGAGCCATGAGGCAAGCTGGAAGAAGACAAATCATACAAAGGGTTGATAAAACAAGCCTCCTCAGGGCTGATTTCCAGGACGATGATAGCCCTCACAGGTGCCAAGCTCAGCATTTGTGGCATTGCAAATTCGTTTTGGGGAAGGAATCCAGCGAGCCAGACAGGTACCACGCCGGTTGCGTGCCGCATTATTCAGGTTGGTTAGAAGATGATGTCATGGGTCAACCGAGATTCGTTCGAGGTCACAGAATTGTTGACGAGCATGCTGAAGCACAGGTTAAGTATAAACAACTGCGCAAGAGAATTCGAGAGTGTGAAAGTGAGCATCGGAAAGTACAAGAAGCCCATCAGAAATTGATCGAGGAGTGGAAAGAAATGGCTGTCAGCGCCAACAACCGACTAGGATATTTAGAGCGGGGTCTGGTAGAGCTGGAAGGAAAGTTCATCAAGAGGATCAACACTGCCAAAACGCCGAAGGAAATGCGGGCGGGCATCTGGCCCGAGCCTACTTATTGCTAGGACTACGCGAGTTGGTAGAGCTGTTCGAGGGAGACAAGACTGCCAAATCTGGGGAAGGTCCTTCTGGGACCAAGTAGTTAGGAGTCCTTTATTTTGCTTTAATGATGTAATAAGGCCAATGGCCACTAGTGACATTTACTTTCTATTATTTAGAGTCGTTTTGGATTCATCTTATTTTTATCAATAAAATGAGGCATTTAGCATTATAAGTTCTCCAAAACTATTTATCGCTAGGCCTACCTCGGGCACAACGAGGCACCAAAATTAGGGCGCGATTTATATTCTCACCCAATGTGTTTAAATACTGCAATACTTTTTCCTCAGGACCCGCACTAACTTGTTACCTTTTTTTTCTTTTATTTTTATTCCCCTCCCCAAAGGTTAGTTCGTGCATTCTGGCACCATCAGCATACTCCACAAGATCCAAGGGCCCTCCACCTCCTCCTCCTCCGAGTCCTGTCCGAATCAAAAACAAAGGCAAAATGGGAGATACAAGCGCCAGAAAGGAGATTGAGATTCCTCAGGGTACCCCGGTTGCTAAGGAAACTACTGCACAATTGGAACAAAAGCTGTTGAAATTTCGAGAAGAACTGGATCAGGTTCGGAATTTGGAAAACCTGTCATTTTCCCTCACCGCCCCTGATGTCAACACCCAAAATCCCGCACCTCCACAAAACACCCCGCAATCACAGATACAACCCACTCATACCTGTAACACATGCCACACTCCAAATAATACCCCACTACTCATTCCCGAGCCACTGAACACCACAAATGACCATCTCCACAACACTCCTATTTACGTGGATACTGTACCCCACTACGCCCAACCCATCTCAAATGCACCTGAGTCTGATGACAAGGACTCCCTCATCATGAACTTAGCGGCAGAGCTCAAGAAATTAACCAGCCGAGTTCAGGGCGTAGAAGGTAACAAAGGCATTGAAGGATTGAATTACGAGGACTTGTGCATTCAACCAAATATTGAATTTCCGGAGGGGTACAAACCTCCCAAGTTCGAAATGTTTGATGGAACAGGAGATCCCAGAGTCCACCTGAGGACCTATTGCGATAAGCTAGTGGGGGTCGGAAGAGATGAGAAGATCCGTATGAAGCTCTTCATGAGGAGCTTAAAGGGAGATGCACTATCCTGGTACATCAGTCAAGACCCCAAGAAATGGACGAGTTGGGTAGGTATGGCATCAGACTTCATGGATAGATTCCGGTTTAATACAGAGAACGCACCAGATGTATTCTACATACAGAATTTGAAGAAGAAACCCACCGAAACATTCCGCGAGTATGCTACTCGTTGGAGGTCAGAAGCTGCAAAGGTCGGGTCGGCCCTAGAAGAAGAGCAAATGAATAGATTCTTCGTCCGGGCTCAGGATCCCCAATATTACGAGAGGTTGATGTTGATCGAGGGTCATTGATCGAGGGTCAAAATTTCTCTGATATCATCAAACTCGGAGAAAGAATCGAAGAGGGCATCAAGAATGGTATGGTTACAAATCTTGAAGCATTACAAGCCACCAATAAGGCTTTACAAACTGGTGGCGCGTCCAAGAAGAAAGATGTAAGTGCCGTGATGGTCACACAGGGAGCCAAATCACCACCAAAATACCACACTTAACCATCGCCTCCACTTACATATCAGCCCATCTCGAATTACTAAGCACCCGCACCCTCTTATCCACCTCCCGTTTACCAATCCTCTCCACCTCTTACATATCAACCCACCTCACCCAGATACTCTCAACCAGCACTTGTTTACCAAGCTTATAATGCTCAACCCTCTCACTATCAATCACCACCCACCCGTCAAAATTTTCTGAGACCCAAACCAAATTTTGATCGTAAACCTCCCAGACAATACACAGCCATCGCAGAACCAATTGACCAGTTATATGAAAGACTTAAAGCTGCTGGTTACGTCACTCCTATCCCAGCCAAAGCTCCAAAAAATCCCTCCCAGTGGGTCAACCCCAACAAGACCTGTGCGTATCACTCCGGCATGAAGGGACACACCCTCGACGAGTGTCGTTCATTGAAAGATAAGATTCAGACCCTGATCGACAATGAGGTCATTGTAGCAAAGGAGCCTGCTCCTAATGTTCGTAACAACCCCCTGCCTGACCACAAGGGTGGAGACATTCATATGATCGAGATCGAGGATGATTGGGACCCCAAAGGGTCAATAGGTTTGATTGCTGAAGGGGATGAACCAAAGAAGCCAGCGGTTACCCTTAACCCAATTGTTGTGCAGAATCAGCCCTCCATGGACGACGAATTAAATATGTCTATACCTCTTGAATTTGAAGCGCCTCCCCCTACAAAGGCGCCCGGACCAATCGAGGTTGAATTTGGAGTTCCAAAGGCACCTACACCCTTTGAAGTTGCTGTGTTACCACCAAGGGTGCCTATTCCGGTGGCAATGACTGACATAACACCATTCCACTCAAATGCCATACCATGGGATTACACTGCCGAAGCTAGGAGGAAAGGAAAAACAAAGACAGGAGAAACGATTTCCGCACAAGGAATGGCTAGAACAGGGAGGGTCTACACCCCAGAGCACCTAGCCGAATCCGGTAAGCAAGCCCCGGGACGTCCTATTGAGACAGGACCCGACGATCTTTGGAGGAAAATACAGGCTAAGGAGTACTCAGTCGCTGAACACTGAACAAAACACCAGCACAGATATCTATCCTGGCTCTTCTGCAGAGTTCAGACGCTCACAAGAATGCCTTAATGAAGATACTAAGCGAAGCCTATGTGCCCAGCAATATAACCGGGGGTGAAATGGCGAATATGGTGGGGCAAGTGTTGGAGAGCCGTAAAATAACCTTCCACGAAGACGAGTTGCCGCCAGAATGTTTGAGCCACAACAAAGCACTGCACATCACCGTGCAATGTGAAGATTATTTCATCACTAGAGTTCTGATTGATGGAGGATCAAGCCTCAACATCTGTCCGCTGATAACTCTCAGAACCTTGGGAAAAAGCCTGCATGAGATCAAAGATGGGGCTATCAATGTCAAAGCCTTCGATGGATCCCAGAGATCTACTGTTGGAGAAATCAGCATGTGCTTGCAAATGGGGCCAACATGGTTCGACGTCGACTTCCAAGTGATAGACGTCCCGGTATCCTACAACTTGCTATTGGGACGCCCCTAGATCCACGCTGCTGGAGCTGTAGCATCAACCCTGCATCAGGCGGTAAAGTTTGAATGGAACCACCAAGAGGTGATCATTCATGGCGATGGTAGTAACCCCATATATAGTCGCCAAACTATCCCAATGATCGGGGGCAGAAGGAGAATAGGCGGAGAGACATACCACCACATCGAAAGGGTCAACGCTGTAGACAAAGACAAGTGGTGGGACAACAAGATCGAAAGTATCCTGAATTGGTGCGGGTACGAGCCTGGAAAGGGACTTGGTAAGCCCATCAAACTGAAGAAGCATGGCACTAACTTTGGCTTAGGGTATGGTTATACTTGGAAGGAATTCCAGAACTGGTCGCCACCATGGCGCGACCCCTACTATCCATTGGAGTTTCTGATACCTAGACTGAAGCAGACCTTCCAGCCAGCAGATACTATATATGGGTCAGAAGAAGATGAAACATTGGCAGCCATGAAGAATTTGTTCCTGGAGGATGATGACATGGATTGCTGTGTTCTTTTTGAGGAGGAAGGGGAGGAAGGCCCTTCCATACAAGCTGTGAATAGGGGAGACCGCCTCAGCAACTGGTCAATTAGGACCGTCAGAGCCCGGAGGGTTTCGGGGTAGCAAGGCTAAACAAAAGCACCATGCATCTCATTTTACTCTTTACTAGTTGATTTTCTTCCTGCATTGTCTTTTATTTCGAAAAGAGCTCCGATGTTTCAAACAACTTTGAATTTAATCAAAGCATTTCAGTTTATCATATATATCTCGCTTATTATTTTTTCTATCATTTACTCTATTTTATACAGTATTACTATTACTTATCTTGACGGTGAACCAACGACTGTGACTTGCAACGAAACAACGCAACAAAAGGACATAGACTCAGAACAAGATGAAATACCTGAAGAGGTCGTCAGAGAGGTTGAGAATTTTGAGAATAGACCTAAGTCCAACCTGGAAGAAACTGAGGTCATTAATTTGGGAGATACAGAGAACGTCAAAGAAACTCGCATCAGTGTTCACTTGTCGCCATCAGAAAGGGAAAAGTATACGGAATTTTTAAAAGAATATGAGGACATATTTGCCTGATCGTATAATGATATGACTGGTCTCAGCACGGCCATTGTAGCTCACAAACTGCCAACAGATCCAGCCTGTCCGTCGGTAAAGCAGAAGCTCAGGAAATTCAAGCCCGACATGAGTTTGAAAATCAAAGAAGAGGTTACTAAGCAAGTCAAAGCTAAGGTTCTCAAGGTAGTAGAGTATCCAACATGGTTAGCCAATATCCTGCCGGTACCAAAGAAGGACGGGAAGGTTAGAATCTGTGTCGACTACCGGGATCTTAACCGGGCCAGTCCCAAAGATGACTTCCCCTTGCCAAACATACACATTCTCATCGACAACTGCGCTAAGCATGAGTTGCAGTCTTTTGTTGATTGTTTCGCCGGATACCATCAGATATGGATGGACGAGGAAGATGCAGAGAAAATGGCTTTCATCACGCCGTGGGGAATGTATTGTTGCAAAATGATGCCATTTGGGTTGAAGAATGCTGGCGCCACCTATATGGGAGCCATGACTACTATCTTTCACGACATGATACACAAGAAGATCGAGGTATATGTGGACGACATCATCATCAAATCCAAGAAAGCCACTGATCATATGGAAGATTTGAGAAAGTTCTTCAATAGGCTGAGAAGGTATAATCTAAAACTGAATCCCGCCAAATGTACGTTCGGGGTTCCTGCCGAAAAACTACTGGGTTTCATCGCGAGCCGTCGAGGGATAGAATTGGACCAGTCAAATGTCAAATCCATTCAAGAATTGCCACCGCCAAAGAACAAGAAAGACGTGATGAGTTTCCTGGGGAGACTCAACTATATCAGCCGGTTCATAGCTCAGTCCATAGTCATTTGTGAACCCATCTTTAAAATGCTAAAGAAATACGCTGCTACTAGATGGACCGACGATTGTCAGAAAGCCTTTGACAGAATCAAGGAATACCTGTCAACGCCGCCGGTCTTGGTTCCTCCCGAGCCAGGAAGACCTCTATTGCTTTACCTTGCGGTATTGGATGGAGCATTCGGTTGTGTTCTGGGACAACATGATGAAACGGGGAGAAAGGAGCAAGCCATCTACTATGTTCTGGGACAACATGATGAAACGGGGAGAAAGGAGCAAGCCATCTGCTATCTCAGCAAGAAGTTCACCCCGTACGAGGCCCGGTATTCTCCATTAGAGCGCACCTGTTGTGATCTGACTTGGGTAGCTCAGAAATTGAGGCATTATTTCTGTGCTCACACTACTTATCTCATATCCAGGATGGACCCGCTGAAGTATATTTTCCAGAAGCCCATGCCCACTGGCAAGCTCGCCAAGTGGCAAATCTTGTTGAGTGAGTTCGACATTGTTTACGTGACTCAGAAAGCAGTCAAGGGTCAAGCCATAGCAGATAACCTTGCCGAGAATCCAATTGAAGGAGAATACGAACCACAGAAAACGTATTTCCCTGACGAAGAAGTATCCTTTGTAGGAGAAGATATTGCAGAATCCTACAATGGTTGGAGGTTGTTTTTCGACGGAGCCGCCAGCACTACCTAGTATCCGCCAAGCTTAGGTTCCCTTGCACAGATAATATGGCCGAATACGAAGCCTGCATCCTGGGGCTCAAGATGGCCATTGACATGAACATTCAAGAGTTACTAGTGATCGGGGACTCAGACCTGCTCATACATCAAGCTCGAGAAGAATGGGCCACCAAAAACTCTAAAATACTTCCCTACCTGCATCACATACAAGAGTTGAGGAAAAGATTCACAAAGACAGAGTTTCAGCACGTCTCCAGGGTCCAGAACGAGTTCGCTGACGTATTAGCCACATTATCATCCATGATCCAGCATCCAGACACAAATTTCATTGATCCCATCCCAGTAAAGATTTATGATCAGCCAGCTTATTGTGCTCACGTTGAGGAAGAAGCGGACGGAAAACCATGGTTCCACGACATCAAGGAGTACTTGACAACAGGGGAATATCCAGAACTTGCCAACGCCACTCAAAAGCGCACGCTCCGGAGATTATCCAACAACTTCTTTCACAGCGGAGGAATCCTGTACAGGAGGACTCCCGATTTGGGTTTGCTAAGGTGTGTCGAAGCAAAAGAAGCATCCAGACTATTGGAGAAAGTGCATGCAGGGACCTGCCGGCCGCACATGAATGGTTTTGTCTTAGCAAAGAAAATACTCCGAGCAGGGTATTTTGGATGACTATGGAAACAGACTGTATCCAGTATGTTCGCAAGTGCCATCGCTGTCAGATACATGCAGACATGATAAAGGTGCCTCCAAACAAGCTTACTGCAACAAGCTCACCGTGGCCATTTGCCGCCTGGGGGATGGATGTCATTGGACCTATCGAGCCTGCCGCATCAAACGGGCACAGGTTTATCCTGGTGGCAATCGATTATTTTACTAAATGGGTTGAGGCAGCGTCATACAAAGCAGTGACTAAGAAAGTTGTGGCAGATTTCGTCCGTGACCGTATTGTTTGNAAGGCAGGCACCACAGAAGAATTCATGCGGACCGCGCAGAAAGGACGCGCGGCCGCGGTGGGCCATGTAATTGAACTGAGCTAGGGTTTAACATTTTGATGCATTTTTCATCAAATCTTTGAGCCCTAGTTGTCCCTACTCAATTACTTATATTGAAATTCATGCCCAATGTTCAAGATAAACACAAAAAACTAAGCTAATCATTAAACCTAAGAAAAAATGTGAAGAAAGAAGAAACTATACTACTGGGAAGCAAACAAAATAATTAAAAATTAAGACTAATGAATGAAATGTGCAAGAAATGTTACCAGGAATTATGAAGATTCAAGCTACTTGATGCACAGGTATTAGATGAACAGTAAAAATAGGCTCAGGAAGTGAGAGTGCGAAAAGGGTAAAGTGAGGCCTAAGGCCTCTATTTATAGAAAACAGTGGGACCCCCTTCTTACCTACCAGCGCGGCCGCACAAAAATGGCCGCGGACCGCGTTGGTTTGGAAGCCAGCACACTTGAACCCAGTTGTTCACGCGGACCGCACTGTTTTGTAATGCGGCCGCGTGTGAAACTTCAGAGAGCATGATTACTTAGACATGCCCAGCGCGGACCACACAACAATGCTGCGCGGCTGCGCGGGTAACTTTAGAGACTTAACTCCCCTAGCACAAGCCTGCGCAGACCGCACTGATTTGTAGCGCGGCCGCGTTGGCAACTTCAGAGACCTGACTTTTTTGTGCTTTTGTTTTGTGCTGCTTCAACATTATCCCTGCAACATCTCACAAACCATTAGCCTAAAAATCCTAGTCTACAAAGAAAATCAAAGAAATAGAAAAAGACATGGGTGCCTCCCAAGAAGCGCCTGATTTAACGTTGCGGCACGACGCATGTTACCATCATATCACTTCAAATGAATGTGTGCCACCACGTGGCTGTCATCAAACTTTCCCAAATAATGCTTGACACGATGCCCATTGACCCGGAATACTTCACCATTCTTGTTTTTGAGATCAAGAGCACCAAAAGGAGTCACAAATACCACTTCAAAAGGACCACTCCACTTAGACTTGAGCTTGCCCGGAAATAACCTCAACCGGGAGTTGAAAAGAAGAACCATGTCACCCACCTTGAACTCCTTACCCCGAGCATATTTGTCGTGAAGGTACTTCATCTTGTCCTTATACAAGGATGAGCTGGAGTAGGCATGAAATCTAAACTCATCAAGTTCATTCAACTGCTCCACACGGAGATTGGCTGCAACATCCCATTCCAAGTTCAACTTTCTCAATGCCCACATAGCCTTGTGTTCTAATTCCACCGGAAGATGGCAAGCCTTACCAAACACCAACCGATACGGAGACATACCAATTGGAGTCTTGTAAGCCGTCCGATAAGCCCAAAGAGCATCATCCAATTTCTTCGACCAATCGGTCCTATTAGCATTCACCATTTTGGACAAAATACTCTTTATTTCCTGATTTGAGACTTCCACTTGACCGCTAGCTTGTGGATGATAGAGGGTGGTCACTTTGTGGTTAACTCCATACTTAGCAAGCAATGAGTCGAAACCCTTGTTGCAAAAATGGGACCCCCCATCACTAATAATGGCCCGAGGAATACCAAACCCTGTGAAGATACTCTTTTTCAAGAATGCTACAACACTTCGGGCTTCATTGTTGGGTAGAGCCACAGCTTCCACCCACTTTGAGACATAGTCCACCGCCACGAGAATGTAAGTGTTACCACAAGAGCTCACGAACGGACCCATGAAATCGATGCCCCAAACATCAAAAATATCCACCTCGAGAATTATATTGAGGGGCATCACATCCTTCTTGGAAATACCGCCGGCTCTTTGACATGCATCACATCTCTTCACCAAGTCACTAGCATCCTTGAACAATGTCGGCCAATAGAATCCGCAACTCAAAACTTTTGAGGCCGTCCTCACCCCCCATGATGGCCACCATAGGGAGAAGAGTGACAAGCCTCCAATATGTTCATTTGTTCACTTTCCAGTACACATCTTCTTATCACCCCATCTGTGCAAATTTTAAACAGATACGGATCATCCCAATAGAAATCCAAGCTATCCCGCTTGAGTGTTTTCCTTTGGTTGGAAGATAGCTCCCACGGGACATTACCAGTCACAATGAAGTTGGCGATGTCCGTGAACCATGGCATATCACAAGTAGAAATGGAAAGAAGCTGCTCGTCGGGGAACCTATTATTAATCTCAATGCCATCACATGGTCTCCCCTCTTCCTCTAACCGGGAAAAATGGTCCGCAACTTGATTCTCGCTTCCCTTTCTATCCACAATCTCTAAATCAAATTCCTGAAGGAGTAGCACCCACCTCATCAGTCTTGCTTTCGAATCCTTCTTAGTCATCAAATACCGGAGGGCTGCATGGTCCGTGTGTATGATCACCTTCGCCCCCATAAGATAAGGTCGAAATTTCTCCATCGCGAACACAATAGCCAATAGCTCTTTTTCCGTCACTGTGTAGTTTCTTTGGGCCTCATTCATCGTCTTGATAGCATAATAAACAGGATGGAACATTTTGTTGATCCTTTGGCCTAGCACCGCACCTACCGCCACATCAGTCGGATCGCACATAAGTTCAAAAGGCAAATCCCAATTAGGTGCGGTGATGATAGGAGTTGTGGTCAACTTGTGTTTCAATAGCTCAAAAGACTCCATGCACTTCTCATCAAAGATAAACTTGACATCCTTCTCTAACAATTTGCAAAGCGGGTTCACAATTTTTGAAAAATCTTTAATGAATCGCCGGTAGAACCCGGCATGACCAAGAAAACTCCTCACCCCTTTGACAGAAGTAAGGGGAGGGAGCCTTGAGATAACCTCGATTTTTGCCTTATCAACTTCAATTCCTTGCCTTGAGATTTTGTGACCCAATACAATACCCTCTTGCACCATAAAGTGACATTTCTCCCAGTTGAGCACAAGGTTGGTCTCTTCACATCTTTCCAACACCCTATCCAAGTTCACCAAACATTCCTCAAATGAATCCCCCACCACGCTGAAATCGTCCATGAAGACCTCCAAGATATCCTCCACCATCTCGGTGAAAATTGCCATCATACATCTTTGGAAGGTCGCCGGGGCATTGTTGATACCCAATTTTTCCCTATATATTTTTCATACCCAAAATACTTCCAAAATAGCATATTTGTTGATATATAAGCACACCCATGAGTTTTGATATTTTTTGATGATTTTTAAACCAATTTATTGCCTATTTTTATACCATAAAATCCAATAATTATTCCCAAAATTTGTCATTTTGGTGAACGTTTTATTTTATTCTCATATTTACATCAAAACTTAGCTAACATAATTTTTGCATATTTTACAAATTCATTTGGTACTTTTAAAACTAAATTGCATATAATTGCAATACTAGCCTCTTTAAAGATTCAATTGTAATTATATTTATAAAATTGACTCCAGTATTTTGAATTTGATAATTATGTATCATTAATCATTTTATCACATTTGATTTATTTTCAGAATTATTTGCTATTTTTTATAAATTAAAACAAGGGAAAGTGGCTATTTAAGAGTTAGCCCTTTGCATTTCAATTTTAGCCCGAAATTAACCTCAATCTTAAGCCCAAATCAGACCCAAAATTCCCTACCCAATTTCTTAATTAACCGACCCACGGCCCGTTTATTTTTACCCGCCCGGCTCCCTTTTGATCCACGCCGTTGATCAAAATGATCAACGGCCACATTTCTTCCTTACCATTTTAATTCCCGAACGACCCTAACCCTATCCCCATTCTCCAAATCCGCCGCCTCCGGTTCCTCTCGTCTCTCTCGAACCCTTTCAACCTCTGAAACCCTAATATCCACCCACCTCCAGAATCCATGGCTAATCTGGCCATGGACAACCTCTACCCACCATCTCCCGCTCTCACACGCTTGCTCATTGAAGATTCGAGGCTAGACCTCGAAGGTCTTCATCGAGACCCTGGTCGGTTTGAGTTTCTTTGGCCGTTTCCGGCTTTGCTCCGGCGTATCTCAGCATCTCGAGCATGGATTCGACCTTGCTAGCTCAGAACCATTCTCGAGACTTCCAAGCCTTCTCGTCCTTTTGGGTTCTCAGAAACCCTAGCCTAATCGAGGTTCCTTTTTCGCTTATTCTTCTAGATCTATGTTGTGTGTGCCATTTTAGAGTTTTTCCCCAATTTTCCCTTTTCAAAACTGTTCGAATCCTATTTTTAGGGTTTTCTAAATGTTTCTGATTCTTTTACTCTTTTTATGTGTGTTCATGCTCGTTGTTTTATTCCTTGTTATGTTCAAGCCTCCTCTTGTGTTTCTTACTGGATCTTTTACGGAGATTCTTTTACCTCTTTTGTTCACATGTTAGCCTAGGTTATTGACTCGCTTTTGCTTATGTGTTTAAGCTCATGCTTTGATTTTGTTTCTGAGTTCTGTTGATCATGATCTTGCCTACCTTCGTCTTAAAACCCGTAATTTCCTCTTACTTCTGTTTGTGCATATCTGCCTATCTCTGTGACTTTGAACGATTCCCTCACCTCCGACTCCATGTGAAACCCTAAGATTTGGGGGGTTTTCTTTTCTTTGAAGTGAAAGACACTAGGGTTTCACTCTGAAACCCTAGGTTTACAGACTCATGACGAGTCTGTAATCGAACTTGTGAACTTATTTGCCTATGATTATGGAAAAAACTCTCATTGTTCTTCTTTGTTTTGAACTGCATGCTTATATATAAGCTTCCCTTTTGAAGTTTTATTTTCGAAATTCCTTTAATCAGGCTAAGAAATTCGTCACTAATTTCTCTTGATTGAACCTCTTCTACCTTACTGATGTTTTCCTTAAATAATTGATCCTGTATCTTCTGTGATTTTGTACCAACGTTTGAATTATTTACTTCCTTAATTATCTCAGTCTCTTTGTGATTTACAACTGGAGCCGAGATCCTTTGACTGATTTTTAAACTTATACCTTATTCTTACTACTGTGCCCTCTTTCCTTAAATATCCAATTGTGTATGTGACCTTATTTGTGCACCATATGGTCTCTTTACCTTAATTTAGCCTTAATAAACTGATTCTCTCTTCCTTCTTAGTCGTCTGAACTAGACCCTTAATTAAAGGAGTTTGTCTACCCTAATTGATACTAATTTGATTAGTTTCTATGTTTATACCTTTGTGCCTGCCTCACCTGTTTTCAAAACTATATAAAGGGCAGTAACAACGAGTAAGTAACAATCAAGCAATAATAGGCAATCTGCTTTCTACTCCCTTCTTCTCTCAAATACATTGATCAGTTCTGTGTACTTCTCCTCTTTGCTTTCTGAAATACCCTTTAAGCTCTCCTTGAATCTTCAAGTGTTCTGCTGAAAACCTGAGTTGTTTCTGCTGCTTGCTTGCTGTGGTTACTCTGCTATTCTCTTACTGGGATGTGCGAGCCTACTTTGTAGCTAGGTATGACCACCACCTGTCATGGCTCCCCAATTCCCCTTTCACTTTGCACTTACTCTTAGCTATAAGTTCTGCCCCTCTCTTGCAAGCCATGCTTTGGGACCCCTGAGCTCCCTCTGAACTTGGATGCATGAGAGCTGGCTCTTCCACACTGCACTATTCTAATTCTGATAGTATCCTGGGATAAGCAATGCCTGGAATCCCTTAGATTCCTTGGAACTTTAAACACCTTGGATAAAGAGAAGGCTTTGGAAATCTGGATCCCGGAAGTGGCTCAGTCGCATGTTATTAGACATTAAGGTTGAATTAGGCTACTCGGATCTAGCTGTTAGTTTTTGATGTATCTTTTAATTTCCAGTTTGATTCATTGGATTGTAATAATTTTGTATGAAACTCGGGGAGTATAGTAAAAGGGTGTGGGAGGGGTCTTTACTTTTCTTGCATCCAAGGGTTAGAAATCATGAGTTAGGATTTTTATTCAAACTAGAAATCCTTCCTATAGGGTCTTTAATTCTAATTCAATCACATAGAGACCATGCCTATAGGATTTAACGCTTAACTTTACCGCAAAATCACCTAGAAAGCATGTCTATAGGATTTAACATTCATGTTCTGTAATGACACATATAGAGATCATGTCTATAGGCTCTTGCATTTCTGCATATACAAATGTCATTAGGCAAACCGTACAAAGTTTGCATATAGACATCATGTGTATAAGACTCCTATTAATGTCATGAAAGGGTGTTAAAATCGGTAAACGTATAGAAAGCATGCCTATAGGAAACCTCGTCTTTAATAGCATCATTCGTTCTTAAGCAGTATCGATTGCTTGAACTAGTGTCTTTACTAAAACTAGTAATTTTCTACTTCTGAAACCCGCTAAAATTGGTAAACCTTTTTCCTACAACCAATCTGCACTCCCCCGAAACTCGTAAACCTTTTAATCAGTCTACATCTTTTCTGAAACAACTGGTAACTCTTTTCTAAAATCGGTTTGCATCTTTTCTCTTTGTTTAAATTGATAATTCTTTTTTCTTAAATCAACTTGCATCTTTTCTGAAACTACTGGTAACTCTTTGTATCTTTTTCTTGAAATTAATAGATCCTATGCCTAGGTTTTTATTTCAACTCATAAACAAAGGTTGGCTAATTAATGAATTGGGTCAGTCCCTGACAACTATATCCGAGTTGCCTAATGCAAACTCTCTCTTTAAATACATGTGTTGAACCAGTCCGCTCGCTGCTTAATTTAATCTAAGACCAAATCAGTATTTGTCAAGGCATGCTAAACTAAATGATTGTTTGACTTCTGGGGTTAATTTGAGCCTTGTATGCTTGCTTGTCCTCCCCTTTTACTTGATACTTGTTTTGAATGTCGAGCTAGAATTTTATCCTTTAAACTCCACAAAGGCCCCCATCTCTTTCTTCCCCTTTAGGATTAGAAGTCCTAATACCCCGGGACTAATAGGATTGGGATGGGTAGTAGCATGCAATAAGTAAACGATACCGTTCCGCACATTAATACCTTAACGGGGTGGGGAGGGTAGACATGGAGATGATGATTACACGATAACACTCCGCGTACAACTGAGTACCAGTGTTGTGCGAATGATCCATGTAATGTATAAACCTAGGACCCCTTTCTCCTTCTTTATTAGTTTAACAAAATTTTCTGAATCTTTAAAACTGTTGCATTTTCAATTTCTGCTTCTCGCATGATCTTTCGGATTATTTGCACTAAGTACTTGACCTTTTCCTCTACTTGCACGTTTTTACAAAAATTGCTCCTTTAATATTCAGCACTTCTTTTAACCTTTTGTGCTTCTTGTACTAGTTTATTTACATTTACATTTAAAGTCACAATTGTAGCACGGCCGGGAACTACACTAGTGGATCTTGAGGGCTGCCTAACACCTTCCCCTCGAGATAATTTCAAGCCCTTACCCAAAACTCCGGTCTGCACCTTTAATTCTTCTAAAAGTGTCCTAATGCACTATAATCATTAGGTGGCGACTCTCCAAACTCTCAAAAAACCCAATTCCCAAAGTGGAAAAAGAGTTGTCTTCCCAAATGTCGTGAACCCGATTCCGCGAGGAAAAACGGGGCGTCGACAGGCATTACATAGTCCAAATGGCATTCTCGAGAAAGCGAACGTGCCATAAGGACATGTAAAGGTTCTCTTCTCCCGATCCTCCGGGGCAATGAGAATTTGATTATACCCCGAGTAGCCATCTAGAAAACAATAAAAGGCCCGACCCGCAAGACGATCGAGCATTTGGTCCAAGAATGGTAGTGGGAAATGATATTTTCTTGTCACCTTATTCAACTTTCTATAGTCCATACACACTCTCCAACCCGTAACTGTCTGAGTAGGAATCAATTCATTGTTGGCATTGGTCACTACCGTCATTCCACCCTTCTTTGGCACACATTGGACCGGAGAGGTCCATGAACTATCCGAGATCGGGTAAACCACACCGGCGTCTAACCACTTGATAACCTCCTTCTTTACCACTTCTTGCATTGCTTCATTTAATTATCTTTGATGTTCAAGAGAGGGCCTTGCATCCTCCTCCAAAATGATCTTGTGCATGCAAAATGCGGGGATTATCCTCCGAATATCGGCCAATGTCCATCCAATCGCCTTTTTGCGCTTTTGAAGAATCTCCAAAGTGGCATTAACCTGCATGTTAGTTAGGCACGAAGAATGAATAACAGGTAAAGTAGAATTTGAACCTAAAAACTCATACCTGAGGTGTGGAGGAAGTGGCCTCAACTCCAACACTGGTGGCTCCTCAATTGATGGCTTGGTTGGTGGAGTTTTGCGATTCTCAAGATCCAAGGATAGTTTCCTAGGCTCATAAGAATATGAACTCATACTATGCAATGCATTCACGCACTCCACTCTATCGGCATCATCATTGACATCCATGTTAAGAAGCACGGCTTCAAGAGGATCTTCAACATTGATCAAGGCACTTGTGTCATCCACTATCACCGCTGTGACAATGTCCACAAATGAACACACCTCCGTGCTATTGGGTTGCCTCATTGATTTGCACACATGAAATACCACCTTCTCATCACGCACACGGAATGTTAACTCCCATGCTTCCACATCAACCAATGCCTTCCCCGTAGCTAGGAAAGGTCTTCCAAGAATAATAGGCACTTCGAAATCCACTTCACAATCCAATATGACAAAGTCGGCCGGCAATATGAATTTGTCTACCCGGACAAGCACATCGTCAATTATACCTAAAGGCCTCTTCATCGACCGGTCTGCCATTTGAAGTCTCATTGAGGTTGGCCTAGGTTGCCCAATTCCCAAAGTCTTGAAGACTGAGTACGACATCAGATTAATGCTAGCCCCCAAGTCACATAGGGCCTTAGCAAACTCCGCACTCCCGATAGTGCAAGGAATAGTGAAAGCTCCAGGGTCTTCTAGTTTTGGGGCCATAGAATGCACAATCGCACTAACTTGGTGCGTCATCTTTATTGTTTCACACTCCATAGAACGCTTCTTGGTGACTAAATCCTTCATAAATTTTGCGTACCCAGGCATTTGTTTAAGTGCCTCCACTAAAGGAACATTGATTGTGAGGCTCTTCATCATGTCTATGAATTTCTTGAACTGATTATCGCTCTTTTGCTTTGCTAACCGCTGAGGATATGGTGGAGGTGGTCTAGGCAAGGGTGCCTTGGCCTTGGGCACCGCCGGCTCGGGTATATCAATAATGTGTTCCCTAGACGGGTTCACGGCATCTTGAGTCTCTACCCCGGCCTCATCATCAATATCAATCCGCACATCATTTGTCACTATTGGTTCAACCACATTGTGAACATTCAAAGGTACATCATCATCATGCAACTCAACTTCATCATTCACAACTTGATTCTCAACCGAGGCATGCACATCACCGCCTCTTCCACTCCTAGTTGTAACTGCCATCACATGATTGTTACCCCCCTTCGGGTTCACTACCGTATCACTTGGTAGTGCACCTTTTGGGCGGGTATTTAAAGCTTGAGAGATTTGTCCTATTTGCACCTCTAGGTTCCGGATGGATGCGTTATGTGAAGCCAATTGTGCATCAGAATCTTGGTTCTTTTTCATCATCTACTCGAACATCATCTCTATCCGTCCCATATCACTCCCAGAAGAACTAGGCCCTTGTGACTGAAGGGGGGTGGATTGTTTGGTTGTTGGAACAAGGGGGGCCTTTGAAAGCCTTGCCCCCTACCACCATTATTCCACCCTCCTTGATTGCTATTGTTGTTGCTCCAATTGTTGTTGTTCCCATTCCAATTGCCTTGGTTGTTACCTTGATTATCCCAATTTTTGTTCTGATTGTTATTGTTCCAATTGTTACCACCTTGTTATTGATTATTGTTATTCCAATTTCCGCCTCCTTGCTGATTGCCCCAATTGCCTTGGGGGCGCCATTGTTGATTCAGTTGATTTCCTCTATTTCCTTGGTAGTTATTGACATATTTGCATTCCTCACTTTGATCATCATAACACTCGTTCGAATAACCACCACTATCATTGTTGTTGTCAAACTGCTCACAATTACCTTGTTGTTGTTGTTGTCCCCTTTGCCTCCTTTTCAACATAGACACATTCTCCATTGCACTGACTTGGCGCGGGCTTTGAACTTGTTGCAATTGCGCCTTCGCCAATTGATTCATTATTGTTGTAAGTTCAGCAATAGCTTGGCCATGGTCATTCAATTCCTTGTGCAAATGGATGACCGTGGGGCCACCTTGGGGCACATTCGCTCGGCTTTGCCATGCCGAAGAAGTGTCGGCCATTTCATCAAGTACATCACATGCCTCTTGGTAAGAAAGTTTCATAAAGTTCCCACCGGCCAATTGGTTCACAATGCACTGATTCATGGTGTTAATGCCCCTATATAAAGTCTGCTGGATCATCGCCTTAGTCATGTCGTTGTTAGGGCACTCCTTCACCATTGTTCTATATCGTTCCCAGATCTCGTGCAATGGTTCCGTTGGCATTTGCTTGAAAGCTAGAATTTCATCCCGAAGAGCCGCCATATGACTTGGAGAAAAGAACTTGGCAATAAATTTATCCGCCAATTCATCCCATGTGGTGATAGAATGATTTGGTAACCTTTCTAACCAGTCCAACGCTTTGCCCTGAAGAGAAAACGGGAAAAGCCTCAATCGCAACGCATCCTCTGACACGTTTGTTTGTTTGCTGCCCCAGCAAGTATCTACGAACCCCTTCAAGTGCTTGTATGCATTTTGGTCGGAGGCGCCCATAAAATATCCCCTTTGCTCGAGCAAGGTCAACATGACATTAGTGATTTGAAAGTTCCCCGCCCGGATTCGGGGAGGAACAATGGCACTCGCGTACCCTTGATTTGGAAGAAATCTTGGGACTGCTCTTGGCGGTGGCGGAGGAGGGTCTGGAATAGGATTGTTGTCATTTGCGTTGGCCGGACGGCCTCTTCGTGGAACTTGAGGTTGTATAACCTCCTCGGGTTCAAGATCATCTACCTCTTCCCCCGCATTCACGTTGCCAAAAGGGTCATTTGCATTGAGAGCCATAGTACCTGATTGATCGACACAAACAAAATTAGTGAACAAGAAGGAAAGAGAAGCAAAACACAAAACTAGCTACACAGATAGTCAATACCGTAAGCTCCCCGGCAACGGCGCCAAAAAGTTGATCGCGGTCGTCTCAACACTACACAATGGTAGGAAGAGTGGGTAGCAATAACTAATACCCGAATAGTGGATCGGGGTCGAATTTCCACAGGGAGCTTGGAATGGAGTTGTATTGCTTGCTTAGCTTAGAATTGTGTTTGTACTTCTAATTGCACTCCTAACATTTTTGGGGGTTTTTATATTTAAAACTACTATTGTAATCTAAGGATTAAAGCTAAATTATGCTAAGAGAATATTGCTAAGTTGTGCTTAATATAGGAAAAAGGCACTAGGGTCGTGACACTACCTAGGTGGCTAGCTAACGGGTAGAAGCTACTAAGGGGAGATTGATAAATCTGGGTTTATTGCTATAGCCGTTGCACAATTGCACTCATTCTCACACCTCTCGGTAGAGAGAACGATTTTGCCCAATTGACTCTCTCGAGACCAATCCAATTAGAGCGGGCAACTAGGGCTCAAGTAGGGTAGTTAATCTTTCGAGGTTTAACCCGTTAATTGGGACTACCATTCTCGTGGGTCCATCCCAATTCCTTGTTGGGTTAACTTTTAGGGTCATATGACTCTCTTTCTCAAGAAGAGTTAGACCCACTAAGCTTGAATTCATGTTTGCAACCACAAATTCTAGATTGAAATGCAAAATCAACCCAAATAACAAATACCCAATCTCAATCTCACCCTAGAATGCAACACCCATTAACTACCCACACTAGGGTTGAGCCACAACCCTAGCTAATGGGTTTAGCTAGACATAATTAAAGAAGAAACAGTAGAAATAGATGAAGAAAATAACATAATGACTGATTACTAATTAAAAACTATGATATTGAAGAGGAAAATTGCCAAAATAGGCTACACAATAGTTCTCACGAGCGCAGCTCTTGTTCAGAATCTAAAACTTAACCTAAAAATGGTAAAAAGATCTATTTATACCGAGCTGGAAATTCTGGACAAAAATACCCCTGTGGGGTCAGCGCGGACCGCGCAAAAAGGTTGTGCGGCCGCGTAGGCACATTGAACTCTAAAAACTCATCTCTGAAGTTGGGGGCCACGGACCGCGCACAAATGTAGCGCGGCCGCATAGCTTGACTTGGCCAAAATTCCATGTCTCCGAATCTCCTTCACGCGGACCGCACTGATATGTAGCGCGGCCGCGTGGGATTTAAGCCTTCTCTGAACTTCCTTTGCGCGGACCGCGTAGAAATGGAGCGGGGCCGCTTGCACCTCAACATTACCCCTCTGAATCTCCTAGCGCGGCCGCGTGGCAAGTCAGTGTGGTCCGCGCTAGGTCTTCCTGTTCCCCACTTCACTTGTTCTTGACACTTGGCAGGTTTCACTCCGTTTTGAGCCGATCTTTGACATGTGTCATCTTGTCGCTCAAACCTACAATCAAGCGCAACTTGTAAGCCTTTTGGGACTATTTTGTGGTGATTTGTGACAAAAGCAATAACACGTAAGGGATATAATTATGGTAATATCCTTGTTTATCATCAATCATAAATAAAATGAATTTAGCTTTACCTGGTGCCGTCGGCAGGGGCCCGACGATGTCCATTCCCCATTTCATGAATGACCATGGCGATAAGACCGAATGTAGTAATTTGCCGGGCTGGTGAATCATAGGGGAAAATCTGTAGCATTTATCGCACTTTCGGACGAATTCCTCGGTGTCTTTTTCAATGTTGTCCCAGTAGTAGCTTGCCCTGATCACCTTTCGGACTAAGGAATTGCCACCGGAATGGTTTCTGCAAGTACCCTCATGAATTTCTCGGAGTACATAATCTGTATCTCCTGGCCCCAGACATACTACTAGGGGGCCATCGAAAGTTCTTCTGTATAGAGTCTTGTTTTCATCGAGCGAGAATCGGGCTGCTTTGGTTCGCAGGGCCCTCAATTATTTTGGATCCTCGAGCAAATTTCCGTCTTTTAAATGATCAATATATTTATTTCTCCAGTCTCATGTTAGGCTGGTGGAATTAATCTCGGCATGACCTTCCTCAACCACCGATTTAGACAGCTGAATAACAGCCCCGGGGAGTAGGTCATCTTCTTCAACAGAAGATCCCAGGTTTGCGAGGGCATCAGCCTCGCTGTTCTGCTCTCAAGCTACGTGGACTAAGGTCCATTATTTGAAACGATGTAATGCGACTTGGATTTTATCCAAATACCTCTACATCTTGTCTTCCCGAACTTCGTAGCTCCCATTCACCTGGTTTACTACCAGGAGTGAAACGCATTTTGCCTCGATGGTCTCGGCTCCCAAGTTTTTGGTTCTAAACCTGCAATCATTGCCTCGTACTCGGCTTCATTGTTAGTCAATTTTGCAGTTTTTATAGATTGTCTGATTACGCTGCCCGTAGCTGGCTTCAGGACTATACCGAGTCCAGATCCTCTCACGTTTGTGGCGCCATCGGTGAACAGTGTCCATACCTCGGAAGACGTGCCTGATTTTAGTAAAAGTTCCTTTTCTACCTCGGGCACGAGGGAGGGCGAAAAATTGGCCACGAAGTCTGCCAGAATCTAGGACTTGATGGTTGTTCGAGGTTGATAGTCGATATCATACCCCCCCCCCCCCGAGTTCGATGGCCCATTTGGCCAACCGGCCCGATAGCTCGGGTTTGTGCAATATGCTCCGGAGAGAATATGTCGTTAGAACGCAAATACGGTGGCATTGAAAATAGGGCTTCAATTTTCGCGAGGCGCTAACTAATGCGAGAGCCAATTTTTCTAGGTTCCGATACCTAGTTTCGACATCCCCTAGGGTCCGGCTTACATTATAAATAGGAAATTGCATACCTTTCTCTTCTCGAACCAGCACACCGCTTACCGCTATTTTTGATACAGCTAGGTATAGATACAATGTTTCATCCTCCTTTGGCATATGGAGCAGAGGCGGGCTAGCGCGCTCCCCGAGGAAACCCGATCGAGCAAGCCTTACCTGAACACTTCCTACCCAATTCGATAAAATTACGGGACCTGATTCCGTTTAGTGTAATTGAAGGATAAAAGGGGTTGTACATTTGATCATGGACGTCTTATTTTACAACACCACATTAAGCCGTAGTTTAAACTTTCAAGATTTCCATACAGTTATAGTTTAGTACATGCCATAGTTTAGTTCCCAAAAGTACTTACAGTTGACAGTCTAAAACGAAAAGTTTCAAAATACAACGTGATTCTAAGACCACCCCGGCACCAATACATGACCCACAAAAACGTCTATGGAGTCTCTAAGGATACAAGAGACCAAAATGATGATGCCGGCGACAAGGCCCCGGCCATACCTCAAAATATAGTAACTTACACAAAGAAGAGCTGCAAACCCCTGGGAGGAATGGGGGCTCACCGAGACAGCTATGAAGAGAACAAGGGTGCACCACTATCTGCGATCGGCACTATCAGCAACGGAACCACCTACGTCCATTCAAAGATGTAGCGCCCCCAGCAAAAGGGACGTTAGTACTGTCGAATAGTACTAGTATGTATGGAAAACACAATTCTTATTAGGATGAATCAATGAACCAATGGAAGACAGTTACATCATCAACAATTACATCACAGAAGTTCGAAGACGAGCACCAAATAAGTTTCACATGTTGGTTAATATTCTTTAGTGCCAAATACCATATCTTTAAAATATAATGACAGCGTGGGGGTTTTTTAACATGAAGTCCGGTCTCGGCCCGACCGGCAAAGCCATCCCAAGTGAGACATATCCATATTCACAATAATGTTCCGGAACCCAATACAAATGCCACCATGTGTACAGCATGGCGTCCGATCACGGCCCGATCGGCTAAGTCATCTCACTTGGGACATAACCTCTTTTGATTACACTTTAGTTCCCATTTCCTTCCATCTTTTTTGCGAACCTGGTACAACACCTCTTTTCATTTATTAGTTCCTTGGCACTTAAATACATCAACACAACATAAGTCTTCCCTTTGTCAATTTGTTCATGTAATTCCATCGTTCATTTGTCAAGGGCTATCATACAAGGCATGCACATGCTTGAGAAAATAACGAACATTTGAAAGACATGATCACCTTATCAATTATCATGATTTCAAATAAACACATGGAACAATGTGGAACGAAAGTCCGTCACCCAACACATTAATGCAATCAATCAAGTGGAATCAATTTGAAATTTCAAGTCAACCATTTTAACATTAAAAATTCAACACTAAAAAGAAAGGGGTTAGCCATACATACCACAAAAATAAAATTTTGCTCTTTTTGGGCTAATTTTGCAAAAGGGAAGTTGGACCCGATGAGGGTTGCCTACTTATCCCACGCCTTGCGGGAATCAGACTGGCGTAGTTCGGGAGAGTTTCCTTGAAAACAATAAAATTCTCTTTTTGTTTTTTTTTCCTTTTTTTTCAAAATTTCGGCAGAGTTTCAGTATATTTTGGGACATTGGTTTTCTAAATAGGTAATTACCTCCCTTAGCCCTCACACTGCTATTTTCTTTTCCAAACTCTCTCCTTTTAATTCAATAAGCCGGTCAACATGCAAATCCGAAGCAAATGAATGCACAAGTAGCAAGTAGGATGCATCAGGATGGTCGTTTCATTTCGGGTACACCTGTCCTATACAGGCCCAACCCCTATGTTGAGCCTCCTAAGTCAAAATGCACATGATGCAAACAAACGTTCCTACTAGGGATCCGGCATGAGGTCTTGTTATACTAGGTTTAAAACCTGGGCTTGTTTGTTCTAGACCTGGCTTACCCGAGCGGACAACTCGAGCCGGGGGGGGCTGCGTACCGGTAACCAAAAGATCATCCGGCTTTGTTACTTGTCCGAACCTCGTTCTATTTGGGATATGACACTAACAGAAAGAAGTCACGACCAGCGTGCACTCCTCAGGAAAGAGAAGATAGGGGTTTCGTAGCAGTTTATATATACAGTTCAGATAATATCAAAGCGGTAAAAGCATTTAGCACATTAGGCTTAAACATGTAGGAAAATCAGATGATAAATAAAGCCAATCATAACAGCTATTCTAAGATCGAATTCTTAAACCCTGAAAAGTTCTGGGTTTGTGTCCCCAGCAGAGTCGCCAGAGCTATCACACCTCCTTTTTTACACACCACCCCGAAGGATAGTATATAAGGGAGTTTTTCCACTTTAAGTGACATTATTCGTAGTGGTATTATTTATTTAATTCAGAGTCGCCACTTGGGATAGTTTATTTATTTGGTGTCCCAAGTCACCGGTTTATTTTAAATCCCACATCGAGGAAATCTCGACTTTCCTTGTGAAGTCTGCGAACCAGAAATTCTGAATAAGGAATTCTGTTAACCCGAGGGAAGGTGTTAGGCACCCCCGGATTTCGTGGTTCTAGCACGGTCGCTTAGACTATTATAACTGGCCCATTATCTGATTTTAATACATGTTTTAATCTATGGTGCAATTTCAAACCTTTAACCGCTTTTATTCATTTTTTAAAGAAAATTGCAACGTCATTTAAAATATGTCTGGAACCACGTCTCATAAATGCACCCGCAGTCCGCAACACATTTTATATAATATTGTTGGGATTTGGATTTGGGTCACATAAATGTGCACCCGAGTTTAGGAAGGTAAATTATTAAACAGCGCGCCTAAAGCAACTACGCATTCTTAAGTTTACGAGGGCCATGGAAATTTGCTAAATGGCACGCCTCGAATTCTAAGAATTTTAAAAGAAACAACTAAGTGAGGGCCACGCATTTGAGATTCTATATGGCGCGGCGCACCTCAATACAATTTTAAAAGGGTATTCAAACTAAAATTCGGAGGGCTATAACTATCTATGTTGTCTAATATGGCTCACCCCCAATCTAATTAATGGACTTAGTTAATTAACATTAAATAAGTCAAAGGTTCTATTTAAACGAACTAAAGGTTTATATGGGAAAAGGATTAATTACTTAAGCAAATGGGTTTATCCCAGCCCACACGGGCCAGTAGCCCAACGAGAAAGGGACAACCCAGGTCTCATTTGAAAGGGAGAGTCTCAGTTGGGCCCAAAGGATGAGCCCAAGCTCATAAGCCCGCTGCTTCTGAGTGAGAGACTCAGCATCGAGCCTCCACAGTACTCAAGCTGAGTGTTCCGGGGTTCCACATCGAACCCATACGGCAGCAAAGTCCATTCGAGTTTGAGAAATATCAACAAAGGTTTCAGGCATCATTATCTTTTCAAATTTGTCATTGGCAAACTATCAAACTAAATTAAAGATCCGCTGTGCATCAGAAAACTGACTTAAACTTATTGGACCCTTTTAAAACCATTGCTGTTTAAAAACACATCCAGATGTTAAATAAATAAATCATAAAATTTACAACCGTTAAAACCCATAAAAGCTGAATAATCATGCTCATTCCTTGATTTCTACAACTGAACATGCTGCATAAGCCTTTCGAATCTCTATTATTTTTCTAGTTTAATTCAAACCACATATCAGAACCACTTTGTAAAAGAAAGGGATGCTAAGCAAAGCAAGAGAGCCCTTTCTCATCGAAGGCACTCTAACTCTCAAAATTAAAATGATAAACTAGGGATCAAAACAAAAAAGATTAACCACATGATTGCATACATGCATAACAAATGTCCGAATGGCTTAAATAACAGTCTATTTACACAGTCTCTCAAATGTTTTGAATTACTTACATACTAACCAAACTATCAGACCACAAGTTTTCGAACAAGACAAGAGGCAGCATGAATTTCCTAAGAAATACTACTATTATGTCACGATGAACAAGCAAAGCTAAATAGTATTAAACTACATCACTAACTTCAGAATCCTAGGTAAATAATTAACATTTAGAATTAAGGAAAAGCTGTAATTTATTCATGAAATGCTCAAGCAATTACAACTTTCATACTTGCATCTCATCTCCTATAGAATCAAGGAATACCTGGAAATCAAAACAAGAAAAGGAAGAATCAGCAGTAATAACAGCAGGGAATCAGCAGCAGGTTCCAGAAATCAGTCTCAAACCCACAGTTAAACCAGCTGACCTCAAAACCCAACCTCAATGACTAAGTCTCAAACCATTTCTAAGTTCAAACAATCAGGAAATCAATTCAGGAAAGGGGAGGATTTCAGATTACAAAATTAAAAAAAAAACTCATTAAAATAGTGTTTTCTGTCGAGTTTTCAGCTGTTTAGGATTTTCAGGATTTTTTAGCTCTCACAAATTTGCATTGAGCCTCAAGTAACTATGCCTTTATAGGCAAGTTACTAGGTCAGCCTTAGGGGTTTAGTTTTTTCATTTTAGTCCTTTTCAGCTTTTCCTTTTTGCTATTTAGTCCCTAATTTTCTGACTTGTTGATCAAGTAAGTGTACTATGCAGTTTCTGAGAAGTTTCTTGGGTGGTTACTTGAGAGATTCTCTCAGTGAATTACCCAAAATAACCCTTTGTGACCCTGTTTTTACATTGGGCTCAATTTGGGCTAAGGGTCAAATTCATTAGAAATCCAGCCCAAGAACCAAGCTCGGGGATATGAATCTCAAGCCCAAACACAATCAAACTATTTTTCTGAATTAAAAAGAAACAAGCAGAAACAGAAGCAATTCGGGCAACAATTTTTCACTAATTCCAATTAATGCAAAATAACAGTTAATGAACTGAAACTAAATTACTAACAAATTATTTAAACTAATTAAAGAAAAGAAAAACTAACATACATGTAAAGAACAATTATGAAACTGGGGAAACAAAAGAGTCTAGAAGAAAAGGGTGAGACAGATAGCAATGCAAGGTAAAAAAACGAATAGAAAAGTAAGGAAACTTTTAACAGAAGAAGACTGAAAAAGAGATACCCGTGGGGCTCCGAATGGACTTGAATACAATTGAAGAAATCTTTCGATTCTTTGACCATATTAAACCTTAATCTTGTGTTTTCTTGTGAAAACACACGACTAAGGTTCAATATAGTCTAACAATCCTCAAATGCCCGTTGAGTTTGAAATTGTGAAATTAGGGCTTTTCTTTTATTCAAGATTCGAGCCGTTTGAGAGGGATTCGAGGGAAACCAAATGAGGATTTGGGATGAGGGAGAGAAGGGGGTTCAGGGGTGTAATTTTGGTGGGGTTTGGGTGAGTTAGGGTTTTGGCCGTCTCTCTTTGATTCCAGATTCGAGAGGTTTGGCGAGGATTCGAGGAAAACTAGTTGGATATTTGGAAAGAGGAGGTAAAGGGGAGTCTAAGGTGTAAAGATGGGGTTGATTGGCCACCGGCCGCCGCCGTAGGCGATTTCTGGCGGGCGGCAGGCGGCGGAGACGATGAAGGAATATAGGGCGGCTAGGGTTTTGGTCTCTAGGGTTCGAAAGGCTGGGTTATGAGAGACGATGGAGATGGGGTGGGTAGGGGCATTAGGACAGTTAAATATCAAACGATCCTAGCTTCTGAGCCGTTAGATCTCCAAAACCTCGACGGCTGGGATTGATTTTAATCAAAACGGGGTCGTTTGGGGATTTAAATGGGTGGACCGGGTAGGGAACATGGGTTTTGGGCCGGGTAGTGGGATTTGATTTGGGCCTGGGCATTTTCAATGGATTTTGGCCCAAATTTGTTTCCTTTTTATTAACAAACCTTTTTTCTTCTTTCTTTTTTTTCATTTTCAAATTTTGTTAATTACAAATAAAAAATAAAAATCTGATTTAATTCTAAAACTAAATTAATAACTAATTGCTTCTCAAAAATTAATTAAGTCCTAAACTATAAAAAAATCGAAAATTAAAAAGTTAAAAATGAACTATTTTTGTTATTTTCTTTCATTTTTGTAATATTAATTAAATAATTAACCAAAAAAAATATAAAATTTGATCCTAAATGCAAATGCAACGTGTTTTTGTACTTTTATGATTTAAACAAATTAAAAATGCACACAAAAATGCAAGCAAACACGAAAATTATGCAATTAATTTCTAAAAACCAAATAATAAAAGAAAAATCCTAATTTGGGGGTTCTGTAGGAGTAATTCATGCGAGGCAAAAATAACGTGCTCACAGTTACTTACCAATTAGGATGAAGACCTAGTAGCCTCAATTAACAATCTTCAAGGATTTGGGCATGGATTTAGAGAGAGCTTGGTGAATGTTACTCCTTCTCACTCTAGAACTCCCTCTCTCTCGCTCTCTCTATGTTGTGAAAAATAACAGAAAACGGCCTATTGTGCTGTTTTTAATGGGGTGGGGTCGGATTTTAAAATTTAGAAAATAAGAGCCCGAGTCATATTTGCGGTCGCATTTGCGATCACAAAGTCGAAATGCGGTCCGCAGAATGGACCGCAAAAATGCTCCCAAAAAATTGGGCACACTGATTGGGTTTGCGGCAGAAATGCGGTCCGCATTCACGTTCTGCGGTCGCATAATGCACCGCAGAGCTGCCCTTCACAAAATCCCTAGGAAATTATGCGACGACTATGCGGTCCGCATTTTAGTTATGCGATTGCATAATTGACCGTGTAGTTGACTTCAAATTTGGCCAACACACTAACTCACTCTGCGGTAGAAATGCGGTCCGCATACTTGATATGCGATCGCATTCTCAACCGCAGAATTGCACTTTTCTGGAAAACATAATTTCTTGACTTTTTAATGCATAACTTAGTCCAAAAGGGTCCGAACCGCGGCGAGTGAGCTCGCCGCGAAGAATTTTACGCATTTCTAACACATATTCCTAATTTGGCACTACGAGCTTTCGGGTTTATAGTAAAAATCTTTCATGGGCCTCACATTCTTCCCCCTCTTAGGATTATTCGTCCTCGAATGAGGGTCAAGGTTCCCTTACTAGCAGTTCTCATGAACTCTCAGTTTCTCACAATCATGGGATGTTTTAATAGCTCCGAGTTTAGCTAACTCCCTAAATTTCTGAAAATTTCGCCAGAGTTCCCTTTGTATCTAGGCCTATCCACCTGTCAGGGAGCCCCAGAAAACATGTCCTAGCTGCAAATACATAGTCCATAGACACAACATGACCTTTATGATATTAACCATGGCCACAGAGGCAATCATATAACCAAGATGAAGCAGAACAGTTTTTACATAGATTGAAACAAGGATACAGATTTCATAGGGACCAAATGGTGGAAAGCTATTACATGGCTATACAAACAAATGGGGGTACTTCCTATTCATTTCTTCCTCAGCTTCCGAAGTGGCTTCCTCAACCTGCTGGTTTCGCCATAACACCTTTACGGAGGCAATTTCCTTATTCCTCAATTTCCGGACCTGCCTGTCAAGAATGGCAACTGGGACTTCTTCATAGGACAACTCTTCATTGACCTCAATAGTTTCAACCGGCACGATAGTGGACGGATCTCCCACTACTTTCTTCAACATAGACACATGAAAAACTGGGTGTACCAATGACATCTCGGGTGGCAACTCAAGCTTGTATGCCACCTGACCAATCCGCTGGATGATCCTATACTGTTCGACATATCTTGGGCTCAATTTCCCTTTCTTCCCGAACCGCATGATACCCTTCATGGGGGAAACCTTCAAAAATACCCAATCGTCTTCTTTGAATTCCAAATCCCTGCGGCGAACATCTGAATAAGACTTTTGGCGACTCTGAGCAGTTTGCAATCTTTCCTTAATAATCTTGACCTTCTCCATGGCCTGGTGCACAAGGTCTGGCCCTATCAATTCAGCTTCCCTAACTTCGAACCACCAATAGGAGACCTACATCTTCTACCATGCAGTGCCTCAAATGGTGCCATTTGGATACTAGCATGGAAGCCGTTGTTATAAGCAAACTTTATGAGTGGCAAATGATCATCCCAGCTGCCTTTGAAATCAAGGGTGCAAGCACGAACATGTCCTCAAGCGTCTGAATAGTCCGCTCTGCTTGCCCATCAGTCTGAGGGTGAAATATGTGCTAAGATTTACCTGCGTGCCCAATCCCTGCTGAAATTTCTTCCAAAAGTTGGTCGTGAACTGAGCCCCTCGATCTGAAATGATTGAGACCGTAGTACCATGCAACCTGACTATTTCCTTGATGTACAACTGGGCATACTGTTCCGCTGTGTCGGTAGATTTGAATGGCAAGAAGTGCGCTGATTTTGTGAGTCGATCAACAATCACCCAAATTGAGTCAAACTTGCGTGGAGTGCACGGCAACCCTACCACAAAATCCATATTGATCATCTCCCATTTCCACATTGGAATTTCTATGCTTTGAGCCAGTCCTCCGGGCCTTTGGTGTTCGGCTTTCACTTGCTGACAGTTCAGACATCTAGCCACAAAGTCCGCCACATCCCTTTTCATGTTATTCCACCAATAGACTTCCTTGAGATCATGATACATTTTCGTTGAACCGGGGTGCACGGAATACCTAGAAGTGTGAGCTTCTGCCATGATTCTTTCCCAAAGACTGTCAACATCCGGAACGCATAGGTGGTCTTGGCACCGTAGGGTACCATCATCCCTGTCACGAGAAAAAGTTGTGGTCTTGTTTTTGTGAATCCCCTCTTTCAAATGCACTAACAATGGGTCGTTGAATTGCTTTTCCTTTACCTCTGCCACAAGCGACGATTCCGCCCTATTTTGCACAACTATCCCTCCATCATTAGAGTCTGCAAGACGAACTCCCAAACTGGCCAATTGATGAACCTCCTAGGCCAACGGCCTCTGGCCCGCCCTCAAACGAGCCAAACTCCCCATAGATTTCCGGCTAAGAGCATCGGCCACAACGTTGGCCTTTCCTGGGTGATAGAGAATATCAATGTCATAGTCTTTGAGTAACTCTAGCCACCTCCTCTGCCTCAGATTTAGCTCCTTTTGCTTGAAATATATTGAAGGCTCTTGTGGTCCGTGAATACATCCACATGGACCCTATATAGATAATGATGCCAAATCTTTAGCGCGAACACCACTTTCGCCAGCTCTAAGTCATAAGTTGGATAGTTCTTTTCATGATTCTTGAGTTGCCTAGAAGCGTAGGCTATAACCTTGCCGTGTTGCATTAATACACACCCAAGCCCGATCCTTGAAGCATCGCAATACACCACAAATCCCTCTGTACCCTCTGGCAGGGTTAATACCGGTGTTGTAGTCAATCTTGATTTCAATTCCTGGAAACTCCTTTCACAAGCATCGGACCACTGGAACTTAGCTGCTTTCTGGGTCAATTTAGTCAAGGGAGAGGCAAGAGTAGAAAATCCCTCCACAAATCGTCTGTAGTACCCAGCCAAACCCAAGAAACTGCGAATCTTTGTTGGAGCGGTAGGCTTGGGCCAATTCTTCACTACTCCGATCTTATGAGGATCAACCATAATTCCTTCTCGAGAGACGACGTGACCCAAAAATGCGACAGATTCAAGACAAAATTCACATTTTGAAAACTTTACATACAGCTGATGTTGCTGGAGAGTCTGCAAAACCGCCTTGAGATGGCCAGCATAGTCCTCCCGACTTCGGGAATACACAAGAATATCGTCAATGAACACGATCACAAAGGAGTCCAGAAAAGGCTTAAAGACTCGATTCATAAGATCTATGAATGCTGCCGGGGCATTTGTTAGCCCAAAAGACATCACCAGAAATTCAAAGTGCCCATACCGAGTTCTGAAAGCTATTGTGAGAGATTTTATCACTTTGTCCCCCAATTACCATCTTTTTAATTCACAATCTTCCCATACCCCATTGTTACTTATGCATGCAAGATTTCTAGCCTTACACCCATGTACCCACTTGCTAATTACTTACTTTAACAGAAATGTTTGAAATTATTGATAAGGCTACAGTTACTTACCAATTAGGATGAAGACCTAGTAGCTTTAATTAACAATCATCAAGGATTTGGGCATGGATTTAGAGAGAGCTTGGTGAATGTTACTCCTTCTCACTCTAGAACTCCCTCTCTCTCTCTCTCTCTCTATGTTGTGAAAAATAACAGAAAACGGCCTATTGTGCTATTTTTAACGGGGTGGGGTCGGATTTTAAAATTTAGAAAATAAGAGCCCGAGTCATATTTGCGGTCGCATTTGCGATCACAAAGTCGAAATGCGGTCCGCAGAATGGACCGCAAAAATGCTCCCAAAAAATTGGGCACACTGACTGGGTTTGCGGCAGAAATGCGGTCCGCATTCACGTTCTGCGGTCGCATAATGCACCGCAGAGCTGCCCTTCACAAAATCCCTAGGAAATTATGCGATGACTATGCGGTCCGCATTTTAGTTATGCGATTGCATAATTGACCGCGTATTTGACTTCAAATTTGGCCAACACACTGACTCACTCTGCGGTAGAAATGCGGTCCGCATACTTGATATGCGATCACATTCTCTACCGCAGAATTGCACTTTTCTGGAAAACATAATTTCTTGACTTTTTAATGCATAGCTTAGTCCAAAAGGGTCCGAACCGCAGCGAATGAGCTCGCCGCGAAGAGTTTTACGCATTTCTAACACATATTGCTAATTTGGCTCTACGAGCTTTCGGGTTTATAGTAAAAATATTTCATGGGCCTCACACTCATTTACATACTGGTTCTGTAGTTAGCACTATGGGAACTGATATAGGACCAGATTTCTATACGGTTTGGTTCATTAGTATTTTCAGTGGAAACTCATAGATGACAAGGTACTCTATAGTGTGGTGGACTCATATAATCTAACAATTGGTATCAGAGCGGGTTCTTTCTAAAAGGTTAACACCTAGAAAGGATCTCAATGGCTGCTCCACCTAACCTAGAGGAAGGACAATCAACCTACAGACCCCCTAGATTCAATGGTCAGTATTACGGCTGGTGGAAGACTCGTATGCATAATTTCATAATGGCAGAAGATTCAGAGCCGTGGGATGTCATTTGTGATGGTCCCACATGTTCCTCTGAAGAAGCTTGGAGAAACTGGACCAATGGTGCCAAAAAACAGAAAAGAGTACAGTGATATTGATAGAAAATCTATTGAGAAGAACTTTCGTGCCAAGAAATCTTGGTATGTGGTATAGGACCTTATGAGTACAATAGAATCTCAGCATGTGATTCTGCCAAGGAAATATGGGAAGCTTTGCAAACGGCATATGAAAGAACCACTCAGGTTAAACAGTCCAAGATTGACATGCTCACCGCGGAGTATGAGCTCTTCAGGATGAAGGATGATGAGTCTATACAAGATATGCACACTAGATTCACATCTATTATAAATGAGCTTCATTCACTTGGAGATGTCATTCCCAAAAACAAGCTTGTAAGGAAGGTTCTCAGTGTTGTACCTGGCTCTTGGGAGAGTAAGGTGAATGCTATCACCGAAGCTAAAGATTACAAACTCTAACCATGGATGAGCTGATTGGAAATCTGAAGACATACGAGATGAAAAGACCGAGAGATAGTGAAAGAAGAGAGCCGAAGAAGGAGAAGAACCTGGTGCTCAAGGTTGAAAATAATGACTCAAGTGAAGAAGATAGTGATATGGCCTATCTCACTAAAAGATTACAAAAGATGGTTCGAAGAAAAGATGATATACCTAAGAGAGGTAGTACAAGCAAACCAAGAAACTATGATCTCTGTCACAGGTGCAAAAAGCCAGGGCATTTCATCAAAGACTGCCCACTTCTGAAACAAGATCATTACAAACAAAACTCTGACAAAGCAGCAAAAAGGAACCCGGTTCCAGACAAACGATCAGTCGAAAAAGTGCAGCTGACAATATTGTGAAGCAGGCTCTTGCTGCTTGGGGAGACTCCTCCAGTGAATCAGAAGGGGAACCAGATGCAGAGAACAGTTACATGATGGCAGTGGAAACTGAAGCAACGAAGTATGATTCACTGTTCGCGTTGATATCCTATTCTTCTAAGAAGTAAGGTCATTAGCAAATGTTCTAATTGATGCATATTATAGTCTTGTTAATGATAAGGATGTCCTGACCATAGAGCTAGGAGATGCTGAACAATCTAGAGATGATCTGTTGGTCTATGTGGTGGATTTAAATGAGACCATAGCTAATCTTGAAAAAGAAAAAGAAGCTCTAACTGAAAAAATAAATAGTGTAGAAAATGAGAGAGATGACTTGATAGTAGTGGTTGTTGACTTAAAGGAAACCATTGAGGGACTCAAATCTGAACATAGGCATGTATGTACTGAAAAAGGGAAGGGAGTAGCTAGTGAGACACACATCAACCTTGAAAAAGAATTAAATGATGTGAGAACTAGTCTATGTGGTGAACTCGAGAAAAATAGGCAGCTTCAAGCTGAATTGAAGAAAGTAAAAATTGATCTTGAGAAATCTCTAAAGTGGACCTGGTCCTCAGATGCTGTCACTGCCATGCACTTAAACAATAGTGGAAACAAGCAGGGAATCAGGTTCCAAAAGGAGAAAACTCCTTACAACCCTCACAGCAAGTACGTCACAGTTTCTAATAACTGGCTTTGTACCCACTGTGGGAACAACGGGCACTTCAAAGAAAATTGCCAGGCTAGGGTTCAATATGTACAGAAAAACAAAGTGTTTGCTGAAAAAACGACTACTAAAGAGGGACCAGGTACCACTCGCAAAAAATGAGTACTGCCTGCATGGACTAGAAAAGCTCTCATTCATCCTTTTTCTCATTACAAGGGACCCAAACTAGTTTGGGTTCCTAAATCTAACCCATAATTTACATGTGTAGGGAACATTGAGAGAAGCAGACTGCAATGGACCATGAACAGTGGATGCTCAAAGCACATGACTGGAACCACCATGGACTCTCTCTCTCTGAAAGCCCTGCATAAGAATGTATCCTTTAAAAAAAAAGGGGGTACATTCTCGGTGTTGGAAAAGTTGGAAAGCCTCATTGACACTCAATTGAGAACGTGTACTATGTGGATGGCCTGAAGTACAGTCTACTGAGTGTTTCTCAAATCTGTGATAAAGGGATCAAAGTAGAGTTCTTATCAAAAGTGTGCACATTTACCAATCTGGTAACTGGCGAAGTGGTCTTAGTAACCAAAAGACACAAGAATATCTACGTTTCTAACTTTTGAATCTCTACAAGCTTGTGATATGACATGCTTGAAGTCAGTTGATGATGATGCAGAGCTTTGGCATAGAAGAGTAGGGCATGCAAGCTTCTCACTTCTGAATAAATTGATTCAGAAGGACCTGGTTCGTGGTCTTCCAAATTCAAGATTCACCTGGACACTGTTTCTTAGAACAAAGGATGAGACTTTCGAGGTATTTGTTGCCTTTGTCAAGAAGATCCATGTGAAGATGGAATTGAAGGTAGCATGCATTAGATCTGACCACGGGACAAAATTTGACAGCGCCAAGTTTGATGAGTTTGTAAAGAAAATGGGATCACTTACAACTTCTCAGCACCAAGGACTCCACAGCAAAATGGTGTTGTTGAAAGAAAGAACAGAACTCTGGAAGACATGGCACGGATAATGCTCATTGACAGTGGAATTGCCAAAACTTTCTGGGCAAAAGCAACAAACACTGCTTGCTACTTAGTGAACAAGTGTATGATCAGGTCCCTCCTAAACAAAACCCCCTATGAGCTGCTCAATGGAAGAAAACTAAAGATAACTCATCTGAGAAACTTTGGGTGAAAATGCTATGTTCTCAACAACGGGAAGGACCAGCTTGGGAGGTTTGATGCAAAAAGCGATGAAGGAATCCTTCTGGGATACTCCCCTCAAAGCAAAGCCCACAATGTCTACAACAAAATGGCACACTGTGTGGAAGGAAGTGTTCATGTGCTATTCAACGAGACACCCTCCTCTAACAAAGGAGGAAACAGTGATGATCAAGATAATGAACCACTTTTGGTCCCTAGGAAATATCTTATGCTTCAAATAGGAAGGCTGATATGATGAGTCAGATGAAAGAGACAGGTGAAGACAATGCAACATCCTCTTCCACTTCTCAAGAGGAACATGGTATTTCAATTACTACCACTGAAGCTGAAGAAAGAGTTGGCAGTGCAAGGCACTCCCCAAGTAATAGAACAAGGAGTGTAGGGAAATTCATTTAACTTACCCAGTTCCTATACCAATCAAACTTCAGTCCCAAACTGGAAACACAAAAGCTCCCGTCCACTTGATAATATAATCACCCCCTTGATTCTAGAGTTCAGACAAGATCAAAATCCAGAAATTCCCTAGCCTTCTCAGCATTTCTATCCCAAATGGAACCCAAAAAATATCAAGGAAGCCTTGAAGGATGTAGACTGGATTACTGAAATTCAAGAGGAACTACATCAATTTGAAAGAAACAAGGTATAGCACCTGGTACCTAGACCCTCAAACAGAACCATCTTACGGACCAGGTGGGTATTCAGGAATAAGCTGGATGAACATGGAAATGCTACAAGGAACAAAGCAAGGCTTGCTGTCTAGGGAAATCATTGGATCTCTACTCTACCATACTGCCAGCAGGCCAGACATTGTATTTAGTATGGGATTATGTGCAAGGTTCTAATCAAGTTCTAAGGAATCTCATCTGAAGGCTGCAAAGAGAATTCTGAGATATTTTAAGGGCACACAGATTCTGGTTCTGTACTATCCTTCAGGTGACAATTTCAACCTTATTGGTTATGCTGACGCTGATTATGCAGGCTATCTGGTGGACTGGAAAAGCACATCTGGAATGGCTCATTTCCTTGGATCATGTTTTATCACAGGGGGTACAAGGCAAAACTCGGTAGCTCTCTCAACAGCTGAAGCAGAATATATTGCAGCTGCCTTGTGCTGTGCTTATTCACTGTGGATCAAGCAACAATAGGAAGATTTTGGTGTATTCAATTATTGTGTACCGTTTCTATGTGACAACAACAGTGCTCTTAACATGGCAAAGAACCCGGTTCAACATAAGAGAACCATGCACATTCGATGTCAGACACTATTTTCTCAGGGACAATGTGGAAAAGGGTCTTATTTGTATAACATTTTGTTGCACAGAAGATCAAATTGCAAATATCTTCACCAAAGCTCTGAGCAGGGAACACTTTGAGAAACAGGATGGCAATGGGGTTACTTAAACCTAATTGAGAACCTGGTTCTGCTGACATGACTATGATAGTCACACTAAGGTAAAATTGGCTAAAGTGTTTTCTGACTAGGGCTAACTCCTATCTATACCGTTGCAGGTAAACACGCATGATGATCATAGAAGCTAAAGGTACGGTGTTGAACTTCAGAGGAGAGCTGCAAAACCCTTTTTACAAAAACAAGTCAGGAACCTGGTTTCTGTACCACAGGTCAGTATTAATGTGTTTTTCGCATGCTTATTCAAAAAGATAGCAAAATCAATTCAACTGCCACATCATCCGACTTCTCAGAGTCTGCATAACACGTCTTGTCTCTCAAATTCTTTCACTTCCTCTGCACGTTACGTATTCCCACAAGCCTACCGTCGTTTCAAAACTTTTCAGAACCATTCCTTTCCCCTCTCATCATTAGCTCTTTCTTCCATAAAACCCTCACACTCCCAGCAGTTCTGAACAATAATCTCCCTTTGCATCTCTTTAATCTTTCCTTCAGAACTCTCTACCACTTCTCTCACCATGACCAACGAACAATCGTCTCCTTCTCCTGCCATCAACATCACTTTCACAACTCCACCTCCCTTAACACCACCATCAGAAACCCACTTCTTCACTATCCCTGATATTAATGTATTCTTCTTCATCTCCAGTCACCTCTACTCCTCCGTCAAACCCTGTCTGATATACATGTGTTGCAAACCCTACTTCTCCTCCTTTTTTCTGAAAATACCCAAAAGTGCTACTCCTCAGGCGTCAGAGGTCTCTGAGGAAGATCCCGATTATTACTTGAACTCCTCCGTTCTAGGCTCAGCGGCACCTACAGAGTCACTAGAAAAGGAAGCGGCACTAAATATCATGGCTATCGCTGCTAAGAGTCTTATGAATGATGGAGCCTCCCCTCTGCCAGAATATCAGGGGGAAGAAACTTCATTCTTAGGGGATAAAAGGACTCTGGTGCTTTTCGAGTCTCCGGTTCATGACACACTCACAGAAAAATGTGTTGAAGAACCTAATTCTCTTTCAGCTGAAACAAACCAAGAGGTTGCAGAAGAAAGAGGCTTTTGAGTCTGCCTTGTAGAAGAGTAAGCAGAGTATTAAGAAAAAGAAGAAGAGGTTGATGAAATAGGGGGAAGTTGTGGCTGACAAACACATTCCAGTGGTTGAGGTTGATAAAGATGTTGTGGAGGAACCTAGTTCCTTAGTGAAAAGATCTACAAAAGTTTGTGGTTGAGAAAGATTTGTTTGAAGGTGACATTGTGGCTGTTGCAAGAAGGAATGGAAAGAATTGAAATGTCTACAAAACGAAAGTGGGAAACTGTGGGAGGACCTGGTTCAATGAAGACCATTCCAAGTGACAGTGGCCTTGGGCAGGAGAGTTTAAGAACTCATAAAAGTCTTGTGGGGTTGCACGTTTGACCCGGTAATCTAGGAGATGGCAGGTATGAGACAAGTTCTGGACTTAGGCAACAAGTGGAGAACCTGAGGGAGAAACTGCTTGACTAACAGTTGTCTGCAAATGCCCGCATGGACCCGGTTCTCTAAACTATTACTTCCTCCTCTTCCAAGCCTCCCTCTTCTAGTGCCCCTAGGATCCTCTCAGTGGCCAGTTATCGTTTGCTCTGATGTTTTGTGGCTGTTGTTTTCTCTTTGTTTGTCTTTTTGTGATGGCATGTTGGATTTCACCCTTTCTGCTCCTGTTGAAACGGTCTAATTTCTTATCACTGAAACAGCTCTTCTTTTGCTTGTACAATGCTTGCTTTCCTTTTTGCTTCTCTTTTCTATCATGTTGTGTGCACATATGTGGCATGAGTTAGCTTTGTTAGACTTCTTTATGTTGTTTTGTCTGACTGTGTCTTTTTGTTGATGCCAAAAGGGGGAAGAATCGATTAAACTGAAATTATAGCAAGTAATTAAGGGGGGAAGCATAGAGTCAGGGGGAACATATGTGGTTGCTGGTATCTTATCTGGTTAAGTCAAATAGTCATCAATGTTAAAAGTTTGTCATCATCAAAAAGGGGGAAATTGATGAGCTTAAGGTCTTTTAATCTATGTTTTGATGATCTAACAAACTTTCTGTATGGAACCAGATAACCTGAAGCATGCCTGGAACAATCGTTCAAGTTAATCAACTCAAGACAATCTGGGCAGTGTGCCTTTAGATTCACAAGAACCAGATTATGGACCTGATCCCTTCGTGTTGCCCTGACAGAAGTACAAGTCAACTATACAGCTGGAACGCAATTGCAGAGAGTAACTGTCCGCAACTGTATTAATAGGAACACAACAGGGACCTGGTCCCTTATGGTTCTCTGACAGAAGTATGAGTCAACTATGCAGCTGGAAAGCAACTACAGAAAGTGACTGCCTGCAACTGTACACGCGACAGTGCAGCAGACAGTGCAGCAGTCACTTCCCATTGAGAAGAAGCATGTACTAACCAAGATTTGACATCACCATTGTGAATTGACATCACCATGGTAATGTCTTTTGTAGTATAACAACCTGGTGCAAGGGATCTGATCATTTTTGAACACTTGAAAATCAGAAAAGAATACATTCAACAACCTCTCTCAAGAACAAAGCTGCAGTAACCTCAAAGACCGGATCCAAGATTGAAGATATCTTAATTCCTTAGATTTGTTGAGTCTTTGTTATGTGTTCTTCATTGTAACTCCTATCCTGCTTTCTTAGAAGCGGTTATTAGGAAACCTCTTGTAAAATCCGTAAACTTGCTGAGTTTAGGTTGTGACTAGGTTTAGTCATAAGCTAAAGTCTTTGTTACTAGAGAGTGACAAAGTGGCTTGTGGTGAGAGTATCACAAGTTAGTCAAAAACCTTTGTAACTGTAGAGTGACAAAGTGGCTTGTGGTGAGAGCATCACAAGTTAGTGAAAGTCCTTGTAACTAAGGAGTCACAAAGTGGCTTGTGGTAAGAGTACCACAAGTTAGTTGAGTTTAATTCTTTGTAATAGGGTCATTACAAAGTGGCTTGTAATAGGTATTTTACAAGTTAGTGAAGTTGAAAGCCTACGGGTGTAGGTCGTGGTTTTTGTCCCCTTGAGTGGGAGTTTTCCACGTAAAAATCCTGTCTCATTTACATTGTGGGAACTGATATAGGACCAGATATCTATACAGTTTGGTTCATTAGTATTTTCAGTGAAACTCATAGAGGACCAGGTACTCTATAGTGTGGTGGACTCATATAATCTAACAATATTACTTTTGATTTTACTTCCCGTTCATTAGCCTCGATAGGTGCCACTTTCTTATGAGGTGCATACAATGTTGTTGTGGGACTGTTGTTACAAGATCATTTCCTCTTTAGGTCACTGTGCTTAGGTTGAAGCCTTCTTCCTTATTTTCGCCATCTAGTCTTTCATTGTAGTACTTAGGGAGTACCCTCTGACTCTTGTAAAGCTGTGAGCTTATTACGGACTTTTTGATGTCCTTCCTTGCCTGTAATTATCCATAGTTACTTACCTCCATGCCCCTTGTGCTTGTAGGGTTGCTTTTGAACTTATATTTTGACTGCGTTCCCAGTGGCACCTCTCTTTTATTCCTGCAACATTCATACGGTACCTTTAACTATCCCGACTCCTATATGAATATATCTCAAGTATTACAATGACATTACTGCGAGGCTGAATTCTCCTTGTTAGGTATCACTAAGTTTATCTTGCATTGTCTGTTAATTTGTCTGTAACCTCTTGTCTAGCCATAACTAGGCTCTTCCTGAATCAACTACTAACTACTCGTTGGCCCATTCTCGTATCAATATTCCGTATAATCTTTCTTAGGTTATTTCCTTTGTCTTACTTACCTCTTGCACTGGCTTCTTATTTATCAATGACATCCCAGACAGGAACTCTTACTTCCTTTCCTTGACGTTGTGCTAACATAATGTTCTAGAATTGTAGCATATCTGTAGGATTTGGATAAGTGTAATCCCATTCCTTTCTTATTATTATCACATTCTTCCTTTACCATTCCATAGTTACTAAACCACTTAATTCTGACTTAAATGCCACAAAACTCCATATTCCCCCCTTTAGGGTAGTACTAACATTTAGTGCTACATGATCTACGTAAAATTGTTTTACCTCTTCATCATTGGCATCTTTTCACATCATCGATGACCCTTACTCGCCTTGCGGTAATCCTTATTGCTTGCTTTAGGGAAGCGTCTTCCTGAATGACCATTCTCTGAATTTCTCATGAATCCTCTTCTCTTGTCCATTCTATTATAGCCGGAGCGCAATCTGAAATTCTCATGATGCCGACCGTTATCAAATCACTCAGTCCCTAATTCATGTTTAGTTTATCTTGTTCACCAATCCATACTGATTTCTATTACTCTGGGGTCTAACTTTTCCTTCAGGTACTCGCATTGGAGTCACGAACTTATTTCACGAAATGAGGATATGACTTTATGGACTATACTCTTTCGTGTCCCAAGACCTGTCACCTCTCGTATTTTCCTTCACTTGACTGTAGACGCTGTAATACTGTCATTTTTTTCTGCCGTTATCATCCATGTATCACATCTTATTCACAATGCTTGACTAACTCTTTTTATTTCCCTACTAACAATTCTGTCTATCACTTCATTCTGAAAACTTCAAAAAGACATTCTTTTGCTTTTAGCTCCACTTGCTCCATACCCTGGCTCTCCGGGTTGCCTAGCTGTCACGACCCAGATTCCAACCCTCGGGAGTCGTGATGGCGCCTACTAGTACGAGCTAGGCAAGCCAATTAATTTCACAATTTACCCTTTTTACTCATTTTGTATTCATTAGATATTTTAATAATAATAATGATATTTAAACAGCGGAATTTAACATAAGCGGAAGAAAGGAACCATAAGCTATCTAAACACGAATTTCTAATACAACTGTTCGAACCTCGACTACCGAGAACTGGTGTCACAGTATCACAGACGGTCTAAGATTTTCTACATACAAAGTCTAAAGAAAATATCAATACACTGTTTCTGATTATAAGGAAAATGAAACAGGAAATAAGTATAGAGGAAACGCCAGGGCCTGCGGACGTTTGCAGGTCTACCTTGGATCCCGCGTGAACTGAAAATAGCCTCCAACCTACGGTCCGAAGTCTACAACACTGGGGTCTGCGCAAAAGAGTGCAGAGTGTAGTATCAGCACAACCCACCCTATGTGCTGGTAAGTGCCTAGCCTAACATCGGCGAAGTAGTGACGAGGCTAGGACCAGACTACCAAATAAACCTGTGCAGTTGTATAATATACAGCGGAAAGTAACGCGGAGATAAACAAATCATGATGGGAGAGGGAAACATGCTTTAGGGAATAACAAGTAAAAACAGAATATCAAGAGAATTATTAAGGAATCAAAAACCACCCTCTAACAAGAATAAGGAAAACAAAGGCAGATTTCACTTTCTTTTCACATCTTGTTGCAGGCATGCAACCCGATCCAATTTTCTGTGTCACGTGGCAGGCGTGCCACCCGCTCCCATCTCATTTATCATTGTTGAGGCGTGCAACCCGATCCACATATAATATTGTTGCGGCGTGCAACCCGATCCATATATAATATTGTTGCGGCATGCAACCCGATCCATATATAGTATTGTTGCGGCGTGCAACCCGATCCACATATAATATTGTTGCGGCGTGCAACCCGATCCATATATAATATTGTTGTGGCGTGCAACCCGATCCATATATAATATTTACAACTATAACGAAAGTCCCGACAAGGGATAAAAAGGTGTACACTATCCCGGCAAGGGATTCGACAGCATAAGTAAATACGTCCCGATAAGGGAGAAACAGCTATAACCAAGCTTTTTTCCAACATCTAGTTACATCAGCTATAACCCAACTTGTTCCAACATTTAACTGCCTCAGCTATAATCAAACTTGGTACAACCTCTAACTACCCCAGCTATAACCAAACTTGCTACGACACCTAACTACCTCAGCTATACCCAAACTTGTTACGACACCTAACTACCTCAGCTATACCCAAACTTGTTCCAACATCTAACTACCTCAGCTATAACCACAATCCTTACCTAACACAAAGAATCATCAAGCTAAGTATCCGTAATATCAATTAAGAACACAATGCAAGGGAACCACGACTCAACAATAGCCCGGCAAGGGGGCAACATAATGATCTCTTCTCTTTCTCACTTTTACTTCACAACTCAAGCCACTGCTCTAGAGGTTCAATTATCACTTATACTTTCACAATTAGTTATACAACTGGAGCCAACACTCCTCAACGTTCCTAGGTCACAATTTTTTTTCACAACTTTGCACAACAATTAGAAATTTTCACCAAGGCATGAATAATACAACGAAATCATAAATATCACAATATAAGACCCACGGTCATGCTCGACACCAACGTATAGATACTCATCACCATGCCTATACTCCGTACTCAACAAGAAAACAAATAGCAAATAGGACACACTCCTAATCCCTCAAGCTAAGGTTAGACCAAACTCTTACCTCGAACTTCCACGGCCAACTCAAGCCTCAAACATCGCTTTCCCTTTCGAATTTGGCTCCAAATCTATTGTATCTAGACATAATTGACTTAATAACATCAATAAACGCCAAACAATCCAATTCCAATGCTTAATTATAACTTTCCAACCATTTTTTCAAAAAAACCCAAAAATTGACCCCGGGCCCGCTTGGTCGAAACAAGAGGTTCGGACCAAAATCTAGTCACCCATTCACCCACGAGCCCGAATATATAATTTGTTTTCAAATATAGGTGAAATTTCAATATTTCACAACTTAAATGCCCGGATTGCGCACGCAAATTGAGGTGAAAATAAAAGAGTTATTCAATGCCTCAGAACATAGAATTCAATTTAAAAGCAAGTGATGACCTTTTGGGTCATCACATTCTCCACCTCTAAAACAACCGTTCGTCCTCGAACGGACTTAAGAAGGAAGTACCTGAGTCGGGGAAAAGATGGGGATAACGGCTCCGCATATCAGACTCGGACTCCCAGGTCGATGCCTCAGCAGGATGACCTCTCCACTGAACACGAATAAAAGGAAAACTCTTCGACCTCAACTGACGAACCTGCCGGTCTAAAATAGCCACCGGCTCCTCCTCATAAGACAAGTCCTTTTCCAACTGGACAGTGCTGAAATCTTGCACGTGGGATGGATTGCCGTGATACTTCCAAAGCATGGACACATGAAACACTGGATGCACGGCTGACAAGCTCGGCGGCAATGCAAGTCTATAAGCCACCTCTCCCACTCGATCAAGAATCTCAAACGGACCAATGAACCTAGGGCTAAGCTTGCCCTTCTTCCCAAATCTCATCACGCCCTTCATAGGCGACACTCGAAGCAATACCCGCTCACCGACCGTGAAAGCCAAATCTCGAACCTTGCGGTCGGCATAACTGATAACTAGGGATTTTGGCGTATTTCATGCTCCTTCTTGCTTACGCTTTGATTATATATTCTTACAAAATAGTCCCAAAAGGCTCATAAGTTGTGCTTGATTGCAGGTTTGATCAACAAAGTGACGAGATGTCAAAGATCGGCTCAAAAAGGAGTGAAACCTGCACAAGTACCAAAGACAAGACAACTCAGGACAAAGAGGCCTAGTGCGGCCGCACTACACTTTGTGCGGTCCGCACTAGGGAGATTCAGAGACCTGGATTTTAAGGGATCAAAGCAGTGCGGCCGCAGTAGATATTGTGCGACACGCACTACCATTTTATGCGGTCCGCGGAAGCAAACTTCAGAGAGATGTCAAGTGCCAAGGTTCAAGCATGTGCGGTCCGCGGTCGTGTTTGTGCAGACCGCGCTAGATGCCTCCGCGACCGCAGTCCATTCTGTGCGGTCCGCGGAGCCAGGGTTCAGAGAGTTAATTTTTCAGAGTCAAGAGCCTAGTGCGGCCGCACACCATTTTGTGCGGTCCGCACTGACCTCGTAGGGGCAATTTTGTCCAGTTTTTTCAGCTTAGTATAAATAGAACATTTTTCCATTTTTAGGGCATCGGATATTACAGTACTGTAGCTGCGCTCGTGAGACGCTATTTCTTAGCCATTTTTGGCATCTTTACGTGGTTTTAATCATTGAAACTTTGTATTTACTTTAGTAATTAATTAATATGTCTTTCTCTTCATCTATTTATCTGATTTTATCTTCAAGCATGAGTAGCTAGACCCATTAGCTAGGGTTGTGGCTCAACCCTAGTGTGGGTAATTGATAGGTGCTGTGATTTAAGGTTAGATTGATTCTGGGTGTTTGTTATTTGGGTCAATTTTATGGTTTAATTTATGAATTAGTGGTTGCAAACACTAGTTTGTGCTATGTTGACTTAGGCTCTTCTTGAGAAAGAGAACCTAAGTCTCCAAAATTGACTCAACAAAGAATTGGGATGGACTCAAGAGATTTGATAGTCCCAATTAAAGGGTTAAACCTCGAGAGAGTAATTACCCGACTTGAACCCTAGTTGCTTGGGCAAATATGCGTACCTAATTGATCTTGAGAGAGTCAATTGGGCAAAACCACTCTTTCTACCGAGAGGTGTAAAGTGGGTAGTATCGAGCAACGGTTATAACATATTTCCCCAATCATGTCAATCGTGCCTTAGATACAATTACCCGTCAATTAGCCACCTAGGTGAAAGTCACTACCCTAGTGCCTTTTAAACCATTAGATACAACTTGTAGCAATTTACTCGTAGTCTAATTTAGTTGCAATTATAATTTGTAGTTTGATCATAGTAGAACATAAAGAAAAACCAAAAATGAATAGAACAGCAATTAAGGACACATACGCAATCCTAAGCTATATAGATACTCGATTCCAATCCTAGCTCTCTGTGGATTCGATCCCGACCCACAAATCGGGTAAAAGCTATTGCGACCCTCTCTCGCTACTTTTTAGTAGTGCGGAGTAGGCTGTGATCAATAACTCCTTTGCCTGGACTGAGCTGTACGAAGCCTATCCTGAATGATCATGACCTTGTCCAAGGCATCCTGGACCAAATCCATACCCAACAACCGAGCCTCTCCCGGCTCAAACCATCCAACCGGCGACCGACACCGCCTACCATGCAAGGCCTCATAAGGAGCCATCTAGATACTCGACTGGCAGCTGTTGTTGTAGGCAAACTCTGCTAAGGGCAAAAACTGATCCCACGAGCCTCCAAAGTCAGTGACACAAGCTCGGAGCATATCCTCCAAAATCTGAATAGTCCGCTCGGACTGCCCGTCCGTCTGGGGATGAAATGTTGTGCTCAACTCAACCCGTGTGCCCAACTCTCGCTGAACTGCTCTCCAGAAACGCAAAGTAAACTGCGTACCTCGGTCCGATAAGATAGACACGGGCACACCATGAAGGCGAACAATCTCCTGGATATAGATCTCAGCTAACCTCTTAGAAGAATAGGAGACTGCCACAGGAATGAAATGCACTGACTTGCTCAGCCTATCAACAATGACCCATACTACGTCGAACTCCTTCCAAGTCTGCGGGAGCCCGTAATGATATCCATAGAGATCCGCTCCCACTTCTACTCGGGAAGCTCAATCCTCTGAAATGAACCACCGGGCCTCTGATGCTCGTACTTAACCTGCTGACAATTCAAATACCGAGCCACATATGCATCGATATCCTTCTTCATTCTCCGCCACCAATAATGCTGCCGCAAATCCTGGTATATCTTCGTGGCGCCCGGATGAATAGAGTACCGGGAGCTATGGGCCTCCTCTAAAATCAACTCTCGGAGCCCATCCACATTAGGCACACAAAATCGACCCTACAATCTCAAAACTCCATCATCACCTAAGGTAACCTGCTCGGCACCTCCGTGATGCACCGTCTCTAAGGACACACAAATGGGGATCATCAAACTGCCGATCTCGGATACGCTCCAATAATGAAGAACGAGCGAGTGTGCAAGCTAACACACGGCTGGGCTCAGAAACATCCAACCTCACGAACTGATTGACCAAAGCCTAAACATCCAAAGCAAGCAGTCTCTCACCGACCGGAATGTAAGCTAAACTGCCCATACTGGCTGACTTCCTACTCAAAGCACCGGCCACCACATTGGCCTTTCCCCGATGATATAAGATGGTGATATCATAGTCCTTCAACAACTCCAACCACCTCCTCTGCCTCAAATTCAACTCCTTTCGCTTGAACAAATACTGAAGACTCTTGTGACCCGTGAACACCTCATATGCCACACCATACAGATAATGCCTCCAAATCTTCAACGCGTGAACAATGGCTGCCAACTCCAAATCATGAACCGGATAGTTCTTCTCATGAATCTTCAACTGCCGCGAAGCACAGGCAATGACCTTGCCATCTTGCATCAATACTGCACCAAGTCCAATACGAGAAGAATCACAATAAACTGTATAAGGCCCTGATCATGTGGGCAAAACCAATACCGATGTCGTAGTCAGAGCTGTCTTGAGCTTCTGAAAGCTCACCTCACAGTCGTCCGACCATCTGAACTGGGCACCCTTCTGGGTCAACCTGGTCATCGGGGTTGCAATAGATGAAAACCCCTCCACGAACCGAAGATAGTAGCCTGCCAATCCCAAGAAACTCCGAATCTCTGTAGCTAATGCTGGTCTAGGCCAGTTCTTGACTGCCTCAATCTTCTTCGGATCAACCTGAATACCCTCTCCTGATACAACATGACCCAAAAATGCAACTGAAGTCAACTAGAACTCGCACTTCGAGAACTTAGCATATAACTGACTATCCCTCAGAGTCTGAAGAACCACTCTAAGGTGCTGCTCGTGCTCCTCCTGGCTGCGGGAATATATCAATATATCATCAATGAAGACTATCACGAACGAATCAAAATAAGGCCTGAACACTCGGTTCATCAAATCCATGAAGGCTGCTGGGGCATTTTCAACCCGAATGACATAACCAAGAACTCATAATGCCCGTACCGAGTGCGGAAAGTTGTCTTAGGGACATCGGATGCCCTAATCCTCAACTGATGGTAGCCAGATCTCAAGTAAATCTTTGAAAATACCCTGGCACCCTGAAGCTGATCGAACAAATCGTCAATCCTCGGCAGCGGATACTTATTCTTGATTGTAACCTTGTTCAATTGTCGATAATCAATACACATTCTCATTGACCCATCCTTCTTCTTAACAAACAACACCGGCGCACCCCAATGCGAAACACTCCGCATAATGAAACCCTTCTCAAGCAAGTCTTGCAACTGCTCCTATAACTCTTTCAACTCAGGCGGGCCATACGATACGGTGGAATAGAAATAGGCTGAGTGCCCGGAGCCAAATCAATGCAAAAATCAATATCCCTATCGGGTGGCATACCCGGCAGGTCTGAAGGGAATACCTTAGGAAACTCACAAACAACGGGCACAGAATCAATAGAAGGAACCTCAGCACTAGAATCACGAACATATGCCAAATAGGCCAAAACACCCCTTCTCGACCATACGCTGAGCCTTCACATAAGAGACAACACTACGGGTAGAATGACCAGGAGTCCCTCTCCACTCTAAACGGGGCAAACCCGGCATGGCTAAGGTCATAGTCTTGGCATGACAGTCCAAGATAACGTGGTAAGGTGATAACCAGTCCATCCCCAATATAACATCGAAATCAACCATGTCCAGAAGCAACAAATCTACACGAGTCTCAAGACCTCCAATCACCACAATAGGATCACCCACCGGTGTAGACACATAAACAGGGGCACTCAAAGAATCACTAGGCATGACCAGACACAGCGCAAAATAAAACCCAAGCTTCTCTACCACAAACCAGAACAGTACTTGCACCTCCACCTCTAATACCTTTACCTCCATCTCTAGCATCTCTACCTCCACCTCTAGTACCTCCACCTCCACCTCTAGCTAACTAAGCGGGCTGGACGAGTCCCTCAATGAACCTCCTCACTCTCTCACAGTGGGAAGCTGATAAGAGCATGGCGAGCCAAGTCGATGAATCTGGTCTCATACTGGTAATAGTCATATAACCCTGCTGGAGACGCTCAAACTGCCTCTGATAGGCCTCTCTCTGAGTGATGGGGAAAACTTCTCCAGAAATAGCTGAGTGAACTGCTCCCAAGTCAAAGCTGGTGATCCGGCTGGAGAAGCGGTACGTGACCTCGCCATTCGCGAAAGGACAAGAGTAGGGGTTTCAATTTAGCACTGAGAGAACAAAATCGCACGACAGGAAAGAATAAATGTGAAATCTTTCTCCTAACTATGTAGCCTCTGAGGGATAAATACAGACGTCTCCGTGCCGGTCCTTCAGACTCTACTAAGCTTGTCTGTGAACTATGAGACCCATGTAACCTAGAGCTCTGATACCAACATGTCACTACCTGGATTCTCACCCTCGGGAGTCGTGATGGCGCCTACTAGTACGAGCTAAGCAAGCCAATTAATTTCACAATTTACCCTTTTTACTCATTTTGTATTCATTAGCAATTTTAATAATAATAATGACATTTAAAAAGCGGAATTTAACATAAACGGAAGAAAGGAGCCATAAACTATCTGAACACGAATTTCTAATACAACTGTTCGAACCTCAACTACCCAGAACTGGTGTCACAGTATCACAGATGGTCTAAGATTTACTACATACAAAGTCTAAAGAAAATATCAATACACTGTTTCTGATTATAAGGAAAATGAAACAGGAAATAAGGATAGAGGAAACGCCAGGGCCTGCGGACGCCTGCAGGTCTACCTTGGATCTCCGCGTGAACTGAAAATAGCCTCCAACCTATGGTCCGAAGTCTACAACACTGGGGTCTGCACAAAAGAGTGCAGAGTGTAGTATCAGCACAACCGACCCCGTGTGCTGGTAAGTGCCTAGCCTAACCTCGGCACAGTAGTGACGAGGTTAGGACCAGACTACCAAATAAACCTGTGCGGTTGTATAATATATAGCGGAAAGTAGCGCACAGATAAACAAATCAAGATGGGAGGGGGAAACATGCTTCGGGGAATAACAAGTAAAAATAGAATATCAAGAGAATTATTAAGGAATCAAAAACCACCCTCTAACAAGAATAAGGAAAACAAAGGCAGATTTCACTTTCTTTTCACATCTTGTTGCAGGCGTGCAATCCGATCCCATTTCCTGTGTCTCATGGCAGGCGTGCCACCCGCTCCCATCTCATTTATCATTGTTGCGGCATGCAACCTGATCCACATATAATATTGTTGCGGCGTGACACCCGATCCATATATAATATTGTTGCGACGTGCAACCCGATCAATATATAATATTGTTGCGGCGTGCAACCCGATCCATATATAGTATTGTTGCAGCGTGCAACCCGATCCACATATAATATTGTTGCGGCGTGCAACCCGATCCATATATAACATTGTTGCGGCGTGCAACCCGATCCATATATAATATTTACAATTATAACGAGAGTCCCGACAAGGGATAAAAAGGTCTACACTATCCCGGCAAGGGATTCGACAGAATAAGTAAATACGTCCAGATAAGGGAGAAACAGCTATAACCAAGCTTTTTTCCAACATCTAATTACATCAGCTATAACCCAACTTGTTCCAACGTTTAACTGCCTCAGCTATAATCAAACTTGGTACAACCTCTAACTACCCCATCGATAACAAAACTTGCTACAACACCTAACTACCTAGCTATACCCAAACTTGTTACAACACCTAACTACCTCAGCTATACCCAAACTTGTTCCAACATCTAACTACCTCAGCTATAACCACAATCCTTACCTAACACAAAGAATCATCAAGCTAACAATCCGTAATATCAATTAAGAACACAATGCAAGGAACCACGACTCAACAATAGCCCGGCAAGGGGGCAACATAATGATCTCTTCTCTTTCTCACTTTTACTTCACAATTCACTTCACAACTCGAGCCACTGCTCTAGAGGTTCAATTATCATTTATACTTTCACAAATCGTTACACAACTGGAGCCAACGCTCCTTAACGTTCATAGGTCACAATTCTTTTCACAACTTTGCACAACAATTAGAAATTTTCACCAAGGCGTGAATAATACAACGAAATCACAAAAATCAGAATATAAGACCCACGGTCATGCTCGACACCAACGTATAGATACTTATCACCATGCCTATACGCCGTACTCAATAAGAAAACAAATAGCAAATAGGACACACTCCTAATCCCTCAAGCTAAGGTTAGACCAAACACTTACCTCGAAGTTCCACGGCCAACTCAAGCCTCAAACACCACTTTCCCTTTCGAATTTGGCTCCAGATCAATTGTATCTAGACACAATTGACTCAATAACATCAATAAACTCCAAACAATCCAATTCCAATGCTTAATTATAACTTTCCAACCATTCTTTCAAAAAAATCCAAAAATTGACCCCGGGCCCGCTTGGTCGAAACACGAGGTTCGGACCAAATCTAGTCACCCATTCACCCACGAGCCCGAATACATAATTTATTTTCGAATCCGACCCCAAAACGAGGTCAAATCCCCAAATAATCAAAAAAGCCCTAAGTCTACCCAAATCCTTAATTTTCTACCCTTAACCACATGATTTAAGCCTAGAAATCTGATTTTTGTTAATGGAAATTGAAGAAAACGAGTCTAAGATTACATATCTATGAATTGGTGGTGAAATCCCCTTTCAAAAATTGCCCAAATTGGAGTTGAAATGAAGAAGTTATGAAGTTTTGGTGTAATCCCGTAATGCTACTATTTCTGGTCTTTTAAAAATACCTGGGCAAAAATACTCATCGCGTTCGCGACATGCCCATCGCTTTCGCGATGGGTTAGGCCTGCTAGGCCTTCGCGTTCGCGGAAGGCGGCCCGCGTTCGCGGAGATCAAACTCCTCGAGCCTTGCGTTCGCGTGCAAAGGACCGCATTCGCGATGAACAAATTGGTGACCCCTCCCCAGAACCTTACGCGTTCGCGAAGGGTCTCCCCCCCAGCTTCGTGTTCGTGTCTCAAGCTTCGCGTTCGCGAAGAAGAAATTGGGCACCTGGGATATTTGCGTTACGCGTTTGCGAGAGGGACCACGCGAACGCGAAGGGTAAAATTCCTGGACACTGAACAGCAAAAACCTGCAACTTTTGAGTTCCAAAAACCTTCCGAAACACATCCGAAACACACCCGAGTCCTCGGGGCTCAAAGCAAAACATACTTACTAACTCAATAACATCATACGAACTTATCCGTGCGATCAAATCGCCAAAATAACATCATAAACATCGAATTAAACCTTAAAATCCATGATTTCTTTCAAACTTCTTAAAACATCAATTTTTCCATTTAAAGTCCGAATCACGTCAAATGACATTCGATTCTCACCAAATTTCACAGAATCATCTCAAATCACATATAAGACTTGTACCGGGCGCCGGAACCAAATTAGGGGCCCGATACCAACATATTCTAATCAAATTTCATTTTAAAATCCTTTAAACAATTACAGAAAACAATTTTCTTTAAAAATTCATTTCTCGGGCTTGGGACCTCGGAATTTGATTTCCGGCATACGCCCAAGTCCCATATTTTCCTGCGGACCCTTGGGGACTGTCAAATCACGGGTCCGGGTTCGCTTGCTAAAAATGTTGACCGAAGTCAACTTAAATGAATTTTAAGTGAAAATTTAAATATTTCACAGATTTTTCACATAACAGCTTTCCGGCTACACGCCCGGACTGCGCACGCAAATCGAGGTGAAGATAAAAGAGGTTTTCAAGGCCTCGGAACATAGAATTCAATTTACAAGTAAGTGATGACCTTTTGGGTCATCACACTAACATTCTTGCTTTACTAGGGATGTGAGCCCACTAAGGTAGTATTTATCCCTTCCAGTGCCTATCTTTGTAATAATTTTTTCTTTGAACATTCTAGTATTCATATCTAGATGTACTACTCTATAGTGCACCATTTGGGTGTCTCACAAGGAGATTTATTAGCACATTTGCAATACCCTTTGGAAATATTAACTAACAGAAATAATTCATTCACCATTTTGGGTTACTCTAACCTCAATCGGATCTTGATATCCCGTCCTTCTCTTATACAACTTTTGTTAGCTCCCATTGGGCATAACTTAGATCGGTATGACCAATTGTACATACCTCTGTTACTGTTGAAGGTAACTCATAATGCTTATATCTCTCTTCCTGAATGGTAAATAATGATAATCTTCACTAACTAGGTACCTCGTACCCTTCTTCATCTTGCTTCTTTTACTTGTTGAATTATCGAGAAGCTTACACGTCTTAATATACACACGTTCTGCTAAAGACCTCACATTTATCCATCATAGGAATGATGCAAACTCGAGTTCCTCTAACTTAACTCTTCTACAGCTATATCTCTTACCAACCGTCTTTCTGGATGTCGGTATCGTTGTATTATGAATATAATAGAATTTAGAAATCTGAACTCTTACAAGTGAGCTCTACCACAAGATGTAGAGTAAGAAGAAATAGTGACAATCCTAAATGCCCTGTAGCCTCCTGCTTATAAGTGTGGTGCACAACACACCCATAAACAAGACTCTACGAGACACGGCTTGTAGACTCCCTAGGATAGAACTGCTCTGATACCACTTTTGTCACGACCCAAACCAATGGGCCTCGACGGGCACCCTGTACCTTACTTAACCGAGCACCAATATAACGTATCTTTTTGTATCATGCTATCATAGGGAAATGAGACGGAAAGGCTGCCCTAGGATAACTAGAATAAAACATGTAATACCAACTTATATATAAGACACACGGGCCTATAAGACCAAAATGATCATTCGTATACTAAACATAGGCCGACAAGGCCATACAATCTGTTATGTACGTCACATATGTCTGCAACCCTCTAAGAGTAGATAAATACCATAAAGGTCGGGACAGGGCCCCACCATACTAAAAAATACACGTCCAAATCATACTGACCAAATAAGAAACTCCGGAGCAATGGAGCGCACCAACATCTTCCGCTGAGCTGATAGCCTACTTGGAGGACTATCGACTTGTCTATTGGGACCTGCGAGCATGAAACACAGCGTCCCCAGAAAAAAGGATTGTCAGTACAAATAATGTACCGAGTATGTAAGGAATGAAAATCAGTAAATAATAGACATGAGAGAAACATGGAGTAAAAGACTCGACATGCAAGTCTGAATGACTTTGTAAATCATGAAATACTCATAGTGTAATGCACATACGTATGAATGTCATGTCATGCATAGGTACATGTGTTCATATCATCATCAAGCCTTTGAGGGCATCCCATCATATCATCTCGGCCACTGTGGTCAAAATCATCAACGTGCACCAGCTGATCAGGTGGTGGCGCGTATATAACACCGTAACCTTTTTCCATATATATATATATATATATATATATATATATATATATATATATATATATATATACGCCGTCTGGTCATGGGTCAATGTAAATGAATACAATGCATGAGAAGTGCGTCAATAAAATCTTTTGGAGTGTCATAATACCTTTATGCCTCTGATTAATATCATGAAATATACTTTATCAACTTACGTATTTTCTGAGACCCATGAACAGACGATAAAATAATAAGACTTATGGGAAAACAAGAATATACGCATCTCTAGCATTTCTATGAATAGAGTCATTTATGGAAGTTGTGCATTTGCTCGTTTCGTTTGTGTCGTATAGATCATGCCAAAAGAAATAAGGGATAAACTTAACATACCTTAACCGATTCTCTCGACAATTCCTTCAACTCCCTTTGATTGCGACAACACGTATCGGCTGATCGAAGTAGGGAAAAATCTGTATGATATTCTTGAGAAGCATCGCAAAATCCCATCGCTATAACATTACGTAGTCTCATGTGATTTTTGTAGCAAAATTCACGTTGCTAACATGTTGATTGAGTTGCTGAAGCTTTTATGTCATTGTAGAGACTCAAAAATGAATTGGAAAGGTTTTCTTAACCTTTGGAAGTGGGCCCCACTTTATGGCTTAGTTGGCCAATAATTTCTCCAAATTTTGCCACCTTTTATGTGAAATTAAGAGTCATTAATTTGAACATAATTTGCTGCCACGTTTGTTACACCTTAAGCTCATCCAAAGACCTTAGTTAATTATCCATAATTCCTTAATCAACTTGTTAATCTCCCATTAACCAATAATTAACCAATTACCCACATAATTAAGAATTATCTCAAATTATATAAAATACTACTCACTTTTGACACATTTTATACACCTTACTATCATGGTCATGTGGTACCTTGTATGGAACTAGTTCATAGATACGGGGTATTATAGCTCGGACCATATTTTATCCTAAATTGTCAAACTTCGACAAAACTCATTTTCTTCGATTCGCTTACCCTCTCACCTTCACGAATTTACTCATCACTTGTTTGAAATAGCATAATGCTTATAATCTCAAAATAATCTCATTCCCGGACTTACATCTATTAGCTTACGAAGAAACTTTAACGTACGAAAATGCGGAATGTAATTTCCTAGCTTATATCAATTTACTTATGGCGTACTTCCACGCACAAGAACATGAGGTGTAACACAATCAAGAATGGCATGGTACAGAGACAACTAGTCCATGCCCAGGATGACCTCAAAGTTGGTCATATGAAGCAATAGAAGATCCGCTCTAGTCTCATAACCATAGAAAGTCACAACACAGTACCGGTAAACCCGATCAACAAAAAAAGAATTGCCCACTGGCGTAAACACATATATGGGGACACCCAAGGACTCACGAGAGACATCTAGATCTGGAGAAAATAGAGAGGATCAATGCGAATAAGTAGACCCTGGATCGAATAGTACCGAAGCATCCCTACCGTAGACAGAAATAATACCTATGAGCACGGTGTCTGAGGCTACTGCATATGGTCTGGCTAGAAAGGCATAGAACCTAGTCGGAGCACCACCTGGCCGGCCTTCACCTCTAGGGCGACCCCAATCCACCTGCCCCTCGCATCTGGCTAGCCAAACCGGCAGTGAGCCAGCTGGTGTGGTCTCATGGGCTGATGGCCCTGCTATACTGCCTTGCCCCGAAGCTTGGGGAAAAACTTCCTCATACGACGAAGCTCCACGCACTCATAGCAACCTCTTGGTATTGAAGACTGACCTTGAGTTTGACCCTAGTGACCTGAATACCCACTGAATCTATCAGACCGTCGAGGTTTCTTCCCCCCCCCCCCCTATATACAATCGGCTCTGGTTACGGATACCCTCGATCCTCCGAGATATCTCCACAACCTGATCGTAAGGAGTCCCTATCTCAACCTCTCGGGTCATAGTAACATGGTTACCATAATGTAAACATGCAATAAACCTCTGCACTCTCTCTTTATCTGTAGGGAGTATCATAAATGCATAGAGAGACAACTCAAAGAATCTCGCCTCATAATCGGTCACATACATCTAACCCTATTAGAGCTGCTCGAATTGACCTTGTAACTTTTTCCTCTGAGAGGGTGGAATATACCTCTCCAAAAAAGACGTGTGAACTGGTCCCAAGTCAAGGAAGGTGAATCTGTTGGCCTGCTATAGAGATAAGAATACCACTATCTACGGGCCTTACCCTCCAACTGAAATATGGTGAAGTATACCGCGTTGGGCTCCAATACTCCCATATTATACAGACTGTCCCTGCAACCATCAATGAAGTTCTGTGGGTCCTCATGTCGCACACCACCAAAGACAGGAGGATGTAGCCTAGTGTATCTGTCTAGCCGCTTCTGCTGTTCAATAGTCGTGGCTGGTCCCGGCTCTGGTATAACCGCTGCAACTGTCTTGGCCCTGCCCGCAGGTAGTGCACCTAGGGTCTAATAAGCGGTAGCAGCGTGCCCTGTAGCCTAAATGGTAAGGGTCTCTGCTCCCCTCCCGCTTGAGATGTTGTTGGGTCTGCTAGAAATAGCCCAGCCCAAGTCACTGAATCCATGAACCGCATCATACGACCCATGACCTCCTGAAATTCCAGTGCAGTGATGAAATCTATCAGGGTTGGCTCAGCTGCAGGTGCCTCGTATTGCTCCTCAATAACAGGAACCTCCATTGGATCCACTAGTGGCACAACATGATCAACTCTAGGACACCCTTGTCCTCTAGCAGGAGTTGTGGCCCTCCCTTCGCCTCTAACAGCCGGGGGAGCAGCTCCTCTGCTGCCGGGTACAGCTGTGGCACACGTTCTAACCGTCTGTGAGAGAATAATAGAAAGATACTTATCAAAACATCTATTGTACGATGGGAGATGAAGAAAGGGAAATTTCCTAACACCCTATATCTTCTCGAAGATAAGTACGAACGTCTCCGCACCGATCCGCAAGAATCAACTAGGCCTATCCATGACTCGTGAGACTTATGTAAACCTAGTGCTATGATACCAAGATATCACAACCCAAAATCCACTATAGGCCATGATGACATCGAACATCGCCGTTAGGCAAGCTAACGGCAAACTATCAAACTAATTAATCATTTTACTGCTTGTGAAATCATAAATTTTTATATAATAAACAAAGTAAATATGAAAGATCATGGTGATATACACATATATGAGACATAAAAATAAAATGGTTATAATGTTAAGCAAAAACCATAAACATCTACTAAAACATCCCAAAACCCGGTGTCAAAAGTGCACAAGCAATCTAGTAGAATATACAAAATCCCTATAACTACAGTCTAAAATAAAATAGATAGAAAGAGTAAATACAACAAAAAGGAGACACCAGGTGCTGCAGATCGGAGCATGGGGGATCAGTTCACCACTAAGTCTCTGGATAATGTGGATGCGCACCCGAACGGATACCAGATGTACCTGCCTAAGAACCTGCATGATTTGTGCAGAAGTGTAGCATGAGTATGTAATCAACGTGTACCCAGTAAGTATCTAGTCTAACCTCAAAGAAGTAGTGACGAGGTGTCGACATCGAATCTTACTAGTGGTTAATAAATAAAGTGCAGGAAATGTAAATAGGCATGAAATACAATAGTAACAATGAAATAAGAGACAATAAATAACGTGATCCTTTATCAAAATATCAATTTAAAATCCCCAAATATCACATGTCATCTCAATAAATAAGAACCATCACGTAAATGTCAAACCTCAAGTCATGAAGGAAATATCATGTATATTCGGATTCCTAACTATTTTTATGCACGAGTTATGCCGAGGTCGTACGGCCCGATCTATAATAATCGTGTACATACACTACCAAAGTCGTACGACCCGATCCAAGGTTTCATCTCAATAGATGCGTGTGTGTGTGTGTGTGTGCCCGATCCACAGGAATAGAGAAACTCTTTGAACTACGGGTTAAGAAAACTACAACACAAGGATGTCACTCAAAGAAAGCATAATCCTTTAACCAACAATCAAGTATTCCGCCAAAACTCAAAGTACTGGAGCTCGGCCTAACATAATTTTAAATCAAATTTTTAATTTTAATTCAAGTAATTAAACTAACAAAATTAGTTCAAATAATAAAAATATTGCATGATAAAATCCTAAATCTACCCGGACATAAACATGCTTTTAACTACGTACGGACTCTTGTTACCTCGTGCGTACGTAGCACCCACAACTAGTAGCATATAAAAAATTAAGAACCAACGGGGATAGTTCCCTCTTACAAGATTAGGCAAGAGACTTCCTTCGCTTCCACGGTCACTGCTCGGATCTTCAAGCACACTAATAACCTCAAAATAACATGGAGCAACCCGAAACTAGTCAAAAGTAGTACGAACTAATCAATATATGATGAAAAGTTCATAATTCATCTATTAAAGTAATTACCCAATTCGAATCGGAAAGTTCCTAAAGTTCACCCCAGGGCCCACATGTCCAGATTCAACAAATGTTACCCATGACCATACAAACTCATATATACAATTTATACTCAATACCATAATCAATTTCATGGTCTAATCCCATTATTACCAAACTCTAGGTTTTTCAACATAATCCCATAACTTCAATAATTTTTATTTTAAAATCTACCCATAATCTATGTATTAAACTCATATTGGGTAGGAATCACTTGCCTTAAAATTCTACATGAAAAATTCCCCCTCCAAGAGCTCCAAAATCGGCAAAAAGAAGTGCAAAAAAAAAAGAATGGCCTAAATCCCGATTAAAAATAAGGTTCTGCCCAGTGGTCCATCTTCGTGATTGTGGAAAGACAATAGCAATCGGAAGGTAAACCTACCCCTAGGTACAAAAGGCTTCATCGTGCAGGCAACATGGCACTCACGATCGCGATGTCTAACTTGGCTAAGCCTTCGTGAACGCGAGCTGCCCTTCGCGAATGCGAAGGCCAAAGACCGCGTCTCCCCCTAGCTGGCCTCCCTCTATGCAAACACGACCCAGTGATCGTGATCGCGAAGGCCAGTGGACCCAATTCTTAGCGATCGCGACACCTCTAATGCAAATGCAACAAAGATCCCTCAGCCCAAATCCTTCATTGCTAACGCAACCCACCTTCTGCGTTCGTGAAGAAGGAAATTAGTAGCAGAAAATCTGCTATTTTGGACTTAACTCTGGGTGGTCCGAAACACCCCCCGAGCCACCTGGGGCCCCATACAAATGCACCAACAAGTCAATAAATATAATATGAACCTACTCGAAGTCACAAAACACGTAAAACAATATCGGACCTAAGAATCGCACCTCAAAAGCAAATTAACTAACCTTTTAACTTCAAACATCTTCAACTAGCCTCGAACCCGACGAATCATACTTAGACAACTCAGAATGACACCAAATTTTTTGCACAAGTCACAAATCACCATATGAACCAATTCCCATGCTCGGAATCCCAAATAGGTATTGATAACATAAAAGTTTACTTCAAACCAAACTTATGAAACTCTAAAAGCTTCAAGGTACCAACTTTCAACATTAAGCGTCGAAACGCTCACGGTTCACCTGAAACTGAGTTCGCACATATGCCCAAGTCCAAAATCATTATGCGGAAATATTTGAACCTTCAAATCCTGGTTTCGAGTTCGTTTACTTAAAATGTTGAGTCAACTCAAACTTAACCACCTTAGGACACTATTATGGAATTAAATGTTTCGAATTCAACCTGAACCCTTCCAAAACCTATCTAATCATCCCTGCAAGTCATCAAATAGTAAAGCATATACAAGAAGTCTTGGATAGGGGAACATGGATCTAGAAAGAAAAATGACATGTCGAGTTGTTACACTTATATTTGCGAGACCTGCAACACCTGCCCAGCACCATCAACTATGAACATGGCCAAATCAATCTGAAACGCGTCTGAAATTCACCCGAGCTCTCGGGGGTCCACACCAAACATCCACACAAGTATAAAAATATCATACGAACTCGCTCGCATGATCAAAATATCAAACTAACATCCAGAAAAATGAATCGGATATCAAAACACATGAAATTTCACAATGAATTCAAGAATCGCTAGAATCACAACCAAAGCGTCTGATTCCTATCAGACCAACTCGGAATGACACCAAATTATGCAAAAAAGTTTCAAATAACAACACGGATCTATTCCAAGTCCCGAAACCAAAATCCGAACTCGAAGCCATAAAAGTCAACCTACGGTCAAACTTTGGATATTTCTGAACCTTCAAATTGCCAGCTTTCGGCAAAACAAGCCAAACCAGCATAGGAACCTCCGAATTAAATTCCGGGTCTAAAATAACCATACGTACCTATTGGAACCATAAAAATACCATTTCGGGGTCGTTTTTACCAAAGTTAAATCTCGATCAGTATTTCCAACTTAAGCTTTTAAACAAAGAGCCAAAGGATCCAAATCATTTCGAAACTTCCCCGAATCTAAACTAAACATCCCCGCAAGTTATAAAACCACAAGTACACACATGGGAAGCTTCAAAAAGGGAAACGGGTCTTAAATACACAAAATAACCAGTTGAATCATTACATATATGGTTAGGGAGGGATATTTTCGTCTAAAAAGTGACTTAGCTCTAGTGGGTACAAGCTCAATATTTTAAAAAAAGAGCGTACAAAGTTTAAAAGGTAGTACTAAAATAGGGTATATTGTAAACCGCCATTTGAAAGTTGTATATATGTCAACCCCCGTTTGAAAGTCTGGGCTTGAATAATTGTATGGTTGCCCACTTTTTGGTCATGTAATTGAGAAATAGCCAGCATTAGTAAAGGGCTTAAATAATAATTAATTTTTAATGTGAAAATAAAATATGAACAAAATAACCCTTAAATAAACATGAAAACTCTCCCGCATACTGAAATTTTGAATTGTGAAACTTCAGCGTTGTAGTTTGGGGTTCGAAACTCCCTTTATATGAACTCTATCATATTTATGCTAGAGATCTAATAAAAATCCTGGAATTCAAATCTCACTGATAGTAGTTTTTTGTATAATTCATCTTTTGTCAGCTTAACCACTCTAGTATACCGGCCATAAAGCAACAGCTTAGAGACAAAATTATCTTGCTCTATCACTTCCTTCTTCTTTTCTTTCTATGGTTTGTAGGTTTTCCACTCCTTATATACTTCCATTTTATGTTAGCAAATTTATATGCTCGAGTAACATAAAATCGAAATACTTCTTGAAATGACATCTAGACCAGAAAAACTTTGCAAAATAAAACTTAGATCTTGTCATGAAGAAAATGCAATCTTTTAAACTCGGCTACATGAATGGTAGCACCGCCATAGGCACACACCATTCTTCCTCCAATGACGGTTCCTCTTTTCGATGAAAATAACTGCTCCAAAAAAATTTATATCATGTTTATGCCAGAAATTGGATCGTTTCAATCTCGTGAACATCTTTGTGATACTTTCATACAAACAGATTCCTTTTTAGCTGCAAACTTTAGATCCAGGGCAACGTGCTCAAGTTTTTAAGTTACAAAAATTGAACTTAAGTAGCAAAAGAATATTATTTATAAGCTAGAGTTAACAAATTGCAATTTTATCAACAATTTATATGCTTTATACTTGGAAAATATTAGGTATTCTTTAAGAGTTAGATTTTTTTACCGGCACAAGCATAGTCATCCCGCTCCAAGCTTAAAAATACGTAATCATTTTCACTGATCGTTGGTATTATTTATATTTTATAATGCAAAGTCAAAGATATCTTTATAGTTCCTTTACTTCTTTGTCTTTGTGAAAGATAAAGTGTCATTCATCTATTGTGGAAAGTTTCTTTCTTCTTTTTATATTGAATTACTCCTTGTTGGACTTGTAAAGACCTAGTAAAAAGGGAGTGGTCTCGCGCACATGAGAAATTGGTCCTGAAGACAAAATGGGTCGATTTGCCACCTGAGCGTGAGAAATAAGTGAGGCCTATTCCAAATCTGGTTTTGCTAAAATTATTTCTTTATTTTTTGAGTTTACCAGAATATGTCCAAATTCATTCTCTTCGAATTGAATTTTGTAACGTCCTATTTTTTTTTTTAACTGCCATACTTTAATTTTTGTAACGGTCGTGATTAATTTTTGTAACAGCTCCATCTTTAGTTTGTGTAACAGCTACAAATTAATTTCTTCATCTGTAACTGTCCAAACAGCTTTGCCTATAAAAGGTTGTCTTCTTTGTGAATTATCAACATAGAAAACACCTTCATCATCTCTTCTTTCTGGGCAATTGTTTTGTGCAAATTCCAAACTTCCAGCCACAAATGCACATGTTTAGAAATGCTGTAGAATCCTGGGGAGCGGGCCAATCTTACCAATTTGTACCCAGTTGGGCCGAAATCGCTTTCAGGTCAGTGGCTTGCCATGACATAGTATTTTTTGATAAGTTGTTCTTGTTTCGTTATTCTTCTTGGTCAATATTATCTACTAATTTTTCTTACAATTTGAAAGTGATTTATACATATAATATTGAATAATGGCGACCAGTTTGAACAAAACACTTCCTGATCTGTTAAAACTTGAGCCTTTAGATGGAAACAATTATAAGTGTTGGTTCCAAAAACTTTTAATTTTCTTTGAACAATTTGAAATTGATTTCGTTTGTTTGACGAACCACATGCTGATGGTGTTCCTGATAGTTCTAATATTGCTACTACTGTTGTTGCTGATGATGCTGCTAAGAAGAAATTTGAAAAGGATGATAAAACTATTCGAGAGCATCTGCCTAACCATATGACTAATCCTCTCTTTGATCTTTCATAACTTATAAATCTGCTAAAGTCATATGGGACAGTTTGAAAAAAAAATATGGTGAGGAAAAAAAGTATGTGGTTGGAAAGTAGATCAAGTTTCAGATGGTTAATGATAAGCTAATCATAGAGTAGGTTCACGAGTATGAGAACTTGACTGCTAATGTTTCGAACGGAGGTATGGAGATGTGTGAGATTCTTCAGGCTAATGTTCTGCTTGAAAAGTCTCCACCTTCTTGGAGTGATTATAGGAAGCAACTGAAACACAAGAAGAAAAACTTAATTCTTCAAAAGCTTATCAGTCACATGAGGACTGAGGAAGCAAACCGTCTCAAAGATGAGGAGGCTGGATGACATAAGGATAAAATAAAATCTCTCTCTCTTAATTCTTCTAAAGCTAACCTTGTGAAATCTTCTATTACATTTGTGAAAGACAGGTTAAAGGAAAACAGAAGAAAGGCCAGAAGAAAGGACATGTGAAGAAGCAAAATTACTTCAACAAGCCGGAGTGCCATATTCAAAAGTCGAAAGGACCTTGCTATGACTGCGGCAAAATTGGTTACAAGGATTTTCAGTGCCACCAGACACAAGGACAGAGCTCAAAGAATGGAGGAAAATCTCCAGTCCAAATTAATCTTACTAAGGGTGGTGATGTCGTTGTTGCTGTGGTCATTGAGGTAAACATGGTAGCTAACAAGACTGACTGGATACTGGATAGAGGTGCTTCAAGGCACCTTTCCACCAACAAGGAGCTATTTCACGACTTTGAGGAATTTGTTGATGGCAAGTGTGTCTACGTGGGTAACTCCACTACAGCTGGAGTTATGAGTAAAGGAAAAATTCTCCTTAAGTTAACTTGTGGAAAAACCTTAGCCTTGAACAATGTTCTGTATGTACCCTCCCTTCGTAGATACTTAGTTTCTAGTGCGCTTCTCAACAACAGGTCTTAAACTTGTTTTTGAAGATGATAAATGTGTTATTTCCTGTGAGGAAGACTTTGTTGGGAAGGGTTACCTTAGTGGGGGTTTATTTGTATTGAACATTGCTCAAGAGATTAATAATGTTAGTACTTTCAATTCTGCTTATATTGCTGAGTTCACTGATTTATGGCATGGTAGACTATGCCGTCTTAATATTGCTTCTATTAAAAGACTTAAAAAAATAAAATTAATTCCTACAGTTAATGTTGATAATTTTTCTAAGTGTCCTATTTGTATAGAGGTAAAATATACCAAAAAGCCTTTTAAGAATGTAACTAGTAGAAAGACAAAATTGCTTGAACTAGTGCATTCAGACTTAGCAGATTTCAAAACATTACCTTTGTAGATGACTTTTCTAGATACACTAAGGTATATCTTCCTAAGTCAAAAGATGAGGCTGAAAGCATGTTTTTGAAATAAAAGGCAGAAGTAGAAAATCAATTAGACAGAAAAGTCAAGAGATTTAGGTCTGACAGTGGTGGTGAATATAGTACTAATATTCTAGAAGCCTTTTGTGAGAAGAATGATATTATACATGAGGTTAGTGCTCCCTATACTCCCCAACAAAATGGTGTAGCCGAACGGAAAAATAGAACCCTTAAGGAAATGATGATTCTATGCTTTTGAGTTTGAGTTTATCTGATAATATGTGGGGGGAAGCTGTTTTATCTACATGTTATGTTCTTAATAAAGTCCCTCATAAGAATTTAGATAAAACCCTGTATGAGTTATGGAAAGGGTTTGTCCCTAACTTGAAAATTCTGAAAGTGTGGGGGTGTTTGGCTAAGGTTGGTCTACCTGATTTTAAACAAGTAACTATTGGACCCAAGAGTTTTGATGCTATTTTTGTTGGTTATGCTCAAAATAATATTGTGTATAGATTTATGTCTCTGAATGATAGTTCTATTTGTGAATCTAGAGATGCAGAATTTTTTGAGCATGGTTTTTTGTTAAATAATAATATGCCTAGTGATGTGCCTAATAATATTTCTACATCTATGTCTGTTAATTCTCATGTTGTGCCTTCTTCTAATGTTACTGCTAATGAGCATGAAAATGAACTTAGAAGGAGTAAGAGACGTAGAATTAAAGATAGCTTTGTTCCTAACTTTATCACTACTTTCTTGACTGAAAATATTGATCTTGATATTTGAGTGATGAATTAGTGTTAATATATCTAATAGAATAAGACTCTAAGACTTATAATGAAGCAATGAGGTCAATAGATGCTAGTTTTTAGAAAGAGGCCGTTAAAAGTGAATTAGACTCTATAGTTTCTAATCACACTCGGGACTGGTGTGATTTGCCTAAATGTTGTAAACCCATGAGTAGCAAGTAGATATTTAAGAAGAAATTGAGACCTGATGGTAAAATTGAGAAATATAAGGCTAGACTTGTTATTAGGGGCTTTAACGGAAAAAAAAGGCATTGATTACTTTGACACTTATTCTCCCTTGACTAAGATAGCGACTACTACAACTCCTGTCGCTTTAGCTGTTATTCATAGTTTAGCTTTACATCAAATGTTAAAACGCCTTTCCTAAATGGTGATTTAGAGGAAGAGATATATATATCTCTCAACCTGAGGGATTTGTGATCCAAGGGAATGTCTCTAGATGGTAAAGCAAATTAAGAATGTCTCTAGATGGTCTAAAGCAAGCACCTAAGCAATAGTATGAAATATTTAATATTATATTGGTGGGTAATGGTTTTGTGTTAATGCATCTGATACTTATGTTTATTCCAAGACGATTGGATCAGATGGTGTGATTATATGTCTGTATGTGGATGAAATGTTAATCTTTAACCCTAATGTGAACGTTGTTCATGAGACTAAAACTTTTTTGTCTTCTAAATTTGAAACGAAAAATCTTGGAGAAGCAGATGTGATTTTAGGGATTAAAATCAAAAGAACTTCTAATGGTTTTTCGTTGTCTCAGTCTCATTATTGAGAAAATGTTGAAAAGGTTTAACTGTTTTGATGTAGCTCCTGTGAGAACTCCTTATGATCCTAGCATACACTTGAGAAAGAATAAGGAATCCAGTATTTCTAAAACTTAATATGCTAAGATAATTGGTAGTGTAATGTTTCTCATGAATTATACACGACTTGATATTGCTTTTGCTGTTAGTAGATTGAGTAGATATACTCACAACACCAGTAGTGAACATTGGAATACTCTTCATCGTTTGCTAAGGTATTTGAGAGGTACTATGGATTGGTGTTTGCATTTTAATAAATTTTCTGTTGTTTTAGAAGGATTTTGTGATGCAAACAGAGTTACTAACAATGATGAAGTTAGCTCCACTAGTGGCTATGCGTTTACTTTGGGTGCCTGTGATATCTCATGAAAGTCTTCAAAACAGACTTGTATAGAATAATCTATTATGTAGTCTGAATTCATGGCTCTTAAGTTGGCAGGACAAAAAGTTGAGTGGTTGAGAAACTTATTGGCAGACGTGCCTTTGTGGGGAAGAGAAGCTTCACCAGTGTCTCCACATTGTGACTCACCGGTGGCAATTAGAATCGCCAAAAATAGTGCGTACGATGGAAAAAGAAGACATATCGGTAAAACTATTGTTAAAACATGGTATTATTTTCTTGGAATATGTAAGATCCAAAACAAATTTGGTGGATCCTTTAACCAATGGTTTTGGCAAGGAGAGTTATTCATGAAATGTCGAGGGGGATGGGGCTAAAGCGCATATATTGAGGAAGTATGGTGGATACCCGTTGTGGTCAAATGAAGCAATATGAGATCTCAATATGCACTATATTTTCTATCCCTTTAGCGTGTGGTAGTGCTTTATAAGGTTGAGCTTATTTTGCTCTTAATGATTCTATAGCCTTAAGAGGTATATGTGTAGATAGACTTGATGGAATTACCTAGGTTAGTGTAAAGGTGCGGTTGTCTTTTATGAAAGACTTGGGATGTCTTTCTAGAGCACTCATCAGATCCAAGGTATGTGCATGACGATAAAAACACTTTGTTAGTATCGCGGAGTTTGCATAAAATTAAGGATATAGTATATGTTGTGGGGTCTCAACTAATGTTCATTCAGTTCAAGAGTACTTCACTTTGTGGATGTTAGTTGTTACCCCATTTCACTACGTGTTAATTCAAATCGAAAGATATTGACACTTAAGTACATGTTTCTTCTTTTACCAAGAATTGCTCTTATTTTAATTTTATCTTTGCATTAGTGGGGAATTGCTGGTATTATTTATATTTGGTATTGCAAAGTCAAAAATTTCCTTGTAGTCCCTTTTACTTCTTTACTTCTTTGTCTTTTTTGAAAGACAAAGTTTCCCTCATCTATTGTGCAAAGTCTCTTTCTTCTCTTTATATTAAATTACTCCTTGTTGGACATGTAAAGAGCTAGTAAAAGGGAGTGGTCTCGCGCACATGAGAAATTGGTCCTAAAGGCAAAACGGGTCGATTGTCCCCTTCCCCCCCTGCGCGCGAGATATACGTGAAGCCTATTCCAAATCTAATTTTGCTGAAATTATTTCTTCATTTTCTTGGCTTACCAGGATATGTCCAAATTCATTCTCTTTGAATTGAATTTTGTAACGTCCTTTGTAACTGCCATGCTTTAATTTTTGTAACAGCTGTGTTCAATTTATGTAACAGCCTGTGGTTAATTCTTGTAACATCTCCATCTTTAATTTCTGTAACAGCTACAGATTAATTTCTTCATATGTAACTGTCCAAATAGCTTTGCCTATAAAAGGCAGTCTTCTTTGTGAATTATCCAACACAGAAAACACCTTTATCTTCTCTCTTTTTTTTTTGGGTAATTGTTTTGTGCAATTTTCAAACTTCCAACCACGAGTGCACGTGTTTAGAAGTACTGTAGAATCTTGGGGAGCGGCCGGTCTTAACGATTTGTACCTAATCGGGCCGAAATCGCTTTCAGGGCAGTGGCTTGCCATGACATAGTATTTTTCGATGAATTGTTTCATTTCGTTATTCTTCTTGGTCAATATTATCTACTAATTTTTCTTAAATTGTCAAGCAGGAGAAGGGATTAATATTTATTTATAAACTCATTCAACTGGTTACTACCTAACCAACAGTAAACTTAAGAAGAAGTTGTCATTCTTAATAATTATCCAGCATCACAATGGCCTCATCATAACTTATTATGATCATTCAATTGATTATAGCCTGGCACATAGGGTAATGTTCTAGCGTAAAGCCTCACCCAAACCCAGTGAAATTCCTTAATGACTTCTTTAATTAACATGAAAACTTCTCGCCAGCTCAACAAGTGACAAAAAAAAGGACACAACTTCATCATCCTATCTGTAAATTGTCTACATTACCAAGATTAGCACGCTTCTTTTTTATAACCGAGAAGTTTTCGAAGCAAACATCATATGGTATGAAAGTTGGTAAATAATTAACTTGTCCTTCTATCCTTAGCCGGAAGACTTGATCGTTTTTTATTTTCATATATATAAAATTAAACAGGTTTTCCCCTCACTCTACTGAATTAGTTTTTTCTTTTTGAACTTTTCTTGAGATGAGTGGCCCGTAGGGAAAATTAGAAGACGTGAGAAATTTTGGTGAGATTGGTTTCGAAAGTGACAGTTTGATCCACTCTTTTAATTTATATACGTTTAGTGCGATTCCATGTTGCAAAGTAGAATTTCTAATTCCTTTTCTTGAAAATTTCCTCTCTTTTTTTCTCTATTTTCGGAGATTTATGTCAGTATCACGCCACAAAATCGTCTGCAAAGATAGTGCGCATGAAAATATAATTCACAATTGACCCCATGTGGCATCAACTGATGTCACTGAAAAAAAATATTAAAAAAAACACTCAAAAGGATGGCATGCCAAAAGGCACAAACCAAAAAGTAATCCAAGAAAACAAGGGGGGAATTATGGGTCCCTTTCACAATCCATTACTAACTGCCCAGGCCCCAGATATCCTGAATGGTGTCTCATTTTAGTACAAACATTCACTGCTTAATCAATTACTATAAAATAAGGATTAACCTTTTTGACAGCTAATTTACCTTCTACAATTTTCTAACAACCACCCTGGTCTTAGTACAGCAACATGTACTTTAAGAAGTCTTTCTTTGTACAGTGGAGGATTTCAAAAGAGCTTTCTTTCATAAAATTATGCGTGTTAGTAAGTAGGAGTACCTTTTAAGTACTCCCTCCAGTGGCGGCGCTAGGATTTTCATTAAGTGAGTCAAAATATAAGGAAATAAACTCACCAAGAAGTCAAGGGGTGCCAATACATAGTATATATACATATTATTAACCTAACTATACAGTGTAATTTTCCGACTAAGGGGTGTCTGTTGACACCCCTTGAGTGCATGTGGCTCCGCCACTCCCTCCATTCCATTTTTTGTCACGCTATTTTCTTTTTAGTCGATTTCGAAAAGAATAACACATTATTGTATCTGAAAACTCTTTAACTATAAACTTCTCAGTATACCCTTAACGATATCCTCTTTAACTATAGAAATACCATAACTTGTTTAAGACTTCAAACTCTAGTGGTACTTTTGATATGTGCTGAAAGTCTTTCTTTCTTAAACTGAGTCAAGTCAAATACCATCATAAAGTGGAAGGAAGAGTAATATTTGGCTCACAAGAAAAAGAAAGAAATGGAGAAATGCATGTAATTAAAAGGATTTGCACTTGAAAGTTAAGTCACTTTCTTAAGGAGTGGGGGGGACACTACTAATTCTATGATATTATAACCATGCCAAAACTTTTTTCCCCTATCATCTTGTTTATACTTTACAAACAAAGAAACCTAACAACAATACCTGATGTGAAAAACATATAGTGACATTCCACACATGAAATTCTATGTGCTTGTTTTTTTAATTTCCTGGTTAGCTTATGGCTATTGCACTTCCAATGTTCACATTGGTTATCAAGTAAGTCTTGCTATACCAACAACATATAGCAAAGGTTTCATAGGCAGGGCTTTTTTAATGGAAACTGACAACCAAATGACACCAAATTTTAGAGCTGGAATCAGTGTTGAAGCCATTAATGAGAAATACACATGTTCACTTGATGTTTTTTTGGGAGATGTGAAGGTTTGGAGTTCTGGTCATTTATCACAGTTTTATACAATAGATAAATGTGCACTTCAGCTGACTCAATATGGAGACTTACAATTGAAAGGTCAAGATGATAAAATTGGATGGAAAGCTGGAACTTCTGGACAAGGTGTGAAGGTAATTAATGAATCTCTTCTATAGGAATTTGAAGTTTTCCTCTTTTTGGTTTTTAGTCCAAAAATATATAAGTACTGTATGGATTTTGACTAAATTGTATATGCAACAAACAATTGCCTTTTCTTATAAAAAATAACATTGCTTCTACAAGTTTGAGGCAGAAAAACTAAGGTGTAGAGTTTTAAACCACTAAGTTATTACTTCCTCTGTTCCATTTTATACAACACTCCTTCTTTAATTTGTTTCAGAAAAAATGAAATATTTCTATATTTAGAAACTCTTTAACTTAAAGCTTTCGGTCTTACTCTTAGTGACATACTCTTATAGTCATAAAAAGTTCTATAGGTACTTTTCGTATGTGCTAAAAAATCTTTCTTTTTTAGTTTTTTCAACTCCGTGCCTAGTCAAACACCGGCATATAAATTGAAACCGAGGAAGTATGCTAATATTTGGTTGTCTGATATTTGATTCTGCTGCAGAGGCTACATTTACTTGGGTCAGGTAATTTGGTTTTAGTTGATGCATTGAACTTGATAAAATGGCAAAGTTTCAACTTCCCAACTAATATTATGCTTTGGGGCCAGAGACTTAGCTCAAGAACTCGGTTAACTTCTTTCCCTAGCAACTCTAGTTTGTCATATTCATTTGAAATTCAGTATGACAAGATTGCATTGTACTTGTACTCTGGAAAATCGAAGTACTCGTACTGGGAATATACACCTTTGGAAATGAATGACCTAAATATTACATTCGTCGAATTAACTTCAAATGCGTTGGAGATATTCAACAACGAAAACCATAGAATTGGACGGATAAAATCGGACAAGCCAGAGCCTGTAAGATTTTTAGCATTGGGGAATAACACAGGGAACTTGGGATTTTACTATTACTCAGCTGACAAAGGAAAGTTTGAAGCTTCATATCAAGCACTAAATACAACTTGTGATCTTCCTTTGGCATGTAGACCTTATGGTATTTGTACATTTTCAGAAGAGTGTTCTTGCATAAGGCTAATAAAAAGAGGAGATGGTTTGCTTTCTGATTGTGCTGAGAATGTAACTGAGGGATTATGCGGCAGAAATGAATCCCAAATGCTAGAGTTACAAGGCGTTACGAGTGTATTAAGAAGCAATCCTTATAAAGTCAATGTTAGCAAAGAAGTATGTGCAAATTTTTGCATGGATAATTGTACATGTGTTGCAGCATTACATTTTTCAGTTGATGATTCTGAGGACGATCCGACAAAATCGGGAGAATGCTATTTGTATGGACTAGTGAGAGGAGTTAAACAAATTGAAAGGGATGGTAGATTGAGTTATATGGTTAAGGTACCAAAAGGAACTGATCAAGATCATGGTGAACATTCTCATTGGAAAAAATGGATTGCAATTGTGGTAGGAGTGGTTGATGGAGTTGTTGTGTTACTTGTTTTGGGAGGGATTGGATACTATGTTATTCGAAAGAGAAGAAAATCATGTGTAGATACTGGTCCCAACAATTGAACTTGTATAGTTGAGAAATTCTTTTTTTCAAGATCACATTTTTGTTCATGGTGATACAAATTGTAACAGAGAAGTTAATTGTGACAATTTCAAGTCCATATCCAAAGAATAGAAACTTGCATACTTACATGCAGATAGAAGTGAATTGATGAAAATAACCTATGACCAAATGTCAAAGATTGAGCTGAAGTTACAACAAATAGCAGAGTCAGGTATGCAATCTTTTCAGAATTAAATGTTATTATGCCTAGTGCATTGTTTAAAATGTATATCTCAGTCATCTGCAATACTGAACAGCTAAGTTGCTCTGACATGGCAGTTAAGGTGCCGCACTCGTATTGACACGACACTAGTATGTGTGTGGTATGGGATCCATACCGGATCTGGTCGAACAGTTTTGGGTACTTGACCATGACCGGATCTAGAGGTATTTTAAATTTTTCTCTTCTTTGAATTATATTTAGCCGGATCCCCACACTTGTATCCCTACTAGGATCCGTATCCCTGAATCTTATAATTTACATCTCAAAGATTCCGACCTCTAGATCCGCACTCGCACACCATGTTTGAGCAACTTAGCTGAGCAGATGAAAATGATGTTGCTTGAATGTTGGACGGGAAATGGCTACAAGAACTAAATGAAATTCTGATATTTTTACTTGAAAAATTGTGCAAGCTTGACTTACAAATATACGGATCGTCATCAGCCAAATTGTACCTAGTACAAAATATATAAGTAGTTTTTTTCACTCAATTTGGAAACTAAATCTTTCAGTTCCTTTTTTATTTTTGCCTTAAGTTCTAATCTAGACAAGAATTTCAGATAGTTAGATCAGAACTGGCGTCTTGCTTCATCTAGTTTTTGTTTGCTCATGCCATTTGCGGAACGCGAGATATTTTGTGCATCAAGCTCCATTTTCAATGACTATTTGGCTTGAACAAACAAAACACTTGTCGTTTTTGGTGCTTAGGAAATAGCATACCAGGTCTTTTCCCATTTTATTGATTTGCTCTTTAAAAAATCTACATCTACGAATTGCAATTCTTCACTTCATCACTTTCTGTTTTCTCTCCATTTTTCTCTTTCTAGTTTTATTGGATGTCCCCGAATGAACCTTTTCCAGAGTATTTGCATCGTTCACTCCTATTTAAATGGGAAAGATTCATAATTACACTATTTATAAAAGGCAAAATACATAAATTGTGCCCTGAATTTATCCGAAAAATTCGGTTGCATACTGGAACTTTACGGGCGTTCAAGACTTCAAGTACCCCTTATTCTTGTTTGAAGTATTATTAAAACCCTCCTAAAAAGCTATTACCATATTTTGTTTTGGTGGTGTATACTTGCACAATTTTTTCATTTTTTACTATTTTTCCAATAAACAAACACTCCTTCCCCTTTGTCTCTCTCCTTTTTTATTTTTTTCTGATCTTCTCTATTGTCTCTCTCTTATTTCTCCAATAAGAAGAAGTTGAACAGAGTAATAGAACAATAATGGTTTCAGCAAAAGTGTAAGCCATGTCTATTTACTAGAATAATTGCTTGTATGTTTTAACAATAGTGTTGATAAAGAGAAAGGGGTTAAAGGCAAGTGAATCAAAAATGATCCAAAACCCTATGCAAGCTAGTATGAACTGTGAGAATAGTATGAAAGTTAAGATGAAAAGTGGAGTAAATCACCAAGACAATATTTAGGATATCAGCCAAATAGAATAACACACTCTTTTATTAATTCGAGTTTTTCCTTCGCAGTATCTTACACACAGAGATTCAGAGAGATGGGGGAGAGTGATAAGGTTGCTGGTGTTCTAATGGGATTGAGCTTCGCTTCAGTCACGATCCAAAATTCCAACCTCAGGGCCGTGATGGCAGCTAAAAGCCAACATTAGTACATAACTATTCATTTGAAACACTTTTAAATAAAACAAATTCATAAGAAGGTAAAGCTGAAAACATCAATGTATAAAGAATAAACTCCGAATACGATGTCTAGTCTAATCCCGGAATCAGGTGTCACAAGTACGTGAGCTACTAAAATAAACTACTACAATCAAGGTTTGAAATGAAAATACAACTGTCTAAATTAGATAAATAATACAAAGAAATAAGAAGGGAACTCCAGCGTCTGCAAACGCCATGCAGCTCTACCTCAAGTCTTCGTGAAAAGATAGTCCGCGCGAGCCTCCACTAACCGCTTTTGGGACCAACACCAGAATCTGCACAAGAAGTGTAGAAGTATAGTACAAGTACAATCGATCCCATGTCCTCTGTAAGTGCCGAGTCTAACCTCGACGAAGTAGCGACGAGGCTATAACAAGGCACCCACTATAAACCTATACAAGTATAGTAAAAACAACAGAAATAGAGGAAACAACATTTGACATATAAACCAGAACAATAAATACACAACAGAGGGCCCCCGTATAACATCTAAGCTCAATTTCTCAATAACAATCCGGATATAGAAACAACAGCTAAACACAGTCTTAACATATCTTTTCCGTTGCGGCACGCAACCCGATCCCCAAATATATATATATATATATATATATATATATATATATATATATATATCATTGTGGCATGCAACCTGATCCCAAACAATAATACCAATATCTGTTGCGGCGTGTAACTCGATCCTATATAATAATACTAATATCTGTTGCGGCGTGCTACCCGATCCCAAATAACAATACCAATATCCATTGTGACATGCAAACCGATCCTAAATAATAATACTATCCGTTGCGGCATGCAACCCGATCCCAGTCAATAATAATATGTATGTACAAACTACATCCAACTATGGCATATTTCACAATGAAGTGTAATAAGGGAATTAAACAAATAAAACATAAAGCCGATAAAAATGGCTATCTAACGTCATACTAAAACATAAGGCAAGTAGAGGCAATTAAATAATAAAGGCACGGGTACATGGAAACATAGAGGAAATTAAGGCATGTAATGAACAAATGCATGAATTTAATAAGTAAGGGCAAGTAACCACTAAATCATTATTAACATAGTAGCATGGAATAGATGAAGTCATGAAATAATAGAAGACAACAACTAAATATCCCAACCCGGTATGCTTAACCCATTATGTCACGACCCAAAATCCATTAAAGGTCGTGATGGCGCCTGACACCTCGGTCAAACAAGCCAACATCAAATAATTAATTAAACTCTCATTTAATATTTTACGAACCATAAATTTTCTTTAATTTAACTAGTAAAAGTTATCTTCACTGAATAAATAAAAGTGTTTACAACTTTCAATACTAAATATCACATAATCACCCCAGAACCAGGTGCCACAAGAACAATCCTCATATCTGGAGCAAACCTCCACAGTCCACAATCCAATAAACCGAGTGCCCTCCATGCATAAATTCTCAAATTAATGATACTACCACAATCTTCACACTTGGTTTAAATCTTCAATCAATCAGGTGACTACATATCACACTTATACAATCTCCCCATGGGGTACGCTCCCACGATCTTCCGCACTAGGTAACAAGTCTGTACATCCACACCACCGGTTACACTAGCTGCAAAGCAAATTAATAATCCATAACCAGGATGCAAAGCCTCCGACATAAAATACCGATCTCAAGTGACGCTGAAGACAATACCAACTTACTCCAAACATCCAAAACCCCTTCCTGCTCATCCGTGCTCGGGACATCTTTGTCAACACCGAACCGCAACCTTGATCCTCACTTTCAAACTTCATAGCGCTCACTGCGCCTAACATGCCAATATGCGATAGTACCAAAATTTCATCATAACTCCTGAACGACTAATAGGGTAAACACTTCATCATATATAAACTTTTTACTTAACTCATTCCAAGAGAACCATAGCAACACACGAGTGAATTCTCATCACCGTAGAACATGCAAATCCTCAAGTAGTGGTCTAAACCACCATAACTCTTCTGGGATCCGCCTACACATAACAGGCCATAATACTTGAATACTTCCAAATTAAATCAATTACAGTAGCCATCGAGCCTTGCACGTACCGTCACGAATCACATGCATAATCTAATCACGCTGGAGGAACTGATCGCTGCCACCATCATGCCAATTCAACCATGGCTAACCGATCCGACTTCTTCTAACTTATCCTTAACTTGCCTTAGAAATAATAATATTCCAGTCAACACATAACGAATTCAATCCGCACCCATCCTGAGTGGCCTTGTATCACGAGACCATGTTGTCTCAAATCCCACGAACCATCTCATACCTTCCTTGTGCGCATATTCACATCCTCAACTGGTACACCCATTTTGATAATTCCTCTACGAATCCGAAGTCTTTTTCTCTTTTTCCTCCCAATGCTACACTGCAAGTCGAAAACATCATAGAACATTCCGAGCCTCTTATCATAATCTGCTGCAAAAGCTCGATTCTAAACCATACTGCGGGCTTGAATCCTTAGGCACCGCATTTTAACCTTTGAATTCACTAGGACCGTTGCTGAGAGTCACCCACTCTAGCTTGGTCCCGAATATAATCAACTCCAAGGCTCCGCTGGCACATGAACACTCTCTCAAAGAAACACCCGGCTGAATCACCTTTCTTGTAAATCACCTCTACGTGAAGCATAAACCCTGAGTCTTCTCAAAGCCTGAACATAAATTGACAATTCCAATTATAGCACACATTCTTCAAATCCTTTACTCGAATCACCACTGATGTTCTCTTTACTTAGTCGTAACAATCCACCAATATGCCGATCACCAGAAATCTAACAAATAGATAACCATACAATCCAATCGCAGGGGCTGGGACTCTCCCACTTAGCTTGAAGCTACCATTACACAACTCTGGAACCCATCAAGATTCTTTCTTCATCATCGACATGATCTTGCACCACCAACTCGCCTAATTCCTCTAAATCCTTCTCTTTGACCCTTCATGAACACTCTAAATCACTAACCACATTCACCTATCCGGCCTCTTACCGTATAGCCGGTAAAATCCTTAGAAGCTTCGCCAACCACGCGACCGCTGACCTGCTCACAGGAGATAAACCACCTGTGGAAGTTACACGCCGACGTCTTCCAACGTCGCTCCACGGTGTACAATCACTAAGATACCAATAACCCATCCTGAGCCCGTGCTCGTTCGATAGCTGTACAAGCCCATTCACTCCTCATGGACATCAACTAAATGTGCGACAATACCTTCCAATCCCAAGTCATGTTGTATCCTTCTTCTTATCAAGCAAATACTTTTTGTTTTATCAAATCTCCCGCCATATAATGGCCGATATTTCAAATTAAGTCCATAGATCCAGTCACTGTCCACCCTGAATCCCAAATCACTCTAGACTTTTTATCGGGTGTGTAGTCATCCTTCCACATAACCCATACGCTATTCTGCCACTCTGCCGCTTTGATCAAACTCACTCCTTTAAACAACTACTCGACTCCTGTTTCCCGCACTTGGCCTCCTAGAAGTTTAATCAGCACAAGACACTTCCCACATGTTCATCCCCATCCTTCGCTGCCCAACTGTTGCCTTAAATCAAAATCTATCTCTGTGGCACTTGAACCAATAGATCGTTACTCCGTCAACCCAAACCTGAACATACATAGTCCGATTGTCTTTCCTCCGCCAGAAATAAAACACTGAATCTCTGAATCATGCATCGAGTATACCTCCTTTCAAGTCATTCACTGCCCTGACACATAGGCAAGCATCCTACCATCACATCAATACTGCGCGATAACCGTTCATAAGCATCATAGCAACTTGTGCATAGCCTCAAAGCTCTCAGAAGTACAGCTACTGAGCTCAAAAGACAGAATATCCTTCCGCAAGGCGACGATAATAGCCCAAACAACTACGCAGGGAGAAACATCCCGCACCACATCTGTAGTACCATTACAATTACTCACTTCCCGATTCATAACCAGCGCTTCGCGTTGCATAAGATTGAATGGAAAGGAAATGAAGGCATAAGCTTCAAAGGAATCAAACCGCACGATGAGGACTCAAGAAGGGAAATGCTCCTAACAGCCCTGTAGCCTCTCGAAGATAAGTACAGACATCTCCGTACCGATCCGCAAGACTCTACTAAACTTGCTCATGACTCGTGAGACCTAAGGGATCCTAGTGCTCTGATACCATGTTGTCACGACCCAAAATCCATTAAAGGCCGTGATGGAGCCGGACACCTAGGTCAGGCAAGACAACATTAAATAATTAATTAAACTCTCATTTTAATATTTTAGGAACCATAAATTTCCTATAATTTAACTAGTAAAAGTAATCTTCACTGAATAAATAAAAGTGTTTACAACTTTCAATACCAAATATCCCATTATCAACCCAGAACCCGGTGTCACAAGTGCATGAGCAATCACTAGGAGAATCAAATGAAATACAATAACTGTCCGGAACACAAATTTGGACAGAAAGTAAATACACTACTCTGAAAGTGACTCCGCTGGCTGCGGGTCGTCTCGAGAGATGCAGCTCACCTAAGTCTCCGTATTAACCATGCTGCTACGCCCACTAGGCCAGTAGAGATACATGTGCGTGTGAAACAAAAATGCACAGCAAGTGTAGTATGAGTACGAAAACAATGCGTACCCAGTAAGTATCCAGTCTAACCTCGAAGAAGTAGTGACGAGGGGTCAACTCCGACACTTACTAGTGGTCCAATAATATCGGGTACAATAAAGGGGTGAATAAACATGATACAGAGTAAATATATGAAATACACAAGTATAAACACGTGATACAATTCCCCTCGTTATGATTTTTCTCAAGCTATCAACTAGCAAGTTCCTTCCGTAACTGGAGCATATATATAGATATGGTAGATTTCATTAAGGAAGTTGTCGTAATTCAAATCAGGGAAAAATCCCTCAGATTCACTGGCTTCTAGCCAAATGTCACGCACGATTCCATGAGAATATAATATATATATATATGCGCCGAGGCGTACGACCCGATCCAACATAAAAGTAAAATGTGCACTACCAGAGGGTCGAATGGCGCGAACCATAGATGCATCTATTAACCTGCCGAGGCGATCGGCCCGCTCCCATGAGAGTAGTAGAAGGAAGTACCCCGCTCGCGAATCATACGTACGACGCGGTCAAATATAAATTTAAGAAATTTTTCCGCTCGCGAATCATACATGCGATGCGGTTACACGTAGATTTTCTTAAGTTAATATAAGGTCCCTCAATTCTTTTTGAAAATACTCAGTTTAATGGAAAGACTTAAATTTTTAAATTCCTCAATTAAAAATACTATTCAACACAATTATTACGCACCCTCAATCTTATTTCTTCTAAAAGCAAACAATAACATAAATCAACAAGGCATGATTTAGCCTAAGACTACCCAGACATAGGCATAATAGTAGCTACGCACGGACTCTCGTCACCTCGTGCATACGTAGCTCCCAAAAATAGGAGCACATATTTAATTATTTCAGCTATGGGGTTAATTCCCTCTTAAAAGGTTAGAAAGGAGACTCATCTCGCTCTGAAGTTCCATAACCGGCTTCCAAGCCCTTCCGACGACTCAAACCGATGCTCGACGCTCCAAAACTACCCAATAATTATGCAAACCCATAATATACGCTCAATTACTCATTATAATCTAATTATAGCAATTTCTAACCCCCGATCGAAAAGTCGATAAAAATCACCCTCAAGCCCACGTTCCCGGATTACGAAATTTTTCGAAGATAAATTTTACCCATAACCTCACGAACTCAAATAGATAATTTACTCTCAATTTCATGTCCAAAATCGTGGTCAAAATCCAAGAATACCAATTTTCTAGGTTTTTCTTCAAACCCCAAATTTTCTACTAATTCCATGTTAAAACCTATACATAATCGATGTATTTAACTCAAAACTAGTATAAACTACTTACCTCATGCTTGGTGGTAAAAATGGCACTCCCAAGTTGCTCCAAACTGGCTCCCATGGAGTAAATGGGGTTGAAATGAGCCAAACCCTCATTTTTAAAAGAACACACTGCCCAGCCTGATTTTCGCACCTGCGGTCACTTGACCGCTTTTGCGGTTCCGCAGGTGCGGCCCCAACTAACGCTTCTGCGGTCATTCACCAGGCCCCTTAACTCCGCATTTGCGGCTCCACGAACGCAGGTGCGGTCCCGCTTCTGCGGACTTTGACCGCATCTGCGGTCCACTCTTTCCCCAGCAAAAATCTGCTTCTGCGAGTCATTTCCCGCTCATGCAGGCCCGCACATACGGTGCTCTTCACGCAGGTGCATTACACCAGAAGCCCAGCTGCTTTAGCCCTTCCTCAAATTCTATTTTCAATCTGTTAACCACCCGGAATCCACCCGAAGCCCCCGGGACCCCGTCCAATCATACCAACCAGTCCCAAAACATAATGCGGACCTGCTCGAGCCTCAAATCACATCAAACATCGTCAAAATCAGGAATCACACCCCAATTCGAGCTTTATGAACTTTAGAACTTCAAACTCCTACATTCGATGCCGAAACCTCTCAAATTACGTCCGATTGACCTCAAATTTTGCACATAGGTCATATTCGACATTACGGACCTACTCCAACTTCCAGAAAATGACCTACGGACCTCCAAATCCACTTCCGGTCGCGCTCCCAATACCAGAATTACCATACGGAGCTATTCCCAAACTCCGAATCCCAAACGGACATCGATAGCATTGAAATGCACTGCAACCCAAATTTATGAAATTCTTCCAAAATGCTAACTTCCACAATAGGCGCCGAAACGCTCCCGGGTCATCCAAAACTCGATCCGGGCATACGCCCAAGTCCGAAATCATCATACGAACCTGCTGAAGTATTTAACCCATTATTCCAAGGTCGTTTACTCAAAAGTTCAATCTTAGCAAATTCTTCCAATTTAAAATTTCGAAATGAGAATTCTCTTTCCAAATCAACCCCGAACTTCCTGGAATGCAATTCTCACCATGCGTGCAAGTCATAATACCTGTACTGAAGCTACTCATGGCCTCAAACTGCCGAACGACACGCTTTAGCTCAAAATGACCGGTCGGGTCGTTACACATTACAACGTATATACATTCGTCACCTTGCATATGCGCCATCCCCACACATAAATCAAGTAGAAAATAGACCAATCAAGTCCTAATTCTCTCAAGTCAACGTTAAACACGACATTTACCTCTTTACGGAATCAAGTCAATAATCAACCACGACTTTTCCTTTAGAATAAGCCTTCAAACCAATCGAATCTAGCCAAATATAGTTCAAACAATTCAAAACAAGCTTTAGAAACTACCCATGAGTGAAAAAGATTAAATCTTTAACTAAACTAAAAAAGTCAACAAAAGTCAACTCTAGGCCCGCATGGTCAAAATCCGAGATTTAGACCAAATTTTGATTACCCATTCACCGCCAAAGACGATTATGTGATTTGTTTCGTTCCCAATTCGAGGTCTATATCACAATTTTACCATTTTCCTAAATTCAACCAAAAACTCCCAATTTCTACTTTGAAATCACTAAATTTAAGGTTAAAAATCAATGGATGATTATGGAAATACATCAAAACTAGTAGAAAAGTACTAACCAATGAAGTTGAGATGAAAATATCTGCAAACCTCTCTCTAGTCCGAGCTCTAGGTTCCAAAAATGATGAAAAATAATGAAATCCCGACTTTCAACTTTTATTTAACTCGGCGTCAGGTGTTCTTCGTGATCGCAAAGCACTGAACACCAGCAGAAAAAACCAGTAAGTCAATAAGGCTAAAAATGGTCCGAAATCGATCTGAAACAACCGAGCCACACCCCACCCAGGCTCCAATCCAAACATGCGCACAAGTGTAATAACATAATATAAACTCACTCTCTACCTCAAATTATCAAAATAACATGAAATAACAAGAATCTATCATCAAAACTTATGATTTCAACTTGAAAACTAATTTTTCACAATCTTTCACATAATACGCTAAAACGCGCTCGGGCCACCTCGGACCCCAATAAAATATGCATAAAAGTTCAAAAACATCATACGAACCAACCGGAATCGTCAAAATACCGTTCCGAGATCGTTTACCACAAACGTTAACCGTGGTCAACTCTAGCCTAATTTTAAGTTAAGAATCACTTTTTTCTTCAAATATTTACGTAAAAGCTATCTGAAAAATGATACGAACCACGCACATAAATCAATAAATATCGAATGAAGCTATGAGAGGTCTCGAAACATAGAAATTAGGGCTAGTACTCAAAATGACCTATCGGATCGTCACACCTCTATAAACTAACGCACAACTGGTACTGAATCTATGGAAGGAACCTCCGCACTCAAACCACGAACAAAGGCTAAATAAGCTAGACATCCCTTCTCGACCATACGTCGAGCATTCACATAAGAAATAACCCTACTGGTAGAATGGCCAGGAGCCCCTCCCCACTCTAGGCAACCCCGGCATGGCTAAGGTCACCGTATTGGCGTGACAATACAATATAGCATGATAAGGTGACATCCAATCCATGCCTAAAATAACATTAAAGTCTGCCATATCAAGAAGTAAGAGGTCTACACCAGTCTAAAGACTCCCAATAGTAATCCCACACGAGCGATAGACACGATCTACAACAATAGAATCTCTCACAGGTGTGGACACGTAGGAATAAGTAGAGACCGAATCAAATAGAACTGAAACATCTCTATGGAAAACTGGGACAATACCTGTGATAACTCTATCAGATGACTCGGCTTCAGGTCTAGCTGGGAAAGCATAAAATTGGGGCTGGGGCCTACCACTCTGCCTACATCTCTGGGATGGCCTCTAGCTGGCTGGCCTCCATCTCTAACGGCCTAAACTCCACCTCTAATAGCCTGACCTCCACCTCTGTTTGCCTGGCCCCTGCCTTTAGCTGGCTGAGCGGGCGGTGGATCAACTGATGCCGGAATCATGGCATGAGAACCCTGCTACTGCACGCCGCCCTAAGATCCGGGGCAAAATCTAGCAAGGTGCCTCAGATCCCCACAAGTATAACAGGCCCTCGGCTGCTATGACAGCTGACCCTGGAACTGGCCCTCTAGACCAAGGTAACTACTCTAATAACTCTGGATCGGAGGTGCACTAATAGGAGTTGGTGATGCACTGTAGGCTAGTTGCTCAAGATGAGACACATAAGGACCCTAACTACCCGAAGCACCGTGGGATGCTTGAAGCGCTTGCTGAAACGGCCTGGGAGGATGACCTTTACCAAAAGTACCCCTGCCTCCAGACGAGGCACCATTGAAACCATCAAAATAACGAGGCCTCTTATCAGACAGCGCCCCGATCTCCTGACCACGAACCATCTCGATCCATTAGGCAATATCTACGGCCTTCTGAAAAGTAATATCATCTCTAGTCTCCTTAGGCATGTGTATCCTGATAGTGAAAGTGAGCCCATCAATAATCTCCTCACTCTCTCCCTCTTAGTAGGGAGCAAGATAATATCATGGCGAGCTAGGTCCACAAATCGAGTCTCGTACTGGGTAACAGTCATACTACCCTGCTGAAGACGCTTAAACTGCCTGCGGTAATCCTCTCTCAAAGTGATAGGAATGAACTTCTCTAGAAATAGCTGTGAGAACTAATCCCACGTAAGTGCAGACGAACTAGCTGGTCTACTCAACATATAATCCTTCACCATCTCTTAATGGAACCCGTCATCTGAAACACTGCAAATCGACCCTATTGGTCTCAACTATACCCATGTTCCACAACACCTCATGGCAGCAGTCTAGATAATCCTGTGGGTCCTTATAAGGTGCACCACTGAAATTAACAAGAAATAGCTTGGTAAACATATCCAACCTCAACAAAGCCTCATTAGACATAGCAGGCCTATCACCGATATATGCCGCAATAACTAGCTGAACCACCCCAACTGGCGGGGCTGCTAGAGTCTAATACCGGGGGGCTGCCTGCTCCGAGGTGTGAGTAGAAGGAGTCTCTGCTCCTCCCCCAGCCCGAAAGATGGCTGGTGCCACCAGCAATGTACTGGCCTGGGCCACACTCTTTATAAGCCCCAATAAACGGACTAGAGCGTCCTGAAGCACTAGAATGACTATGAACCTCTCCGGGACCTGAGCTGGTCCGATGGGTACCATCTGAGCAAGAACCTCCTATTCGTGATCAATCTAAGACTCCATTACGGGTGCTGTTGCTCGAGCTCTGCCTCTGGTCGTAGCTACAACTAGGGGCTCCGGCTCTTGTCCGGGTACAGATGTTGTGCGTGTTCTCGCCATCTGTGAGAGAACAAGAATATAATGGTTCAATCATCAATGGTAGAATAAAATCACACGATAGAGAAGGAAAGAAGTGAAATTGTTCCTAAACTCCATAGCCTCTAGAAGATATGTACAGACGTCTCCGTACCGATCCTCGAGACTCTATTAATCTTGCTCATGACTGTAGAGACCTAGGCAACCTAATGCTCCGATACCAACTTGTCACGACTCAAAATCCCAACCTCGGGGTCGTGATAGCGCCTAACATCCCCTTGCTAGGCAAGCCGACGTGAGATAGTTAAATAGCCAAATTTTAATAGTTTAAACAAAATGATGATAAATAACAAAAGATAGGAACTCAATCTAATACGATACCAGCATAAGTCATGTAATAATATCTACCCCCAAAGATCCGGAGTCACGAGTACATGAGCAACTAGAAATTCTACAAACAGTCTGAAATAAATACAATTGTTTCGAAGGAAATGATTAGTAAAAGAGGGAAGAGGAAGGGGACTTCAAGGTCTGTGGACGCAGGCAGATCTGCCTCAATTCTCCGTATGAAACGATCCAAGCTGACGCACCTCACTCACTGCTGGGACCAATACCAAAATCATCAAAAGAAGTGCAGAAGTGTAGTATGAGTACAACCGACCCAATGTACTCCGTAAGTGTCGAGCCTAACCTCGACGAGGTTATGATGTTTTATACGTCAATACCACACAAGAGGGGGGGGGGGTGATTTGTGTGGTACCCAATTTTGCGCTCTAGAAGAACCTGGTTTTCTAGGTATACTAACTCTACTATTTGCGGAATAATAAGTACATAAAATAAAGAACACAGAGATTTTTACGTGGAAAACGCCTGGCTCAAAAGGTGAAAAAAACCACGACCTACTACTCAGTAGGATTTTCCCAAACTTCCACTAAAATCACTGAGCCAAAACAGCATTTACAAAACTCTTTGTAAACCTAAGGATTAACTTTAATCCCGTTGTAGCACACAGCCTCAACTGTTGCGACAACTTCAAGTTAGCATATAACTTGAACACTCTAAGTACCTAATACAAATGCTTCTATGAAAGCTGAAAGGTACAAGTTTAAATCACCTACTACAATTGAACTAGAAGTAAAGAAAGACACAATGGAATTGGTTCTTCTATTTCGTCCAAGTAGCTTCAGGAATGCACACTCAAATCTTCACATAAATTGCTTGCAAAATTGCCTCGCTCTTTTGCTCTCAATTTAGTGTTACTTCTGCATTTGTGCAATACCTGTAAAAGAGAACAATCACTGTTATTTAATGAGTTAGTAATTAGAGTTTGATTAAGACTCAATTGTTGATCTTCCATCGAGGTTGAGTCCTTAAACAACACAAACTCCAACACTATCTTTTATCCGGATTGTGTTCTCTTCACATAAGGAGACTTTCTCCCCTTATCCAATATGCAACCTTTTCGATCAGATTCAGGAGATATTGCTGCTTGATCAATGAGACTATCTCCTTCACGTGCATCTCACATGCGTAGATTAATCATCACTGTGCTTCACATGTTGGACCTGGTCCATGACTGAGTTCATTTGTCATTCTTCAGAACTTCACCTGTTCTTGGGCCAACAAATTCCCCCTTTTTGATGATGACAAACTCTGTGCTTTTTACTGATCAAAAGACCTGTAAGAACTTAGCTTAACCAACACTAGATATACTTTTCATCAAAGACCAAGTTAATTAGGTTATAAATATCAGTTATTCAGAATAATGTATAAAGCACAATATCTTCCCCCTTTTGGCATCATTGAAAAGTTGCATACTTAATGTGAATCCCAGATTTTAAAAAGTACTCATGGCCACTGGGCAACTGCAAGTGAAAACATGGTACAATTATCAATAATCAACAAACATATTTAAACTATTAAGATTAGAATCATCATTGAACAAGAGAAAACAGTTGTTGTCATTGATCATGATATGTTATCATTAACAGTCCACAAAAAGAAAGAGAAACCTTCAAAATATGAGCAAAAAAAACAGAAAAATCCCTAATCCGGATCACTGGGGTTCACTGGAGTTACTAGACTGGTTCAGAAGACAAGTGCTAGGAGACCTAAGGCTTGGAGGAACTAGAGGGTTGAGTCTGGAGAAGGTTCAGCATATTCTGGAGGATTCCATCACTCTTCTCCTTTTCTTTTACTAGCTCAATTTTAAGGCCATCCCTCTCAGTTTCCAATTCAGCCACACGAGCCTTGAGCCTAGCAATCTCAGCATCTTTAGTTCCACATTCCTGAACCAAAGTCCTAACCTTGCTTTTGATAGGTGTTTTCAGAGATGAACCAGGTTCAACTGGGATGGCATTGACTGGATAGTCACAAGCCAGAAGAGTCTTAATACCAAAATGTTCCTTGCTTGATGCCATTTCCCATTTCTTCAAAGGCACATTCAGCCTATCCAGAACTGTGGTCAGTATGAAGCTATATGGAGTAGCATGAGCCTTGGAGCCATTGATGACCCTGTCTAGCAACTTGACAATGAGGGCAGGCCAGTTGATTTGCTTTCCTCTCTCAAGGCACTCCATGAGAACCAGGTCCATGTAGTTTGCAGTATGTCTTCTCTCTTGTCTGGGCAGTAGGCACTTGTTGACAAACTCAAACACAACCTTGTGTTCAGGCCTCATCTCACTTTTCTGCACAGCCCTGGCTTCATTCATATCCTCAGAATCACAGAACCTCTTGGTGATCTCAAGGGCAGTAGGTAAGGAGTCCAGGAATGGCCACCTTTGCCTAGTGTAGTCATCAAACCCTTCAGAGGGTATCAGAATTTCTCCCAACTTCTCAGCATCAAACTGCACTGAGACTCCCTTTACCAAGCTACTGACAACCCCATCTTTTACAGCAGCATTAGCCATGAACTCAATTAGTTCATTCCTGGATAGTTTCCCATCCATCTGAAGGACCATGTCCTTCCAACCTTGAGCAGCTAAAGAGTCAATCAACCTCATCATCCCTGGCTCAACCAGGTCCTTCAACAATCTTCCTTTCAGAATTTTTCTCCTGCCAAAGATGGCAAACTTATCCTGTTCCTTCTCAGATTCCACTTCTTCTTCTTCTCCACTCCACTCTTCATCATCTGAAACTTTTGCTTGTTTTGCTTTTACTGCAGACCTTGTCCTCTTGGCTAATGAGGGTTCAGCAGACACAAGCACAGAAGAAGACTTCTTGGAAGAAGTCTTGGACCTTTTAGGTTTTGGTGTAGGAACCTCCACTGTTGTACCCCTTTCTTGATGGACCAGTTCCATCTCCTCTTCCTCTACAACCTCAGAGGATTCTGCAACCTTTGCTTTTCCCTTCTCCATTCTCTTTTTCTTGCTTTCTTCTAGAGCTTTTTGTAAGTCAGCTTCACTTTGTTTTACCCTGCTTCTTGTGGCTCTTCCCTTAGGCACTGAAGGGGCATTAAGTTTTGGGGATGAAGTCTTTCTTTTCTTGGATGGCTTGGGAACAGTTGGGGCCTTTTGTGAGGTAGCTTTGCGTTTCTTTGGGTCATAACTTGCCCCAACCCTTTTCAGAAGGTCAGCCAGAGTTTCCTCAGCAGATGAACCAGGTTCATCTCTTTGTTTGCTTAGATGAACCAATCCTTCAGTTGCTTCCCCAGAACCACTTCCCCCTGACTTTATGCCACTCTCTTCTGCAACCCCACATATAGCAAGAACTGCTCCTTTCCCTTTTCCCCTCTCTTCACCACATGCACCCTCTCTCTCATTTTCTTTTTCTGATTTCTTTTTGCCTCCACTCCTACGCATCTCAGGCAACTCAACATTTCTAATGGGGCCAACCAGCACAAACCTAGTTTCTTGGTTTTCAACCACAGAAGAACTTACCTCAGCAGGGGTTTCTTGAGTTTTCTCAGTGTCAGAAGACCCATGTCCTTCACCTTCACTCGCAGATTGAAAGGATTCGGACTCAAAACTGGAGTCAGACTCTTTAGCTGGGCTTTCTTTCACTTGACTAGCTTTCAACCTTTCACTTAACACCTTTCTCAGAGCACCAGATGCTACAGTTTTTCGAGCCAACATCTTCTGCCTTCGAAGCCTGGGTTTTGGGGATTCACTAAGAGGAGTAACTGAGGATGAATTTGAGGGAGATGGTGGTGGAGGAGAATCAGGATGATCTTGTGGGTTAGACATTTTTGTTCGTTTCTTGAGTTGATTTGGGAATTTTGGAGAAAAGAGCAATTGGAGTTGGAGAAATATTTTTGACGGTTTCTTAGAGTAATGAAGAAGATTAGAGATGTGATGTGTATTTAAAGAGAATTGGACAGTAATACAGTAACGATAGCTTTTCAGGGGTCAATTAGAAGTCTAATCAAACTGTAATTCCAGACTTTTAATGATTATTTGGCTTCCCAAGATATTAGGCAAAAATCACGGTTTTAGAGTTCTAAATGGACGAAACTGGTTCAATGCCTCAACGGATAGAATTTTCTAGGAATTTGGAAAGTATAGGACTTCTGCTCATGAATGAATTGTTAATCTTTCTAATTATGCAAAGTATTGAAAACATACCTGAGCTTTCATATGAACTCATACTGATGAACCAGGTTCTTCATATAGAATCCTCTTGAACATGCCTCAAATATCATAATAGAAAAAAACTTTGTAAGAGATCAGTGAATCATATATACACATGTCACAGGAGTATACTAATTAAAGTATGAAGCTGAGCAAAAATTAATCTAGATATTTACAAAAGTTTAGAATTTCTAGCCAAATTTTTTTTTCATTTTTTTCAATAATTTTTTTTTCATTGTGCATTCTGAACTGGACCTATTAGGTGATCTTAATCATCCCTAATTCCAACCTGTTCCTCTCAAAGTTTTCTCTACTTAGTGCTTTAGTGAAGATGTCAGCAATTTGTTTATCAGTAGCACAGAATTCTATGGAGATCAATCCTTTCTCATAGTTATCTCTTAAGAAGTGGTGCCTAACATCTATATGCTTAGTCCTCTTGTGATGAACAGGGTTCTTTGTTATACTTATAGCACTAGTGTTATCACATAATATAGGAGTGCAACCAACTTCAATACTAAAATCTACCAGCTGCTGTTTGATCCATAGCAATTGAGCACAACAAGAAGCAGCAGCAACATATTCAGCTTCAGCAGTTGACAAGGCCACTGAATTTTACTTTTTTGTAGCACATAACACAAGACATGAACCACGGAAGTGTGCCATACCTGAGGTGCTCTTCCTATCCACTAGAAAACCTGCATAATTAGCATCAGCATATCCTACTAGATTGAAATGGCTACCTTTGGGATACCAAAGACACAAATTAGTGGTGCCTTTCAAATATCTTAGTATCATCTTGACAACGGACAAGTGAGACTCTTTAGGATTAGCCTGAAAGCGAGCACAAAGCCCTACACTGAAAACAATATCAGGTCTACTAGCAGTAAGATACAAGAGTGAACCAATCATACCCCTATACAACTTTTGATCAATTGATGAACCAGGTTCATCAACATCTAATTTAGTGGCACTTGCAATGGGTGTGTCTATTTCTTTAGTTTCTTCCATTTTAAACTTTTTGATTAGCTCCTTTGCATACTTCTGCTGATGGATTATGGTTTCATTTGGACTTTGTTTGATCTGTAAGCCTAAGAAGAAGTTAAGTTCACCCATCATGCTCATTTCAAACTCACTCCCCATTAGTTTTGCAAAGTCCTTACTTAGATTATCAGTAGTGGCCCCAAAGATTATGTCATCAACATAAATTTGTACCACAAGGAGATCCTTACCTTTTTCCCTTAAGAATAAGGTACTATCAATTTTACCTCTTTTGTATCCATGTTCAAGCAGGAATTTGGATTGTCGTTCATACCATGCTCTTGGGGCCTGCTTAAGTCCATAGAGAGCCTTGTCTAGCTTGTACACATGCTCAGGACATTCCTTGTTTTCAAACCCTGGAGGTTGTTTCACAAACACTTCTTCTTTCAGGTAGCCATTTAGGAAGGCACTTATGACATCCATCTTATGAAGAGTGAATTTCATATGTGCTGCAAAGGCTATGAGAAGTCTGATTGCCTCTAGTCTTGCAACTGGAGCAAAGGTCTCATCATAATCTATGCCCTCCTCTTGGCTGTAACCTTGGACCACCAGTCTTGCCTTGTTTCTTGTAACAGTTTCATCTTCATCAAGTTTGTTCCTAAAGACCCATTTTGTACCAATAACTGATCTATCTTTGGGCCTTGGAACTAGATGCCAACTTGACTTCTCTAAAATTGATTGAGTTCATCTTGCATTGCATTGACCCAATCTGCATCGTGCAAAGCCTCAACACCATTTTTAGGTTCAATAAGAGATAAAAATGCATTAAAAGCACACAGATTCTTTAATTGTGATCTAGTTTTAACTCCAGATGTTGGATCAGTGATAATGTTCTCAATGGGATGAGAACTTTGATACTCTTGAGGTGTCACAACCAACTAGTTTCTGCTAGATGTTTCTCCCATGTTCTGTTGCTGAGGAACAGGGTCATGAACAGGTTCCTTTAAGGGACTTATTTCAATTCCTCTTTGATTAGTTTCCCCTGTCAGGTTGCCCTAGATGGAAGAACCTGTTCCATCACCTATTCCTTCTGTTGGTGCCACTTTGACTTGTGCTGAGGCTTCAGTCAAGTCCTTTACCAATCCAATGGCTTCATCTTCATGTTCCTGTCTCTCAGAAAGAATGTTAGTTTCATCAAATACTACATGTACACTTTCTTCTACACACAAAGTTCTTTTATTAAACACTTTATATGCTTTGCTATGTGAAGAGTATCCCAAGAATACTCCCTCATCACTTCTGGGATCAAACTTACCTAGGGAGTCCTTTCCATTATTGTGCACAAAGCACTTACATCCAAATGCCCTAAGATGGGATATATTAGGTTTTCTCCCTTTAAGTAACTCATAGGGAGTCTTCTCTACAAGAGGTCTAGTCATGCATCTATTGATAATGTAACATGCAGTGTTTACAGCCTCTGCCCAGAAGCTATGAGGCAGCTTACTAGAAAGAAGCATAGTCCTAGCCATGTCTTCAAGAGTCCTGTTCTTTCTTTCAACTACTCCATTTTGTTGAGGAGTCCTAGGGGCAGAGAAATTATGATCTATGCCATTTTCATCACAGAATTCAGCAAACTTAGAATTTTCAAATTTAGTTCCATGATCAGACCTAATGGATGCAAGTTGATTTCCTAATTGTTTCTGAGTTTTTGTAACAAATGCAGTAAACATGTCAAATGCTTCATCTTTAGATGTTAGAAATAGAACCCAGGTAAATCTAGAATAATCATCAACAAGCACCATTACATATTTCTTTCCACCTCTGCTCATGGTTCTCATTGGTCCACAGAGATCCATATGGACCAGTTCCAACGACTTGGTTGTGCTTACCATTTTCTTTCTTTTGAAGGATGACTTTACCTGCTTCCCCCTTGCACATGCCTCACAAACTTTGTCTTCCTTGAACTTGATGTTGGGTAACCCTATCACCAAGTCCTTGGAGACTAATTTGTTTAACTGATTAAGACTGGCATGACCAAGTCTTTTGTGCCATAGGAGGGGATCATTATCCAACACACTTAGGCAGGTTAGTTCATTTTCAGAAAGAGTTGACAAATCTACAAGATAAATATTGTTAACTCTTTTTCCATGCAAAACAATCTTGTCAGTGGTAAGGTTAATCACAGAGCATTTAGTAGAGGTGAATGTTACAAGGTTACCTCTGTCACACAGTTGTGACACACTGATCAGGCTGTATTTCAAGCCATCTATCAAGTATACATTCTCTATGGAGTGAGAGTCTGTCTTTCCTACCTTTCCAACCCCAATAATCTCACCTTTATTCCCATTTCCAAAGGAGACATTACCTCCCTTTAGGTCCTCAAGTGAAAGGAACTGATTCTTGCTTCCAGTCATGTGTTTTGAGCATTCACTATCCATGTACCATATTTGGTTACTTCCCTTCACTTGGACCTGCAAAAAGGAATCAGGGGTTAGTCTTAGGAACCCAAACTAGTTTGGGTCCCATTCTATAGGCAAAGGGATAAATCAGATTCCTTCTAGCCCACCCAGGCAGCCTATTTTTTTCTTGAACAAAAGTTTTTTTCTTTTGACAGGCCTTTTCTTTTGCATTACATTCATTTTTGTAATGGCCAGTCTTGCCACAGTGTGTGCAGATTTTGTTCTCAGGAAGAGTGAGGTACTTGTTATTAGGATCCCACTTAGGTGCTTGAGTCCCATAACCAAGTCCTCTTTTGTTGCTACTGTGATGTTCTTGTAGCCAGGAGAGTGCATCAGAAGCCTTGTTCCATTTGCAAGTTCTGTCTAGTTCATGTTTTTACCTTCCCTAGATCTTCTTTTAGTATTCTTATCTGCTCATCTTTTCTGTACAGCTCATCCTTCATTTTTCCTAAGTTTTCTTTTAGGGTGAGATGTATGTGATCATCTTTCTTCTTTTCTGCTCCTAATTTCAATTTTAAGTTCTCAGACCTAAGTTCTAGGACATTAGTGTCAAGTTCAAGAATCTGGTTCTTCAACTCAGCATTTTTACTTTCACTCTCATTAGCCCTAGACTCTAGATTTTTGCACTTGGCTTTTAGGATCACACATTCCCTAGACAGTTCTTCCTTCTCATTGTTAATTATCTCAGACTCATCAATGAAGTCTAGCAGTAGCTCAGACAGCCTTTCTTTAGACAGGAATTTAATCTTGTCCTTGAGATGAAGAATACTTACCTCTTGTTCATCATCTGATTCTCCAATGGCCATAAGCGCTTGTTCATCTCCAACTTCATCTTCTGAGTCCTCATCTGATGTTTCTCCCCAGGCAGCAACCATAGCCTTTGTTGAACCTTTGTTCCTTTTTGGTTGAACCTGTTCCTTCTTCCTGTTCCTTCGTTCAGCCCTTTCCTTTTTCCACTCAATTTCCCATTGAGGAGAATTCTTGATCAAGTGATCAGTCTTGCCACACTTGTAGCAACCCTCATTGGTCTGTTTCTCAGGAGCCCTTGGTTTGTTGAAGGTTGTGCCTCTTGAAGACCCCTTTCCTCTCATCAGGTACCTTTTGAAATCTCTTGTGATCATAGCCATTTCATCATCCTCCAGATCTGAACCTTCAGCAATTCTGAGAGCCAGAATCCTTTCCTTCTTGGGTGCATCCATTTTCATGGTTTGCCTTCTCAGTTCATAGGCAGTAAGGTTTCCAATTAGTTCATCCAGCTTGAGAGTAGCAATATTCTGTGATTCTTGGATAGCAGTAATTTTGCTTTCCCAAGAGACTGGCAGAACCCTTGTTAAAATCTTCTCAACTTTGTCTTCTTCAAGGATAATACTTCCAAGAGACTTAAGTTCATTTGTCAGTGTGGTGAACCTTGTATACATCTCTTGGATGGTTTCTCCTTCCTTCATGGTGAAATTCTCATATTGAGAATACAACAGTGTTCCTCTGGATCTCTTCACTTGAGGTGTTCCTTCATGAGCCACTTCCAAAGTATCCCATGTTTCCTTAGCAGTGGTACAGCTTTGAATTCTACTGTACTCATCTGGACCTAGTCCACACACAAGCCATTTCATGGCCTTGGCATTTTTCTCCCACTTTTTCAGGTCATCAGCAGTGCAATCAGCTCTTGTCTTTGGCACATCAACTCCTTCAGTATTCTTCTTTGTGGTTGCTAGGGGACCATCAGTGACTATGTCCCAGAGTTCATAGTCTTCCCCTATGATGTGATCCCTCATCCTGTTCTTCCACCAAGAATAGTACTGACCATTGAAGAGTGGAGGCCTAGCAGTGGATTGCCCTTCCCAGTTCCCAGGTGGTGCACTTATGTTGATCTTTTCCTAAGGTGTTAGCCTCTTCAAGGATAACTTGCTCTGATACCAATTTATGTTTTATACGTCAATACCACACAAGAGGGGGTGTGTGATTTGTGTGGTACCCAATTTGCACTCTAGAAGAACCTGGTTCTTCTAGGTATACTAACTCTACTGTTTGCGGAATAATAAGTACATAAAATAAAGAACACAAAGATTTTTACGTGGAAAACACCTGGCTCAAAAGGTGAAAAAAACCACGACCTACTACTCAGTAGGATTTTCCCAAACTTCCACTAAAATCACTGAGCCAAAATAGCATTTACAAAACTCTTTATAAACCTAAGGATTAACTCTAATCCTGTTGTAGCACACAACCTCAACTATTGCGACAACTTCAAGTTAGCATATAACTTGAACACTCTAAGTACCTAATACAAATGCTTCTATGAAAGCTGAAAGGTACAAGTTTAAATCACCTACTACAATTGAACTAGAAATAAAGAAAGACACAATGGAATTGGTTCTTCTATCTCGTCCAAGTAGCTTCAGGAATGCACACTCAAATCTTCACATAAATTGCTTGCAAAATTGCCTCGCTCTTTTGCTCTCAATTTAGTGTTACTTCCGCGTTTGTGCAATACCTGTAGAAGAGAACAATCACTGTTATTTAATGAGTTAGTAATTAGAGTTTGATTAAGACTCAATTGCTGATCTTCCATCGAGGTTGAGTCCTTAAACAACACAAACTCCAACACTATCTTTTATCCGGATTGTGTTCTCTTCACATAAGGAGACTTTCTCCCCTTATCCAATATGCAACCTCTTCGATCAGATTCAGGAGATATTGCTGCTTGATCAAAGAGACTATCTCCTTCACATACATCTCACATGCGTAGATTGATCATCATTGTGCTTCACATGATGGACCTGTCCATGACTGAGTTCATTTGTCATTCTTCAAAACTTTACCTGTTCTTGGGCCAACAGGTTGTGATAGGACACCTACGTAAATAAACCTATACAAGTGTATATATATATATATATATATATATATATATATATATATATATATATATATATATATATATACATATATATATATATATATACGAGTAGTAACAAAAATAGAGATTACCAATGTGCAAACTGGGAAGGGACATGCGAAAGGGGAAGGATGCAATAACTACAACAGGAATAACATCATGTAACAACCAAATAAATCATCAACAATGAAGATAGATAAACCAATGATATACAAATGGAACGGCATCACCTTTTGTGCTTTCTCTCGATCTTACCATGTAACAATGAGTAAATGAAATAAATGGCCCGGGAATACCTTTCATGCTTTTACTCTCTTCCTCGCGATATAATGAATAGATGGTATAAATGGCACGACATCACCCTTCGTGATTTAACTCTCTTCCTCACTATGTATAAGTTAATAAATGAGATAAATGCAATAGCACGACATCACCCTTAGTGCTTTAACACTCTTCCTTACCATGTAATAAAGATAATAAAAATTCGGGAATTAAATAATGCGTAGATTTGTATTTAATGTCAATATGATGCTCAGGTACCAAACATCAACTTCCAAAATACTCAACAATTACTAAATAAGCAATAAGTACTAAAAGAATGATCAAATAAGTAATAACCTAACCTAAGCATGGATATCATAATTAAAGAGGCAATAAATCACAAGGGAACAAGTTTCATCTGCATGCTTTAACCCAACAATAATGCATAAGTATTCGTCACCTCACATATATGTTGTACTCACACATTAAACACATAACAAATAGGCAAACAAGTCCTAATCTCTCAAGTCAAGGTTAAATACGATACTTACCTCGCTCCGCAATCAAATCAAAGCTCAACTGGGGCCTTTCCTCTAAAATTCGCCTCCAAACAAATCGAATCTATCCAAATATCGTTCAAACAATTCAAAATAAGCTTTAGAAACTACGCATGAGTGAAAAAGATTCAATCTCTAATGATTTCGGAACAAGTCAACCCCGAGCCCGCTTGGTCAAAACCCCAGACTCAAACCAAAATCCAATCACCCATTCACCAATGAGCCCGATTATGTAATTAGTTTCGAAATCCGACCTCAATTCGAGATCTAAATCTAAATTTTACAACAAAAAAAAAAGAAGCTCCAATTTTACCCGAAACCCTAATTTTCTACCATGAAAGAGCATAAATTAAGGTTGTCAATGTGTGCTGATGAAAATGGAATAAAACAAGTTAAAGTATACTAACCTATGAAATGGTGATGAAATTTCTCTTCAAAATCGCCTCTAGGCCGAGCTCTAATAAGAAGATGGTAAAAAATTGGTGAAATCCCGTATTTGTGACATTTTAAATCACTGGCGTCAGGTCTTCATCGCGTTCGATAGCAAAGCGCTACGTCCCAAATGGCCTTCGCGTTCACGAGATGTTCTTTGCGTTCGCGATGGCTCTTCCCCCTTGCCATCGCGATCGCAACCCAATGATCGTGTTCGCGTAGAACACTAGCCCAGCTGACCCCAGAATCCCACAATGCTTCGCATTCCCAGAGGAACAGTCGCGTTCGTGAAGGCCAAGCCCCCCTCCACTTCGTGTTCGCGAAGAGCAACTCTTCCCCAGTCCCAATTTCCCTTCGCGATCGCAAGAGTAGTTTCACAATCGCGAAGCACAAATTCTCAGGCACAAGATATCAGCAAAAACCAGCATTCTTCTAAGTCTGAAATGGTCTGTAGCCTATTCAAAACTCACCCGAGCCCCTCGAGCTCCAAACTAAATATGCACACAAGTGTAATAATATCATACGAACTCACTCGCGTGATCAAAACTCCAAAATAACACGTAAAACTACGAATCGGACACCAAAACGAATGAAATTTTCAAAGAAACTTAAGAACTTTCAATTTAACAACTGGACGTCCGAATCACGTCAAACAAACTTCGTTTTGCACCAAATTTTGCAGACAAGTCATAAATACTGGAATGAACCTATGCCAAGTTACGGAACAGAAATCCGAACCCGGTAGCAACGAAGTCAACCTATGGCCAGACTTAGGAATTCTTTAAACCTTTTAATAGCTAGTTTTCAACAATTTACGTTAATTCAAGTTAGGGACTTCTGAATTCGATTACGGGGATATACCCAAGTTCCAAATCACGATACGGATCCACCAGGACCTTCAAAATACTAATCCGGGGCCGTCAAAATACTGATCCGGCTCCGTTTATACAAAATATTGACCGTAGTCAGCTCAAATGAATTTTAAGGCTAAATTTTACTTTTTCATAGATTTTTCACATAACATATTACGAAAAAAATACGGGTTGCGCACGCAAATTGAGGGAGGCTAAACAGAGCTATTTGGGGTCTCGGAACACAGAAATAAAGGGTAAAACTATAAATGACCTATCGGGTCATCACACGAGATTACACCCAAGATACCTCTTGAATCACCCAATTTGGCCTTAAAATGAGGGATAATGATGTTTTGAAGTTTAAAAGAAATCAGAAAATTTCAATGGAACTTTCGTAATTATTTACACCAGATAAAGATGACGACCAAGAGGAGGAAGATATTTCCCAATAGCGGTCCTCCAAAAAAAACCAGCAATAAGAAAATCTTCGTTTTAGTACCCCAAAACTCATTCGGAACCTCCTAGACACAAACCATATATGCATTTCAATCACAAAACACGCTACGAACCTGATCGCGCATTCAAAACACCGAAAGAGGCCATCTTGATCCGATATTGACCATGGTCAAATTTCAAATCCTTAACTATTTTCTCAACCAATGTTCCAAAATACACCCAGGACCCTCGGGACCCCATCTAATCTACCAACAAGTGTAATTATCCAAAACCTCATAATACCCATGGGAATATCACAACAAAGAATCGAGGCCCAAACTGAATATAATTTCTCTTTAAGTTGTTAAATCTTCATTCTTTCAGTAGAGTTTCTGAATCACACTTACACACTTCAGATTACTTTCAAATGTTGCACACAAGATCAATTCAACTATATAGACCTATCCAAAGTCTCGGAACGCCAATTGAAGTGCAATAACATCAAAGACAACTCGTGGTCAAACTTATGACTCTTAAGTTCTTCAAATTGCCAACTTTCGACAAACAAAATCACTCAAACAAAATTTAAACAATCCTACATAGAAAATGAGATGTATAATCTTGCGAATTTGACTATGTTATAACGTATAAGCTATAGGAGTAATCTTTATCTATATTTATATCTACTATCTATCTATCTGTCTACAGGGGCGTACGTAAAAAATTTTATATACGGTGTCGAAATTTTGATATAACTTTAATTATCATGCTTTTAGACAAGAAATAGTATTAGAGGGTGTAAAGTTTATAATCTTTTGTAAAGTTTATAAGGATATCTTAGTCATTAATTTAATAAAAGAACAACTTATCAGCACTTTTCTACCAAACACATCAACTGTTTATTATCAGTTACAACACGTCTATCCAAATACATAAATGATTATTTGAACCTTTGACTTCTTAGAGCAAATTCAAGCACATAACAAATAAACCAAGACACAATTTATGTAGTCAAGCTTTGAAGTCCCTACTTTATTTATATCATGGGGTTCTCCCAACATACATATCCAGTGTCACAACCCAAACCGATGGGCCGCGACAAGCACCCGATGCCATACTCGGCCCGAGCGTACCACTCTTTAACTGTAAACTCTGGAGGGATAACCCTTAACTTAGGCCGATGAGGCCATACTCTGAATCATCTTAAAATATCATCACTCTCATATGAGGGGTAAACATACTCAAAAGCTCATATATATATATATATATATATATATATATATATATATATATATATATATATATATATAAATAACTGTGCAGGCTGATGAGGCCGCCATGAACGTCTACTGATAGACCAAAATATACAGGACGCGTCTACAAGCCTCTAGAAATAACTGAACTATATCATGATCGGGATAGAGCCTCGACCTACCCATCAAACCTGTATATATAAAATAGTCTCCAAGGTATAGACCTGGTAACTCCGAGAAAATGGAGCGTACCAACAAAGCTGATGTTTGACTCCGTCTACTGGGAAGATCTATCCAGGTATCTATCAGGACCTGCAAGCATGAAATGCAACGTCCCCAGCAAAAGGGACGTCACTACGAAATAATGTACCGAGCATGTAAGGCAACGGAATAACTGAAAACTGAAACTGAACTGATAATATAATAACTGAAAGTAACTGAGAGTCAAAGATAATCTGAAGATATGCTTACTTGTTGATACTGAATCAACTCTCTCAATATAGTAAGTAAAATAGCTATCCGCCCCTATAAGGCTTGGTACATATATAACTGTTCTGCCGTAGTAGGCTCGCTCATAGGCGCTCGGCTATACTAGGCTCTGTATCTCGGCCATGCTGGGCTCGCTCATAGGTGCTCGGCCACAGTAGGCTCGGTATATAACTTACCATCTGATCAGAGGTTGCCTAATAGGGGCCTGCCCATCGATTATAGCTTGATGGTAATGAAAATATTATAATACTGTATATATAGGCTCTCTGCTCTCTTGACTGGAAGAAGAAAAATACTCAATTGAATATGATAATGGAGAATACTGTAACTTAAGAGACTTAAAAAATGTATATAAATTAAGGAATATGAATTTCTCTTTATGCCTCGTTATCAAACTTGTGTAATTACGAGATCATGCCAAAATGAACAAAGGGCTTAGTCTTAACATACCTGCATGATCTCTTCCTTATTACTCAACCAAGCTCAACACAACTTCTTGCATCTTGGACAGCAGCTACAACTCGAAGCCCAATCTCAACTTAGCTCACAATAGCCCTCAATCACACCACAACATCATAGAAGTATTTTCTTGTAGTCTTTAACAACTTTGATGAGGATTTGTGTTGATTTCTCTTCAGTTTAGTTCTTGGAACCTTGGACAAGTTCTTGGAGGGTTTGAGAGTGTTTTGTAGTAATTGATCTCTGGATATTGACGAAATATAATGGATAAATGCAAATTATAAGCCTACCGCTTCAATTCTCCAAGCAGGTGGGTAAGCTGCCTGCTTGGCAGCTTGAGCAGCGCCACTTCGGACACTTGTATCTCTCTACTCCGGTATCGTATTGACAAATGGTTTGCAGCATTGGAAACTAGACACATAGTGCTTTAATTTGATATAAAGATCTCCATGTAACTCTCAATATATTTGGAGAAATCTTCATCGCAACTTGGCCTATAAACCTGCCAGTTTCTCCAAAGTGGTGACCCTAGTTTAAAAATCCATATTTCTTTACCCCGATGTCATATGAATAAATTGTTTGGACCATCGGAAACTAGGTTCCAAGACCTTCATTTTGGTATGATATATGTCTCATGACACCCAAAAGCGTACGAATTTAATTTCTCAAAACGGCTCGTTGCAAGGCAAATCTTAACTCGATTTTTTCATAAGTTAAATCCAATTTTTCCCAAACTTTATATTTATGTCTAAACATCATATATAGTCATATTATGAATTTACACTCATTATATCATGATTAACAAGTCTCATATTCATTATACCTCACCTTAGGACGCACAGGGTGTAACACCAAACTTGTCGAAATTCGACAAAACTTATCTTCTTCAATTCGTTTAGCTTCTAAGCCTTCAAACCATCTTGGTACTTGTTATTCATGATCATAAATATTATTAACTTCCACAGTAACATGAATAACTTACTTTATAAATTTTTCAAAGATGCTTTCATTTTTGAGCTTACATCAATTGACTTACGACGTACTCTTAAGTACGAAAACATGGGGTGTCACTTTGTTCCTACTTATCCGTTTTCATACAGTGTTAATACATATATTTACTAAAAATTTTCGACGATACCGCTTCGGCAAGCATGCATCCAACCCCGTCTATATATATATATATTATTATTATTATTATTATTATTATTATTATAAAAACACAAATATTTTTACTAATGTTATGTGAAAAAGATACCCCTAAAATATTAACGGACTTTTTGGCCCCTCAATATCCTTTAACAATTAAAATAGCATACACCATTTAATGTTGGTGTCGGCATTTGCTTCGATTCTTCGAACCAACTTACATGGTATTATAATTATTATAGGAAAAAATCGAATTTCATTGTAAGTAGACTTCTGACAATTAATAGTCCTACTCAATTAAAACAATTGATATTGCTTCGTGTCTAGTACTCCTTATTGTAGTCATCTTATCTTCATTAAGGTTTAATTTGTGGTATGTGAATATAGTTTTGATTCCAGCAGGAGACTTTCATCGCACAACATAGAGGCTAAGTTGAATTCAAGGAAAATTTGGACCAGCCAAAAAAGAGATCAACTTTTGGTTATAACTTATAAGTATGTTTTGCTCATCGTAAGATAAGAATTATAAGCAAACGATTGAAGCAATTGGAGTACACTCTTTTAAGAAAAAATCATCTTGCTGGTGGGGGGTTGAGGCATCACCCCGACCCGTAGATCATCAAAGAGGAATACATGTGCAGAAGTAGTACGCTTCCTCTATTTTGTTCGCTTAATGACTTCATCTAGTGTTCATGTCGGGTTATTTCTTGCTACTACCAAGAAATTTGATGTATACTTTCTTCAAGAAAATTGATGTTATTCCAAATTTTGATTTTGCTATAGAATCTATATTGATAGGATATTAGAATCAACTCCAGATCAACTTCCACCAAGGTTGCTAATTCCAGGTTCTATGCTGATGTGAAAAGCATCCTCGATGTTACCTTTGGATGCTTTGGATCAGGTACTAGGAGCAAAGCAAGTTCTTTAGGACAACAAGCACTTCAAGTGCCGTCCGCATCAGCCCCTATTTTTAAATCTTCATCCTCAAAAGGAGCAAGATCTTCCACAAAAGCACTCGAAAGAGGAAGCGATGTCGCTGAAAATATTAGAAAAACTCTTGCGCTTGACCATTCCAGATCCTAGAACTTTGTTGTGAAGGAAGATGATGATACTTGAAGTGATGGATCCTCTCCACATACATCGCATAGCGTGAGCCAATCAAGGATCAATCTGTATAACAATCCATGCTACTCTCCATCGTCCACAACAATCATGCAAGCCATGGTGACAAACACTTCATCTGTGGAGGAGCAGTTGGCAAACTTGACGGAAGCAATCACTGGCTTGACCAAGTGTATACAAAATCAAGATGCTAGAATTGACAAGTTAACAGACAGGGTGGGAATCTTGATGGAAGAAGAATCCACCCATGCACCTGGCAAGCTCCCAGAGGTTCCCGAGAGTAGTTCTCCCCCAAGACAAGTAGCATCCGCTAAGGCTATCCCTGTCTCATCTGAAGGGATGATTCCAAACGATCAACTGAAGGAGTTCATTGAAGGAACTATTAAAAGCAAGTACGAAGTTGTTACCAGGTCCTCCCTTACATACACAAAGCCAAAGCAACACGTGGCACACTTCGTTGAGACTGTAGACATGTGATTTTTGACCCTCCCAAGATTTTTTATATTTTAGCATGTAAATATTTTGTCTAGGCCTAATATCACTATTTCAACTAATTTTGACTTTTTTACTTTATTTCGTCACAAAAAAATTAAAAATTACAAAAATATTTTAGTTTATGTATCTTTCATAAATTTAAATAAAAAATATACAAAAATAGTACCTTATTTTTATTTTTATATAATCTTGAAAACACAAAAATAGTTTCATGTTTTAATATAGTTTAGTTCAATTAATTAAAATTAGTTTTATATTTTTATATTATAAATTGTATATTTAGAAGGAAGAGTTAGTTTTGGGTTGGTTTATCCCATTTTAATCTTGTAGCCCATTTCTTTTTAGTTCGTGGCCCAATTTTAAGGCCCAATAATACCAAACCCATACCCCCTTAACCTGAAAACCCTTTCTATATAACCAAAAAATTAGCCTAAAATACCTAGACCCCTAGACCTAGCTATCAGCCGTTTTCCTATCTTCAGCACACCCCAACTTTCCCCTCATCTTCCTAATCAAGAGAGCTCTCATCTCTTTCAAGAGAGCAGCCGTTCAACACAACAGACACCTATCAGCAGCCATCTTCAGCACCTTTTTGTTCTTCATAGAAAAACGCTAGAAACCCAAAAAAAGAACCCTTCCCCCTTAACAAAAAAACAGCCGCAGCTGCTGACCCCATCGCTGCCACCAGCCATACCAAAGCTCGCCGGAAATCGGCCGTTCTTCACCTCACTGTCTCTTTCACTTTGAGAGCAACGATAGTCGGATTCCGAATCTGAGTCAAGTTCATATTCCGGGCCTCGCCAATTGTTTGATTTTTCGGTGAGGTTCAATCCGTCACCAGATCGAGGTTCCTGTCAATTATTCATTTCAATAGTGTCATTTCGGAATTCTGGTTCGTTTCAAGGAATCGAAATACAATAGCTAAGGTGTTTGGGGGTCGATTCAAAGGTTCCCGTTGAGCATTTTTCGATTTTGCTTTAAGGATAATTATGGTGAGGTCTCTGGGGTTTGTGATTGGGTCTAATAGCCTGTTTGGCCAAGCTTCTTTTTGGCCAAAAGTGCTTTTTTTTTTGCCAAAAAGTACTTTCGGCAAAAAATTGAGGTTTTTGGCCAAGCTTTTGGAAGGAAAAAAAGTGTTTTTGAGGAGAAGCAGAAAAAAGTAGCTTCTCTCCAAAATCACTTTTTTGAGAAGCACTTTTGAGAAAAATACACTTAGAAGCAGTTTTTTAAAGCTTGGCCAAACACTAATTGCTGCTCAGAAGTACTTTTCAAACTAATTAGCCAAACATAAACTGCTTCTCACCAAAAGTACTTTTGAGAAAAGCACTTTTGAAAAAAAACACTTCTCAAAATAAGCTGATTTTTGCAGCTTGGCCAAATGGGCTATAAGTTCATCACAGGAATAGGAGTACAATTTATCTCAATCCTTGGAATGTTCTTCCAGATGAGGTGAACTTTTTCATTCCCTGTTACTTCTCATTTGAGTTTAATCTACTTGTATAACTTTTTCTTCGCTTCTTCCTAACCATTCGTCTTATGCGATAGAAATAGGATAGTAAGTTTTTATATTTTGTCGAATTGATTTTGAAATCTATATGATATTTTGGCATATAAAAAGTAAAAGGTGGAGTACATTTTTGTGCAGTTCATAAATTTTTTAATATTTCTTGATTGTTATTGTATAAACTGAAATTTTTTTGCGGAGGAGAAAATTTCTTACAATACAGTCCTTTATTTAGTCATATGACTCACGATTTTCTTGATGAAATAGTGCTATCTTTATTCATTTCATTGTGGTAATTTCTATTAAGAACTCTGTTTGCTTGCATTTTTTCCCTTCAATTTGCATGAAACTCATGACACAATTATAAAGGGTAAGACAAGAATTCACATTATATAATGTGCTAATGAAAACTATACTCCACCAAAATATCTTCCCATATTTCTCATTTCATGTTAACATCATTTAGCTAAGATAATGAAGGTTTAACATAAATATTTGTTGAATTGGTAGATTGAGGCCGTGGAGTTGGGACTGAGACAGCAAATAAAGGTTTGGGTTTGTTTTGCTGTATTGACCCATAGAATAACGAAATTGGTTTGAGCAAATTTGGGTTGATGGCATTAACAAGAATTGAAAACTGTTTTTGGGCTATATGTTTAGTAGCTACATTGAATACGCTAGAATGTTTTAAGTGTCCTCTAGATTAATCAAACCATCGTGATTGTGTACATGTTAGCGTGACATAATTATGATTTTTAAAACAAAATCGGAGTATGCGTTCGCGCAACTTCGACTTAACATTCTTAATATTAATAAAGCGTTACTAATTGTGGACACGTTCACGTGACATAATTTTTGACGTGCCAAACGAACGGGTACACGTGCGCGTGACCTGTTTTAAGATAATTTCTTAATTAAAAAAAGGGGCAAACACACATAGGTTCTAAAATAAGTAATTAAACAATTCAACTAAGCCAAGTATGATCAAAGTGACTGTGCTAGAACCATGGAACTCGGGAGTGCCTAACACCTTCTCCCAGGTTAACAGAATTCCTTACCCGGATTTCTGTATTTCGCAGACATTAAAACAGCGTCAAATCTCCTCGATTCGGGATTCTAAACCGGTGACTTGGGGCACCATTAACTATCCCAAGTGGCGACTCTGATCTTAAATAATAAACCCGTTTCGATTGTCACTTAAATTGGAAAAACTCCCTTATATACCCTTTCCGGGGTAGGTAAAAAAGAGGTGTGACAGCTCTGGCGACTCTGCTGGGGAAAAGAACCCAGAACTTCTGGTTCAGGGTTCAAGAATTCGAGCATTTAATATGATTGTTGCTTGGCTTTGTTTATTGTTAACATTACCGTATTTTGTGAACCTAATGTGCTAATTGCTATTTATTTGCCATTTTATTGTTGCTTGAATTTTATTAAAATGCCTTCTTACGCCACACTTCTAAGTGTTCTAAAATTTGGTGCACACGTATGCATGGCCCACTTTCCGTTAGAAGTCATACAAATTAGAACGAGGCATGGGTCAGCAACAAGGCCGGGCAGACTTTCGTGCTCCCGGTACGTTGCCCCCACCTCGGCTCGAGCTGTCCGCTCGGGTAAGCCCAGTCTAGAACACAACCCCAGGTTCAAACCTAGAAGAACATAACCTCATGCCGGATCCCTAGTAGGAACGTTTGTTTGCATCACGTGCATTTGACTTAGGGGGCTCAACACAGGGGTTGGGTCCGTCTAGGACAGGTGTACCCAAAAATAAAAGACCATCCTGATGCATCCTATGTGCACATGTTGCATTTCTTCGACGGTAAAAGGGTCATTTGGCGGACCAATGATGGCTGAGGTAAAAGAGAAAGAAAAGAGGGTGAAGTGTGAAAATAAAGCAAGTAGGGCCCAGTTATGTTTTTCTTTCACATTTTTTTAAGAAAAAGACAAAAAAAAGAGAAAAGAAAATTAAAAAATCCAAAAAGATTTTGCACTTTCCCTTTATTTTTAAAAAAATACAAAAAATATGTTTTCTCTAAGTTAGTTGTTTTTTTATTCTCGCCCGTATCCAATCTGCCCGAACTACGAATACCTGATTCTCGTCTTTCGAGGCGGGATACGTAGGCAGCCCACATAGGGTCTGGTCTTCCTAGTGAGTCTTAGGTTCTTGGCTTCGCGGGGTCTTAGCCTAATTTTGCACTTCTAGCCACTTTTTTGCCACATAAGTCATTTTGCAAAAATAGTCACAATTATGTCTTGCATGTGTCCAACGGGAAGGGTTATTGTCTCACAATGCGTTCTAGGTCTTTAACTTTATGTGGTCTTAATTTTATCATACAGGTGTGGATCTACTTACCGGAGTTTGAGCATGACAGAAGCCCCGGGACCATCCAGTTAGGATCGCTCATTTAGCAGTTGCTTAAGGAGATTTTTTATTTTTTATTTTTATGTTTTGAGTCTGTTTTTGTTTTTATGCTCGTTTTTTACCTCCTAGTTTTGTACAGTAATGTCGAGTCTTTAGGTGATGTTTTTGTCGAGTTTTTTTCTTCTTTTGTTATTGTATTTCCTATTTTGTATTTGACAAAATATGTTTTAAATCAAAAAACAAAAAAGAGATTTTGAATTTTTATATTTCTGTTAGATGTTTTCTTTAGAATACTAACTCAAGAAGTTCAAAAAATAAAAAAAAAATCTTTTGTGGTTTTCCTTAGGAAATTAATATCTAGAACTCAAATAAAAATTGCTTTTATATTTCCTTTAGTATATTAAGACTAAACATTCAAAAAAAAGGAGAATTTTCTTTAATACCTCTTTGGAAGTTTTCTTAAAAATATTAATTCCAAAAAATCCAAAAAGATTTTATTGTTAGGTTCTTCTTTGGGAAATATATATAAAAAAAATATTCTTTTTGTTGTCACTAGAATTTTAGGCCATTGTACATAGAAGAAAAAAAAAATAACAACATACTTTATCTTTGGTTTATTTTCAGAGTTTCTCCCTTAGGTAATCAAATTGAAATCCAAAAATATTTTTTTATCTTTTTCATTTCTTGGTTCGAAATCTTTCTTTCGGGATATCAAACGAAAATTCAAAGTATCTTTCTTTGGTTCATTCTTTAGATTTCCTTCCTAAAAAAAAAAGAATCAAAAAGTATTTTTCTCTTCCAGGATTTTCTCTTAATAATTTCCCATAGAGTATTTGTTTCAAAAAGAAAAAATATATGCTCGTTAAGCTTGAGTTTAGAATAGGTTATAGAACATTAAGTCTAGAAAATTCAAAAAAAAAAAAGAGGATTTGCTTCTTTTATTTCCCTTTTTTCATCAGAATAGTCATTAAGGTAAAAAAAAAAAGGAAGAAAAAAAAGTGAACGTTAGTTTGTCAACTTTATTCCCGATTTTTCCGAACTACGCAAAGATCTGATTCATGAGGGACATGATACGTAGGCAACCTACATAGCGTTCGATCGAATCATTTTCTTTTTTTTAAAAAAAAACCAAAAAACAAAAAAAAGAGAAAAAAAAAAAGATGAAATTATGGGATGTGAGAATGAGAGGAAAGAAAAGAGTGATAATTAGAAAAAAAAGAGGAAGGAAAATGAGCAAGCCGAGAAGTGCTAGAAAAGAAAAGAAAAGAGAAGATTGAAATGAACAAAATTAGGATGATGTCAAGTGACCTTGTGACCCTCGAAGTCATTCTAGAACCGTTAATTGTTGCAAGGTGCATTGCACGCAATGTAATATTTTTAGCTGTTAAATGCCCTAACGCTAACATAATGACTTTATTTTGTTCCTCTTTTTTATCTTCATTATAGCAGAAGGGGGGTTGGTTTGTGGTTCTTAAACTGGTAACACATCCATACAACACAAGTTCAAAGAGCAAGGTAGCCATGGCTAGTAATGACTTGGACACAGGGGTTATTGATCCGTCTAAGGAAATTGTTGAATCGGAATCTGAGTTGAAAGAAGAGGTCTTAAGGTTGAAAGGACAGATGACCGAGATATACCAAGCCTGGATTAGTGGGTGTCCTCCACCATTACTTCCCACTAACTACCTTGAAAGCCTTGTCACCATTCCGCCACTGTCACAAATCCAGATTCCCACTGCTGCTGATATCTCCCCACAACCTTTTAACACTCCACCCGCCAAAACCACCTCATATCCCTATCCTTTGACCAATCATGTTTGTGTAGCTCCTCCACCAGCTACCTTTCCTCGATCCTTTAGCGAGACGGTGTTCAAAATTCCCGATGCCCAACACTGTGCTCTAGAACCAACTTTCAAAGTCTTGGATCCATACTCTCACGCTCCTCATTTTGAGCCTCCCGATGAAATTGAAAAGCTTGCTAAGACAGTGGAGCAAGATGAGATATCCAGAGAGCTGAAAGGGTTAAGATGCCAAAGTTTAATTTGTATGATGGGCGTGGAGATCCAGTAGCCCATCTGAGGGGTTATTGCAGTGAAATGAGAAGTGTTGGCGGGAAATATGAGTTGCTGGTGGCGTATTTCAGTGAGAGCCTGACTGGGGCAGCTTTGGAATGGCATACTTGTCAAGATGTCGGTAAGTGGCATACATGGGATGACATGGCTCAAGATTTTGTGCAACACTTTCAGTACAATATAGACATTGTCCCAGACCGTTCCTCCCTATCTCAAATGGAAAAGAAACCCAAGGAAAGTTTTAGAGAATTTTGGTTCAGATGGAACGAACAAGTTGCTCGGGACAGTCCTCCCATTGATAAAAAAAATGTTGCTGAGTCCCGCCAACGACAGGATCCAATGGGCATTCCTGCTAAATGCTTTCAGCCTCAATACCGACCCCATGAATATCCCCGAGCTCCACATAATCCACCCCAGTATTATCCTCCGAACAACGCCCGGCCATCTGTCCAACCACTGGGTCACTCCAAAAGGCGAGCACGAGCACCGCAAAAGTTTTACCAGCCCCCACAAAATTTTCAAGTGCCCTATAACCCACATGCAAGCCAAGGGTGTAGAAGGGAACAAAAGCTGAAAGATAATTTTACACCAATAGGAGGGTCCTATGCAAGTTTGTTTGAGAGATTAAAGCATTGCGACATGATTGCACCTATTCCTCTAAATTATATAGACCCACGTGCGAGAAGCTTTGACCCTGCTAAAAGGTGTGAATACCATTCCAATGCGCAGGGGCACAATGTTTAAGATTGTTGTGCTTTGAAAAGGGAAATAGAAAGAATGATTCAAGAAGGAATAATTGTGGTCCAAGGCAGTAATACCCCAAGTGTCACACATAATCCTCTACAGGTACGTGACAGCGCACAAATTGTTGGGATGGTTTGCAATGATGAAGGGTTGGTCAAAGGAATCAATGAGCCACTTGGTGAAGACAATGTGATTGAAGTAGGTGAAGGTCCCAATGATATTAATGTGGAACTCAGTGGCTAAGATGCCGAGCTTGGTAATTGGAAAGACGCTCCTTTCTTGGCTAGCCAGGGAGGAGTCTTGGTGGTTCATTTTTTTGTCATTTCTATTGTCCGGGTTATTCAGGGTTGTAATCCGGATATTGTCTTGTGACTCAAACCCTTCTATCCTTTTATTTTGCCTAGTTTGTTTAGTCGTAGTAACACTTTTAGTGTTATCTAGGTTTGTTCCAGGGTTGTAACCCCAGTTTATGTTGTTCAAACTCTTTCACCTGTCTGTCTAATGTAATTCTTTATTTTCTGTTATTTCTGGTCATTTTTTTTGTTTAGTTCTCTTCTCCTTTTATAGTTTTTTTCATGCTGGCTCTAGTGATATGACATGCACGCATAATTCTAGGCCTGGTCTTAAAAGTTAGTTTAATCATGAAGCAATGAAACAAGTTTGAAGATGGTAGGGACATTTGAGGGAAATAAGTACAGATTTGGACATTTTGAGGTCATTTAAAGCCCGAATTGTGTGAAACTTGGGAAGATGGTTTGGAAAGTTAAGAGGACGACAAGAATTTGTTACAAGAAATTGCGTCCCAGACAATTTGAAGCAAGCAACTTTCAGTTCAAGTGCATCTCAAGTTACAACATAAAGCCAAGGAGTTTGCTCTAAACTGACGGAGCACATCCATTTTGAAGAAGAAATCACCCAAGAAGAGCTCTGTACTTGACAAGGCACTAAAGAAACCAACGCCGATGCTGTAAACGAAATGCTATGCATAATCTTCATTTTTCATTTTTAGGTTGCATGTGTTATACTTGGTATTCTTAGAGATTGGGAGGCCCTCCTTCTGCTATCTAAACACCTTATCCTTTGTTACGCCTTTTGAGCCTTATTTGTTTTCTTTCATACCCCTCTTTTGGAATCAAGTTAAAGTTATACGGAAAAAATTGTCCCTATAGGTTTATTTTAGAAAGTTCATTCCAAAAAGAAAATTCAAAAAAAAAAGAGAGAAAAACAGAGCTTAAAAAAAAGAAGAAAAAAAAAGAAAAAGAAAAAAGGGAAAAAGAGAAAAAAAAAGAGAAAAAAAGAAGGAAAAAGAAAGAAAAAGAAAGAAAAAGAAAAGGAAAATAGTAACAAAAAGTGTTCTTGTGAACTACGTTTGACCTGATTCTTGTCACCACAAGATACGTAGGCAGCCTCACGATTCAGTCCCATCAAAATAAGATTCGAAGTTCCCCAGGCAAGGAAACTAGGGCAGAAGTTGCAGTTTTGTAAAAGATCTGATTCCAAAAGTTATAATTCTAAACCCCTTCAAGTTGTTTTGAGCTTTTATGATATCCTTTCTTTCTAACCCTGTCCAAAAGCCACATTGCGGTCCAATAAAGACCTCCCAAATAATCTTTGAGAGTGCCGAGCTAGACATGCCAGGAGCATATGATGTTTTAATATGGGTAATGCCTTGTCATCTGCAGAATCAGAGGGAATAAAAAGAAAAAACAAAATGAGAAAGTCTTATTGGTGAAAACCTTCACAGGCACCATAAGACGACAGTGAGTTGAGAGAAAGAGCAAAATGAGAGAGGCTTGATGGTGAAAACCCTTCGGGCACCACAAGTCGAATAAGGATCGTGAATCAGATAGGATAATTAAGAGAGTTGAAGCCCAGTTTCATGGCAAAGATGGTACAACAAGAGTTGAACATTAGACTTTCTTGACAAATTAGGCCAATAGTCCAAAAATGCGTGTCATGGTCAATAGAGTTGGTATCCACATTTGATAAGTTTCTACTTTGTAGTTTTCTTGCTAGATCTCATGTCTTTCCATTGTCCCTACTCTGCTCCTTTTGTTGTTCAAGTCCTCTTTTGAGTCAGTTTGGTCAAAACAAGTGAGAAATGACTTTAAAATATGCTACCAGCTTTCCAATTGCACAAAGCGGAATCTATCTTGCACATCAAAGTGGCATAAATCAGGAAAGAACAACATGCGCACTGAGTCGGTAACAATCAACGTGCTTTGGGATTCATGTGAAATACAAAGGTTCAGTATATGTCAATTCATGAACAATGCAACATATAGAGGGTGTTGGGTTTGAACGGATGAAAGGTATTTTCTGTGATAAGGTTGACAAAGAAAGCGGTTAACCAATAACAAGTGAAGTTTTCCAAGTGGGAATCAAAGATTATCATGGCATGTGAAGGAGCAACAAACCTCAAGGCCAAGGCAAATGACCTACGTCAGGAAAGAACAACAAGTGCACTGAGTTGGTAAAAATCAATGTGCTTTGGGATTCAGGTGAAATACAGTGGTTCGATAAATGTCAATTCATGAGCAAAATGCAACAGATAGAGGATATTGGGTTTGAACGGATCAGAGGTATTTTCTGTGATAAGGGTGACAGAGAAAGTGGTTAGTCAATAAACAGGCAAGGTCTTTCAAGTTGAAATCAAGGTTATCATGGCAAGTGAAGGAGCAATCACCCTCAAAGTCAAGGCCACAAACCAACCACCATGTTTAAACTCACAAGTTTTCTTTGTTTGAAACAGGGACGAAGGCTATGTCCAAATAAAAGCTTGGAAGCTTGAATATTTTGAAGTGCCGTGACCAAATTTTGTCAGCACAAAGGCTGTGCGAGAAGGCTTTTTACTTGCAGGTGCAAACTGGGGCAGAAAAATTTTGTTCGTTTTGTTTGTTTTGATTGCAGGCACCCATATGGAAAACAAAGGAACACAGAAAGTTTCAGCAATCAGGCGCCCACCTGGAGAACAAGGGAAAACGGTTCAAGTTTCAAGGGAAAACAGCTCAAGTTTCAAAGGAAGAAAGTTCAGCAATCAGACGCCCACCCGGAGAACAAAGGAAAGCAGCTTAAGTTTAAAGAGAAAGACAGTTCGAGGTTCAGCAATCAGGCGCCCACCTGGAGAACAAGGGAAAGCAGCTCAAGTTTCAGAGGAAAGCGGTTCGAGTTTCAGCAGTCAGGCACCCACCTGGAGAACAAGGGAAAGCAACTCAAGTTTCAAGGGGAAGTAGTTCGAGGTTCAGCAATCAGGCGCCCACCTGGAGAACAAGGGAAAGCAACTCAAGTTTCAAGAGGAAGATAGTTCTAGGTTCAGCAATCAGGCGCCCACCTGGAGAACAAGGGAAATCAGCTCAAGTTTCAAGGGAAAGCAGTTCGAGTTTCAGCAATCAGGCGCCCACCTGGAGAACAAGGGAAGACAACACAAGTTTCAAGGGAAAATTAGTTTCATAAGAAAGCAGTTCGAGTATCGGCAATCAGGCGCCCACCTGGAGAATAAGGGAAAGCAGCTCAAGTTTCAGAGGAAAGCAGTTCGAGTTTCAGCAATCAGGCACCCACCTGGAGAACAAGGGAAGACAGTTCAAGTTCAAGGGAAAGCAATTTCAAGGGAAAGCAGTTAAAGTTTCAAGGGGAAGCAGTTTCAAGGGAAGAAAGTTCAAGTTCGGCAATCAGGCGCCCACCTGGAGAACAAGGGAAGACAATTCAGGTTTCAAGGGAAAGCAGTTTCGAAGGAAGACAGTTCAAGTTCAGCAATCAGGTGCCCACCTAGAGAACAAGGGAAGACAGTTCAAGTTTCAAGGGAAAGCAGTTTCGAAGGAAGACAAGTCAAGTTCAGCAATCAGGCGCCCACCTGGAGAACAAGGGAAGACAGTTCAAGTTTCAAGGGAAAGCAGTTTTGAAGGAAGATAGGTCAAGTTCAGCAATCAGGCGCCCACCTGGAGAACAAGGAAAGACAGTTTAGGTTTCAAGGGACAGCAGTTTCGAAGGAAGACAGTTCAAGTTCAGCAATCAGGCGTCCACCTGAGAGAACAGGGAAGACAATTCAAGTTTAAGGGAAGTAGTTTCGAAGGAAAGTTCAAGTATAGCAATCAGGCGCCCACCTGGAGAACAAGGGAAGACAGTTCGAGTTTCAAGGGAAAGCAGTTCAAGTTTCAAAGGAACACAGTTCAAGTGGGAAAGCAGTTTCGAAGGAAGACAGTTCAAGTTCAGCAATCAGGCGCCCACCCGGAGAACAAGGGAAGATAGTTCAAGTTTCAAGGGAAAGCAGTTTCGAAGGAAGACAATTCAACTTTTGGCAATCAGGCGCCCACCTGGAGAACAAGGGAAAACAGTTCGAGTTTCAAGGGGAAGTGTTGATACCCAGTTTTTTCCCCAAAATATTTTGAAAATTGCATATATACGTTCAAAATCATGCATCAATAGCAATTGGTATTTTTCCATAATTTTCCTATATTTTATTAATTTACCCAACATTTTATTTCTAATAAATAATTACAAAATGGCATTACAAATGATTTCAGAAAGAATCTCTTAATTTAATTTATTATTTTGGGTCCTATTAAGACCAAGTTATTTCATAATTAGCCAAATTAGCACCTTTTGGCTATAATTTGGCAATAGCTGTTGCATATTATAAGGCCCAAACCATATAATTTATACTATTTTTGAACGGAAATTAGTCAATTGTATTTTAAAATACTAAGTAATCATTTTTTATTATTTTCTGTGCATGAAATTCATTTTTTATAATTATTAGCTATTTTTGTAAATTGTTTTATTTAAGTTAATTGGGTATTTAACTAATTTCATTTCAATTATAACCTATTAAAACCAGCCCAAATCACCTAATTACACCAGCCCAAAGACCCAAGCCCAATTCCTAAATCTACCCGACCCAATCTGATTAAATCTTGGCCGTTGATCAATTTTGATCAACGGTCCAGATTCGTTCTTACCTAATTAAGCCTATACGACCTACCCCCAAACCCTCATTCTCTCATCACTCTCCGCCGTTGCACCCTCTGATTCTCTCTCAAATTCTCTCTCAAGCTCTCTGCATAACCACGGCTCCTAATCGCCGGTCGTTGGCTCGCCGATATCTATGGTGGTTTCACCACCACCCCTAGCCTCCATGGCTCCCCCATGCTGGATTATTGCTACCCTAAGCTCCTCAAGGGACCAGCGGTTGTTCAACTCACACCTATGGTCTGATTCTGGCCGTTCTCAGGCCACCCTTGGCCATCCGAGTACGATCTTTATATTTTCCGGCTATACCTATGGTTTCTAAGCCGGTCTCTCCTTATCTCTGGGTCATTTTTCTCGAAATCCTAATTCCCTCTCTTAACTCTCTAGATTTATAACAGATCTGAGAATATTTGAACTATTTTTCTGCTTGTTTTATGAAAACTTTTCGATTTTCAAAGCGTCGCTTCATTTTCCTTCATAACTAGGGTTTCTAAAACTTTCGTTAAGAACGATTTTGATTTCTAAATGTTGTTCCCTGATCCTTGAGTGTTTAATCAGGTTTTGTTAAGCTTTCCCTATAAACCTAACTAGTTATGTTGAAAACCCCTAATTTTTGGCTTTAGTCTTGGATTCTGAGTTCGTCTCTACTGTTTGTTCATTCGATTTTGTCTGTATGTTTGATTCTCATGAATATGCTTCGATTAATTAGAGTATTTTATGATTTTCACCCTAGTAATATCTTATTAAGGTTTCCGATTTGATTCTCCCTGTTTATACTCCGTTTATTGGTTTATTCATGGAAGTCTATACTATTTCCCTTAATGTTAGTGCTATTTTTCGATTCTTGAATCCTTGGTTTACTATGTTGATACCATTATACCGATTTTCGTCTATTCTTTTCCTATTTTCATACCCTTAAATTATTTTTTACCTTATTATGTGGTTGACTGTATTATTAATTGATTCCTACTGCTATTTCTTTAATTAGACCCTTATGTATCTATCCCTAATTAGATATTCTGTACCTATGCTGTTTGAATCCTTTTCTTATTTATTACCTGCTTTCTACCGTTGGTAAAATAACTCCCTTAATTAAGGGAGACTTGGCTGAATTTCGTTCTTAATTGATTCTGTAGTACTATAATTGCTGAACAATTGATTCTTGCCTTATTTACCTAACTTTCAAACTATTATATATACTCTCTTCTCTTTTCATTACACACACAAACTCACATTAGTTCACATCTCTGATACACCCAAAAGCTCTTCTGCTTTCTTTTATTACTTACTATTGTTACTAAATTAGCCGGCTGCAAGCGAAGGCTAATTATTACAACTCTCTTGTTCTTCAACTTGTGTTTACTCTCTTTACTGGTATGTTCTGGTTTTTAAATTCAGGCTCTCAAACCAATGTGTTTCCTACTGCTTCAGTTTATTATATTCCTAATCTATTTCTATCTATTGTTTTGCTGTTCAACATGTAATTGACCTATTGCTTCACCTAGCTTGTTAGCTATGTCCTACCCCTTCTAGGATCATCATGTCTTATGAACTTGTAGTCTATCTAAATTTGACTCTACCCTGTTTTGAATGTTGGTTTACTTGCTATGTAGTCTCTAGTATGAACCTTTCTTTGCAAAGCAATTTTTTTGTTACCCTAAGTTGTCTGATTCTATGTTGGTTCTGAAATTCTTACTGTGTTGTATCATTAGCTATCCCCAATCCCATGAACCCCCTAAAGCACCTCTGATTCTATAACTATGTTCTAATTAGCACCCCTGAACCCATGTCTTACTGTTTGCACTATTAGCTCCCCCCTTGATTGCAAAAACTTCTGTTTACGTGTATTATGTGTTCCCAGCCCCAATTACCCCTGTGTGAAGGGTTGTTATTTGAGTGTTGCTGAACCTGTTTTGGCTCTATGTTTGATCTGTTGTTTGTGTGATTGCACAACTCTTGTCAAAAACTGTTCTACCGAACAATTCTCCTATTTTATAAAACTGCTTCAACTGAGTCTTTTTCAAATACTGCTTTCTTATTAAAACCTTTTCAAAAAATATGTCAAGCACTCTCACTCTACTCTTAGACCACTAAGTTCTGCCCCTTTTGTGTGAGCCTTGCCTTGGGACCCCTGAGCTCCCTCTGAACTTGGACACACAAAAGCTGGCATTTCCACAGTGCACTTACTCTATCTTGGCTATAAAATCTTGGTTTGAGCACTGCCCGGGATCCCTTGAGGTCCTTAGGGAACTCTGACACACCCGGATATGAGAAAGACTATAAAACAATCTTGGCATTTGAGGTTCTGGAAATCTGGGCCCGTTTTCAGGCTCTCTATAGTGTAACTCCTTATTTTCTTTTTCTACTTATGTAATTGATTTCAATATTAGTATGTAATAATTTATTGTAAACGAATATCAGGGTTGGCTAGTGAAAAGGGGAGAGTAGTTATATATGTTATCAACATCAATGGGTAAAAACAATGCCTTAGGTTTACATTTCCTATATGCGCATTAGAATCCATGTCTAAGACCAAGCATGTCATGCATTAGATATCATGTTTCAAGGTTTACTGTTTCAGCATATCATTTGACATTATTTTATCAGTTAGAAATCCTGCTTTAGGCTAAATAACAGCATTAACATAAAACTGTTGCTCCTGCACATCTTGAAATCATGCTGTAACTTTCTGGGCATTTAGAAATCACGCTCTAGGAATTCTGCATATCCTGAAATCATTCTACATTTTTATATGTGCATGTTAGATACCCTTTTTTAGGATCTCGTTCACACTCGCTCAGTCACACCTAGTTAAACTACTGATGCATGAAAAGGACACAAAACAGTTTCACGTTTGATTATCCTGTTTAAGTGAAACTGGTCATAATCCCTATACATCTTTGCAACATTTAGAACAGAATGCTTTAGGTAAAATAACTTCTAAACTATTTTAAAAATTCCGGTAATTGTTTTGCGTTATCCTACGCCTAGGCAAGCCTTAGGTAATCAACCTCTATAAAACTGGAAAGTGTTCTTTGTGTTTACTGCCTAATGGTTAACAAGCTTAAAATCAGTAGGCAAGACTGATTAGGATTTCCTCTCTGAGTTATGTAATAAATCTGACTCTGCTACCATGCTTAGGATCTGAATTTAGACCTTAATTGTGTATGAGTCATGCGATTTGTGTGTACTATCTGTGGAGGTATATCTGAGCCTTTTATTTGTCTTCCGTGCTCCCCTTTAATTGAAGTCCTGTCTGTTTATTATGCGTTGCTTTAGTATTTTACCTTTAAATTTGAGGGTCTGCCTAGAACCCCCTTTTTATAGAATAGGAGTCCTAAATTCCTCCGGGACTGATAGGAAGGGATGGGTAACAACATGCAATAGGGGTCGATACAAACCCTCGCTTTAATTACCTTCATGGGGCGGAAAAGGGTAGATATGGATATGATAGCCGGTGCGTTAATACCACGTGTAGCCCCTATTTGAGGAGTGTCATACCGGGTATTGCATTAATGTGATCCATATTATAAACAAACCTAGGATACCCCTTTACATTCATAAATATGCTTAGATTGTAATTCTTTTCAAAATCTAGCTTTTCATTAACTGTTTTTCAAATATCCATGTACTTAAATTTAAATCCCCTATTATTTGAGCCATACTTGTTTATTTGCTAAATTGTACAAATCCACAGAAGCTGTTTGGCCGGGAACCACACTGGTGGATCCTGAGGGGTGCCTAACACCTTCCCCTTAGGATAATTTCAAGCCCCCACCCTGTCTCTGGTTACCAAACGCAGTTATAAATGAACCCTATAGGTGCCCTAACGCACCTTAAATCGTTAGGTGACAACTCTTCAAAATGCAAACCCCTTTCGTAAAAGGAACGAGTTGTCTCAACCAAAATATCATAAACCCGATTTCTCGAGAAAAAGGGGGCGCGACAACATGGCGACTCTGCTGGGGATTTTAGGCTTTTACCATTTAGACAGCTTTTGTGAATTTGTACCCCCCCTATGTGCAATTATTTGTTTAATTCCTTTAAGCGTTTATTTCTTCTTCAAAAGCAAACTAACGTATCTTTCTTGTTTCCTTCCTTTATAATCGTTTTGAATTATATAACAGCTGTATTTATTGCTTTCTTAACATGCAAATACATGACAACATGCTTTTAATTATTGCATAATCATGCTCAACATCATACTCCACTCGTGCCAAACAAAATACTATAGCAACGCTTGATGAGTGGTTGCGCCCTTCCTATATCATTACCCCCTAAATTCGGAAAGGCTTATTTGCGGTAAAACTAGTCGATCAGCGGTGCAGTCGACGGTTCCGTGCCTTCCCTCTTGAGTTGTCCGCTCAAGGGTACCGGTCTAAAACCCCATAGAAACCTTACTCTGTTATTGTTGTTGCATGCATCATGGTCAAACCTAGCCAGGCTAAAAGTGTTGTCTGCACAATAGCCTTTAAGATAGCCTTGTCCAAAAGTTCACTGGGTTTCCCTAAACCCAAACGGACATCATCACGTTCTGTGCATTTATTTGGAGAACTAAGTGCTTCATGCTAATTGTTGATGTTAAATAGTCGATTCTGGTGGGGGTAAGGGCCTAACGTTGTTTGCCTTGCAGAAAAATGAGGTAAGAAGTCCCCAGATTCGGCATGGTCACCAATATCCACCCAAGATTGCTGAGCTGGTGGGAAGATTTGCATTCTAGTGACAAAACCCTCGTCAGAAAATATCTTGGTAATCTACCATCCCTCCTGGAGATCCAACCTAACAACACGATAATAGAGGCTGCTACCTTATTTTGGGATTGTGAATGGGCCGTGTTCCGCTTTAGGGACATCAAAATGACACCTTTGCTAGAGGAGATAGGAGGATTGGCCGGTCTAGTGTGGGAAACCCCGGGTTTGCTAATGCCTGAGAACCGCACAGGCAAGGGTTTCCTGAAAATGATGGGTTTGAAGAAGAACGCCAAATTGGTATGCCTAAAGGAATCATACATCCCTTTTGACTACCTGTATGAAAGGTACGACCACAGCAAATCATACCGTACCTACCATGACGAGTTTGCCATCATATCCTTGGGACATATCCATCGTAGGGTATTCTTCTTCATGTTTTACTTCCTGGGTCTGATCGTGTTTCCAATGAAGAAAGAAAGAATCCATACTAGGCTGGCTATGGTAACCGAGACCTTAATGGAGGGGATTGGTGGGCAGACATTCAACATTGTACCCATGATCATTGCAGTATACCGAGCCTTAGAGAAGTGTCAACAAGGAGCGAGACATTTCGAAGGCTGCAATCTACTACTTCAGCTTTGGCTCATAACATCTCCAAAAGGGCGATATCGACAAGAAATTCAGCGAAGGGCCTGGGATGACCACATCACTTTCCACCATCCAAAGTGAATGAATTACATCCCCGACATGTTCGCTCAGCCTGAGAATGCCAAAGAATGGGTTGAGCTCTTCGATAACCTGACTGAGGAACAGGTTCAATGGATGTTCGAGTGGTTTCTGACAGAGGAGTTCATCGCCCGATCTAGAGATGCACCTTTCCTGATACTGATTGGTCTAAGAGGAACATACCCTTACGTCCCTCTTCGAGTTATGAGGTAAGCACGTAGGAAGCAAGTCATTCCCAGGGTCGACAAGATGAGCCCTCTTCGAGCTGACTTCCAAAATGATGATAGTCCCCACAAGTGCCAAGCCCAGAACATGTGGCACTGCAAGATCGTAATGGAGAAAGACACCATTGAGCCAGACAGATATCATACCGGTTGTACCCCTTTCTATTCTGGTTGGTTGGAAGACAATTGGGCTGGTCTGGGCAAGCCAAGGTTCGTTCAAGGCCACAGAATTATAGATGAAAAGGTCGAGGCATAAGTCAAATACAAACAGCTGCGCAAAAGGATCCGTGAATGCAAGAGCGAACACTACGAGATAAAAGCGTCCAACCAGAAGCTGATTGAGGAATGGAAAGGCATGACTATCAGTGCCAACAAAAGGCTAGGATACTTAGAGCGAGGCATAGTAGAACTAGAGGGAAAATTTTTCAAAAGGGTTGAAGACTGTCAAAAGGCTGAAGGTACCGAAGGTGGACATCTAGCCAGAGCATACCTATTGCTGGGACTTCACGAATTGGCGAAGCTGTTCGAAGGAGCCAAGGATGTCGAGTCTGGGGAAGGTCCTTCTGGGACCAAATAGATAGGAATTTACTTTTTCGCTTTATGAATGTAAAAAGGTCAATGGCCATTAGTGACCTTTATTTCTTTCTTATTTTGTGTCGTTTTGGGATTCGCCTATTTTTTTATCAATAAAATGAGGCATTTAGCATTCTAAGTTCTCCAAATCAATTTATCGCTAGGCCTACCTCGGGCACAAAGAGGTTCCCAAATTAGGACACGCTTTACATTCCCGCATTATGTGTTTAAATATTGCGGTACTTTTTATAATCCTCACTGACTTGATTACCTTTTGTTTTTATTTTGTTTTCTTTCTTTTTTATTCCCCTCCCCAAAGGTTAGTTCGTGCACCCTAGCATCATCATCTTATTTCACAAGATCTAGGGGCCCTCCACCCACTCCTCCTCCTACTCCCTCTAAAGGCAAGAACAAAGGCAAGAATAAAATGGAAGATTTAAACAACATCAGGAATGAGAACACAGCTGAACGGGTAAAGGCCACTGAAAGGGCCAAGGTATTCGGGTTCCTAATGAGAATGTGTCACAGCTTGAACAGAAACTGTTGAAATTCCAGGAAGAGCTCGATCAGGTTCGAAATCTGGCAAACCTATCATTTTCCCTCAACATCCCAGACATCAACTTCCCCAACGCTCAAAACCCCACACCTCCTCAAAATATCCCAAAACAGCAGAATCATCCCGTACCTCACCATCATGCTACTACACCAAAGAACCAATGTAACACCCGCCATACCCCAAACAATATTCCACTACTTATCCCAGAACCTCAGAACTCCACAAACAACCATTTCCACACCCATACACCAGGCCACCATAACAATCCTATCTACGTGGAGACCGTGCCACACTCCACCCAACCTATCTCATACACACCTGAGTCTGATGAAAAGGATCTGCTTATTAGGAACTTGGCCGAGGAACTTAAGAAACTGACCAGCCGGATTCAGGGCGTCGAGGGAAGAAAAGGAATCGAGGGGCTGAACTATGAGGACCTTTGCACACAGCCTAATGTCGAACTGCCTGAGGGGTACAAACCTCCCAAGTTCAAAATGTTTGATGGTACGGGTGATCCAAGGGTCCATCTGAGGACCTATTGCGACAAGCTAGTTGGAGTAGGGAAGGATGAAAGGATCCGCATGAAACTATTCATGAGGAGTTTGAAAGGAGATGCATTGTCTTGGTACATCAGCCAAGATCCTAAGAAGTGGTCAAGCTGGGTGAGCATGGCATCTGACTTTATGGAAAGATTCAGATTTAATACAGAGAACGCACCAGACGTGTTCTATATCCAGAAATTGAAGAAGAAGCCCATAGAGACATTTCGCGAGTATGCTACTCGCTGGAGGTCCGAAGCTGCTAAGGTCAGACCCACCTTAGAAGAGGAGCAAATTAACAAGTTCTTTGTCTGGGCTCAAGACCCGCAGTACTATGAACGGCTGATGATGATTGAGAACCACAAGTTCTCCGACATTATCAAATTAGGTGAAAGAATTGAAGAGGGTATTAAAAGTGGTATTATCACAAATTTCGAAGCCTTGCAAGCTACGAATAAGGCTTTATAGTCCGATGGTGTGTCCAAGAAAAGGGACGTGGGGGTCGTGATGGTTGCACAAAGGACCAAGTCTCCCCTCAAATACCAAACTTACCCAACACCTCCACTCACATACCAACCAACCCCAAATTACCAAGCACCCGCACCCTCGTACCATGCTCCGCCACCAACTTATCAATCATCTCCACCTCCTACATATCAACCTACTTCACCCAGATACTCCCAACCCGCTCATGTCTATCACACTTATAATTCTCAACCACCCAATTATCAATCACCCCTGCACGCCAAAACTTCCCTAGACCTCGACCTAATTTTGATCGCAGATCTCCAAAACAATATACCGCCATCGCTGAACCCATCGACAAGTTGTATGAGAAGCTCAAAGCTGCTGGTTATGTCACCCCCATCCCTACTGCAACCCCTGAGAATCCTTCTCAATGGGTTAACCCAAACAAGTCATGTGCATACCACTCCGGCATAAAATGGCACACCATCGATGAATGCCGCTCTTTGAAAGACAAGATACAATCTTTGATTGATAACAAGATCATTATTGCAAAGGAACCCGCTCCACACGTCTGCAACAATCCTTTGCCAGACCATAAGGGTGGAGGTATCCACATGATTGAAATAGAAGATGACGGGGATCCCGAGGGATCAATCGGGTTGATCGCAGAAGGTGATGACCCAAAGAAACCGGCAATTACTCTCAACCCAATCATAATCCAGATCCAACCGTCCGAGGACGCTGAGGTGAATATGTCTATGCCTCTTGAGTTTGAAGCAGCGCCACCCGCAAAGACACCGGTACCAATTGAGGTTGAATTCGTATCTCCGGCAAATGCACCCGCACCATTTGAGGTTGCAGTCTTGCCACCCAAGGCACATGTTCCATTCGAAGTAAGGATAGCCGCGCCGATCCCAGTGGCGATATCGACCACGGCACCCTTCTATACAAATGATGTACCCTGGGACTACACAGCCGAGGCGAGAAGGAAGGGTAAGGTCAGGACTGAAGAAACTGTCGCAGCACAGGGTATGACAAGAACTGGTAGAGTCTATACCCCTGAACATCTAGCTGAATCAAGCAAGCAGGCCTCCAATCGGCCACCCCTCATTGAGACAGGTCCGGACGACCTTTGGAGGAAAGTACAAGCCAAGGAGTATTCGGTCGTCGACCAGTTGAACAAGACGGCGACACAAATATCCATTCTCTCTTTGCTGCAAAATTCGGAGACGCACAGGAATGCTTTCTTGAAGGTGTTGAATGAAGCGTACGTACCAAATAACATCACTAGTGGGGAAATGGCTAATATGGTAGGACAAGTGCTGGAAAGCCATAAGATCACCTTTCATGAGGACGAGCTGCCACCTGTAGGGTTGGGGCACAATAAAGCACTGCACATCACCATGCAATGCGGAGATTATTTCATCACTAGAATCCTGATCGACGGAGGGTCCAGTCTTAACATTTGCCCGCTGATAACACTCATGAAGTTGGGCAAAGGGCTGCATGAGATAAAGGATGGAGCAATCAATGTGAAAGCCTTCGATGGTTCTCAGAGATCCACCATTGGTGAAATTAGTCTATGCCTGCAGACAGGACCAACCTAGTTCGAGGTCGATTTCCAAGTAATAGATGTACCACATCTTACAACTTGCTACTAGGACGGCCATGGATCCATGCTGCCGGGGCCGTAGCATCAATGCTGCATCAGGCAGTAAAGTTCAAATGGAATTACCAGGAAGTGATCATTCACGACGACGGTAGCAACCCTATATACAGTCCCCAGACTATTCCGGCGATCGAGGGAAGAAGGAAGCAGGGTGGAGAAACTTATCACCACATTGAACGGGTCAATGCTGTTGACAAATACAAATAGTGGGATAGAAAAATTGAGAGTATACTGAGTTAGAGTGGGTACGAGCCTGGCAAAGGGCTCGGCAAGAACCTCCAAGGAATCTCTAAACCCATAAAACTCAAGAAACACGGCACTACCTTCAGTTTGGGATATCAATACACATGGGAAGAATTCAATAGCTAGTCGCCACCATGGCGCGGTTCTTACTACCCACTAGAGAAGCCAATAGCGCATCTGGAGCAGACCTTCCAACAGGCCGACATTATTTATGGGTCAGATGAACAAGAAGCACTTGCAGTAGTGAAGAACTTATCTCAAGAGGACAGTGATATGGACTATTGTGTTATTCTCGAGGAGGAGGGGGAGGAAGGCCATTCCATACAGGCTGTGACCAGAGGGGCACATCTCAGAATTGGACCATCAGGACAACCAAAGCCCGACGAGCCTCGGGGTAGCAAGGCTAAAACAAGCATTATTCGCTGTTTTATTTACTAAATGATTTCTTTTCGCATTTTTCAATCCCGAAATAAGATCTTCAATGTTCAAAACAATTATTCAATTATCAAAAGCATTTTTGACTTTTCTTAAGAATTAATATTTATTGCTATCGTTTTCTCTCATTACACATATACAACATCACTATTACTTATCTTGATGAACCAATAACTGTGACATGCAATGAGACAACGCAACAAATGGACATTGATTCAGAGGAAGATGACATACCTGACGAGATTGTCAAAGAAGTCGAGAATTTTGAGAACAAACCTAAGTCCAACCTGGACGAGACCAAAATTATCAACCTGGGAGATACGAAAACGTCAAAGAAACACGAATCAGCATTCTCCTATCACCATCATAAAAGAAAGAATACACAGAATTTCTAAAAGAGTATGAGGGTATATTCGCCTGGTCGTATGATGACATGACTGGTCTAAGTACGTCTATTGTGGCTCACAAACTGCCAACCAATCCAACGTGTCCACCGATAAAGCAAAAGCTCAGAAAGCTCAAGCCTGATATGAGCCTGAAAATCAAGGAAGAAGTCACCAAGCAGATCAAAGCTATGGTTCTCAGGGTGGTTGAGTACCCGACATGGTTAGCCAATATTGTGCCAGTGCCAAAGAAGGACGGGAAAGTCAAAGTCTGTGTCGACTACCGAGATCTCAACCGGGCCAGTCCGAAAGACGACTTCCCTTTTCCAAATATACACATCCTGATTGACAATTGCGCCAAGCATGAGCTACAGTCATTCGTAGATTGCTTCGCTGGTTATCATCAGATCTGGAAGGACGAGGAAGATGCTGAGAAAACGACTTTCATTACGCCGTGGGGAATGTACTGCTACAAGATGATGCCATTCGGCCTTAAGAATACAGGAGCCACCTACATGAGGGCCATGACTACCATCTTCCATGATATGACAAGGAGATAGAGGTATATGTGGATGACGTTATTATCAAATCCAAGAAGGCCACTGACCACATAGAAGAGTTCTTCAATAGACTGCGGAAATACAACATGAAACTAAACCACGCAAAGTGTGCATTTGGGGTTCCTGCTGGGAAATTGCTTGGGTTTATTGTGAGCCGCCAAGGAATAGAACTGGATCCATCAAAAGTCAAAGCCATTTAAGAACTACCACCGCCAAAGAACAAGAAAGATGTTACGAGTTTCTTGGGAAGGCTTAACTACATCAACCGATTCATAGCACAGCCTACAGTTATCTGTGAGCCAATCTTCAAGATGTTAAAGAAGGACGCCACCACCAAATGGACCAATGACTGCCAAAAGGCCTTCACAAAATCAAGGAGTACCTCTCAACACCCCCCAGTCTTAGTCCCGCCCGAGCCAGGTAGACCCTTATTACTCTACCTTGCAGTGTTAGATGGAGCTTTCGGCTGCGTTCTGGGGCAGCACGATGAAATAGGAAGGAAGGAGCAAGCCATTTATTATCTCAGCAAGAAGTTCACCCCGTACGAGGCCCGGTATTCTCTATTAGAACGCACCTGTTGTGCTTTGACTTGGGTAGCTCAGAAGCTGAGACATTACTTCTGTGCCTATACTACATATCTCATATCAAGAATGGATCCCTTGAAGTACATCTTTCAAAAGCCCATGCCCACTAGCAAGCTAGCCAAATGGCAAATCCTGTTGAGTGAATTCGACATTGTTTGCGTAACTCAGAAAACGGTCAAGGAAAAGGCACTGGCAAACCAACTTGCCGAAAACCCCGTGGATGGAGAATACGAACCCCTAAAAACATATTTTCCTAATGAAGAGGTATCATTCATTGGAGAAGACATTGCAGAACCCTATGACGGTTGGAGAATGTTCTTTGATGGAGCAGCAAACTTCAAAGGAGTTGGCATTGGAGCAGTCCTAATATCAGAAACCGGTCAGCATTATCCGGTGTCTGCCAAACTCAGGTTCCCATGCACCAATAATATGACCGAATATGAAGCTTGCCTCTTAGGACTCAAAATGGCCATTGACATGAACGTTCAAGAGCTGCTAGTGATCGGAGATTCAGACTTACTCATACATCAGGTACAAGAAGAATGGGAAACCAAGAACTCCAAGATTCTCCCGTATTTGCATCACATACAGGAGTTGAGAAAGAGGTTCATAAAGACGGAATTCCAGCATCTTCCCAAAATCCAGAATGAGTTCGCCGATGCATTGGCTACCCTATCATCTATGATACAGCATCCCGACAAGGATTTCATTGATCCCATTCCAGTAAAAATCCATAATCAACCATCTTACTGTGCCCATGTTGAAGAGGAAGCAGACGGAAAACCTTGGTTTCATGATATCAAGGAATATTTGGCAAAAGGACAGTACCCGGAGCTTGCTAATCCTACTCAGAAACGCACACTTCGAAGATTGTTCAACAACTTCTTTCACAGCGGAGGAATCCTATTTAGGAGGACTCCCGATTTAGGATTATTGAGATGTGTTGATGCAAAGGAAGCATCCAAGCTACTAGAGGAAATTCATGCTGGGACCTGCGGTCCACATATGAACGGTTTTGTCTTAGCAAAGAAGATACTCCGGGCTGGTTACTTTTGGATGACTATAGAAACTGACTGCATCCAGTATGTCCGGAAATGCCACCGCTGTCAGATACATGCAGACATGATAAAGGTACCTCCAAGCGAGCTCAACACAATAAGTTCACCGTGGCTATTCGCCGCCTGGGGGATGGATGTTATCGGACCAATCGAGCCTGCTGCTTCCAACGGACACAAGTTTATCCTAGTAGCCATCAACTATTCCACAAATGGGTCGAAGCAGCATCTTACAAAGCAGTGACTAAGAAGGTCGTGGTAGACTTTGTCCGCGACCGCATTGTTTGTCGATTCGGTATTCCAGAGTCAATCATTACTGATAATGGCTCCAATCTCAACAATGACTTGATGAAAGCTATGTGCAAAACCTTCAAGATCAAACACAAGAATTCCACAGCTTACAGACCTCAGATGAATGGAGCTGTAGAAGCCGCTAACAAGAATATCAAGAAGATATTGAGGAAAATGATAGAGAAGCATAGACAGTGGCACGAAAAGTTATCATTTGCTCTACTGGGTACCATACCACAGTCCGCACATCAACTGGGGCAACCCCCTATATGCTGGTTTACGGTACAGAGGCTGTCATTCCCGCTGAGGTTGAAATTCCTTCCCTAAGGATCATACAAGAAGTTGAGCTCGACGACGCAGAGTGGGTAAAAAGTCGTTATGAGCAACTAGCCCTTATAAGAATGAACGCAGTTTGCCATGGTCAACTCTATCAGAACAGAATGTCTAGAGCCTTCAACAATTGAGTCAAGCCAAGACAGTTCACACCGGGGCAGTTGGTGTTAAAGAAAATTTTCCCGCATAAAGATGAAGCCAAAGGGAAGTTCTCTCCCAACTGGCAGGGTCCATACATGGTTCACCGGGTTCTAACAGGAGGAGCCCTCGTACTTGCAGAAATGGACGGAGAAGTCTGGCCAAAGCCGATCAATTCAGATGCAGTCAAGCATTACTATGTGTAATCTTTATGCTTTCCTTATATGATGTAAATTGAACTACGCCTGACCTGATCCCGTTTAAGAGGGGATACGTAGGCAGCCCTATGGGTTCGGTCACAATTCAATAAAATTTCATTTCCCCCCGCAATTGGAAACTAGGGCAGAATTTTGAGGAGGACCCTCAAAATTCCGAAGTAATTTCAGCCGATCGCCGCATGAGCAACAGTCAGAAGCGTCAACCCATCAAACTGGGGCAGAATTTTTAGGAGGACCCTCAAAATTCCGTAGTAGGAGAGGTTGCAATGTCCTGAACTACGTCACAGTCGTCGGTTCATCCAAACGCTATTTTAATTATACATTTGTGTCATACTTTTACAAAATCATGCATGTTTATTATTGAAACTGCTTTGTTTAGCAACGCTACCCCAATGATACAGACGGAATCACCAGATCAAAGCCGAACGAGTCAAGCAAAGCCAGCAGGGATACGAACTAACCTCCCCCTTTACAAAACTCACGATTTTTCTTTGGACGCAGGCACTAGGACTGCGAAATCCTTAAACATACAGTACACCCATGGAACAAACATTGTTCAAGAATACGACTCTCCGAACCATCACACTCACCAACATTTGCTATCAGCACACACCAGTAATGCTCCGTAGTCACAATGCTCCCAGTAATCACAACGCTGCAATCTACTCTCAGCTAAGAAAACTCCACTGTCATTTATTATTTTATTTCTCGCATAAGGCTACTATTCTGCCTTCCATTGCATAAGGCTACTATTCTGCCTTCCAAGGTTAAGCACTACCTCCATTTGCATCTGCATTGCATAAGGCTACCATTCTACCTTCCAATTTGCATAAGGCTACTGTTCTGCCTTCCGATTTGCATAAGGCTACTATTCTGCCTTCCGAGGTTAAGCTCTACGTCCATCTGCATCTGCATTGCGTAAGGCTACTATTCTGCCTTCTGAGGTTAAGCTCCACCTCCATCTGTATCTGCATGGCTAAAAGATCGCCGCATACTACATCTGCATGGCTGAAAGATCGCCACATACTACATCTGCATGGATGAAAGATCGCCGCATACTACATCTGCATGGCTGAAAGATCGCCGCATACTATATCTGCATGGCTGAAAGATCGCCGCATATTACATCTGAATGGCTGAAAGATCGCCGCATACTACATCTTCATGGCTGAAAGATTGCCACATACTACATCTGCATGCCTGAAAGATCGCCGCATACTACATCACCATGGCTCAAAAATCGCCGTATACTACATCTGCATCGCTGAAAGATCGCCTCATACCACATCCTTCATGGGCTGAAAGATCGCCTCATACCACATCCTTCATGGGCTGAAAGATCGCCTCATACTGCATCCTTCATGGGCTGAAATATCGCCAACTCATCCAAAGGCGTCATCGTTCGGAGGCACCATCTTCATAGCCCGAGAACACCATGTCATAGCATGAGGATCTCTTTCAATCTTTTGCATATCATTATTCAAAGGCGTCATGGTTCGCAGGCACCATCCTCATAGCCCGAGAACATCATTTCATGGCCTGCGAATCTCTTTATCATACGCTTCATGGCCCAGGACATCATGGTCTAAGGACATCATCCTCATCGTCCGAAGACAACATTCATCGTCCAACGGTAATTCGCATCATGTTTAAATTTACGCACAATATATGCTTGTATTGCTTATTTGCAGGTAAACCGGCGAACAACAGCTATCCCAGCAGGAGCGATCCCGCTCCAGTTCCCTCAGCCATATCAAACCTAACCATTCCCATAAACCTTTCACTTACCCAGCCCTAGATGTTGCGTCCGTTCTTGAATAGCTTCATCGGTACACTTCGCCGATGGATCCAGAACTACACATGGCCTGATTCCTGTAGAACTAGGGATATGTAGGCAACTTAGAAGCCAGGGTGCGGCCTAAATCTTCCCAAAACGTTTCACTCGGTCAAAATTGGCCATCATTTCTTTACCCGAAAACTCTTTCATCCTTCCCGGGTAAAGAGGGGCAGCTGTTGATACCCAATTTTTTCCTATATATTTTAAATATGCAAAATACCTTCAAAATAGCATATATATGCATATATAAGCATGCCCAACGTTTTTATTATTTTTTCCCATAATATTAAGGGTTTAAATTGATTTATTTTCTCCCTTTTTATCCATAAAATCACCAATAATTATTTTCGAAATTATTATTTTGGTAATTCATCTATTGGATTTCTTTATTTATGACAAAATATGGCTAAGGTAATTATTATATATTTTTTTCAATTACATTTAGTATTTGTAAAGCTAAATTGCATATAATTGCAATGTTAGCCCATTTTAAGATATAATTATGTTTTATATGCATAAAATTGGATCCTGTATTTTTAAATTGCAAATTATGTATTCTAAATCATTTTAGCATTTTAAATTATTTTTTCAGAAATTATCTACTATTTTTCATAAATTAAATAGGGAAAAACTGGCTATTTAAATTATAGCCAAATTGGCTTTCAATTATAGCCAAATCGGACCCCAATTTCGCAATTAAAAACCTGACCCACACCTATTAACCCATACCCAAAACTGGAACTCACCTACCCTTTTTAATCTCGACCGTTGATCTCCCAGATCAACGGTCCACGTTATTACTTTCATTTTTTAACCCAACGACCCCCAAAACCCTACCCCATTCTCTCATTTGCACCGCCTCTGAATCCTCTCCTCCTATCTTCTCTCTCAGACACCCTCAAACCCTAATCACCGTCACCGGCGAGAACCTCCTTCCTATGGTGTTTTCGTGCCTTCTCCGACCACCTCTGGTCTCCTATACTCCATGGCTCTTCGACTTCATGAGTCCTTGAGAAGATCTCAAGGAAAGCCAACCAGTTCCGGTTTGAAACTCGTTTACTGGCCTGTCTCCGGCCATTTTCGTTTGTAAGAAAGGATTTCCTCTTATTTTTCGTTTGAATCCATGAGTTTTTAACCGATTCTCTTCATCTCTACTATTTTCTGAAAACCCTAGTTCGCTACTGTTCGATTCTTCTCAGATCTTTATAGATCTGAGTGATTCGAGTATTATTAAGCGTTTTCCTTTAAAAATCCCCCGTTTTAACTAACTATTTCGATTTTAGTCGCTCTTTTCTAAACTAGGGTTTCTGAAAATCCTTTTCTTCAAAACGCTTTCTGGTTTTAAGTGTTTAGTCCCCTGTGTCTATGTGTTTTGATTGATTTTGTTGAGTTCTTCCTTAACCTAACTAGCCTACGCTAAAACACCCAATTTTTGACACTTTGCTTGGATTCTGCACTTGTCCGTGTTATTTGATACATGCAAATGTTCTATGCTTTGATTACATGATACTTCTTCGTTAATTAGAATATCTTGTGATTTTACCCTAGTATGCCTCTATTAGGGTTTCAGATTCGATTCTTTCCGTTTACACTTAGCTTATTTGCTTATTCATGGAAAACCTATATCATTTTCCATAAATTAGTATTATTTTGAATCCTTATTCACTAATTTGCTATGGTAATACCTATATACTGATTTCCGGTTATTTTCCTATTTCTACGACCTTTGATTATTTCTTGCCTTATTTACGATTAACTATGGTACTTGCTGATTCTTATTGATTGTTCCCTTAATTGAACTTTTGTTCATTTACCCTTAATTACCTACCCCATACTTAAGTATTTAATTTTCTTTCCTTAATTATATTCCCTGCTCTTTATCATTAACTGGTCACCCCTTTATTAGAAGAAAACCTTGCTATTTTATGCATGATTGATTATGTAATTTTCCCTAATTAGTGAATGATTAATTCTTTACCGTATTTTACTCTGCTCTCAACTACTATATATACTCTCCTCTATTCTCACCTCAACACACGAACACAGTTCAGAACACACACATACGTTCAAACTCTCTCTTCTTTCTTTGCTACTTGTGCTAACTGTTGGCCTAGCCAGCTAAAAGCCAAGGCTAGATAATGGAGTTGCACCTGTTTTACATTCTGCATTTTTCTTCTTTAAGGTATATCTCTAGTTTAAATTTGAAACTCAACTTTATGTGTTCCATGCCTATACATCCATGTTTGTTCCTGTACTAGTTATTCAATTGGTCTCTGTGTTTGCTGTTATTAAGCATGTCTAAATTCTGCCTTATGTGTAATCATCATATCAGACTTTACTTAGTTCATTAATACTTGTCCAGCATGTTCACTTAGTTCCCTTACCCCTCCCTTAACTGGTATGACCATGTAGTTACTTAGTCTTCTAGTGCATTCTATTGGCCCTAATGGTATGTCAAATTTTGTTCAACAAAACTCTTGTCCTCAACATGATCATGTTGCATTCTTCCCTATGTTTTAAATGTCTATTACCATGACTGATTTGTTCAATAGAATCTTAGTTGTCCTGTATATTTGTTGTATCAAATTTTGCCCTATTTATGTGGTTTCAAACCTATATGTTCCCAATCCCTTCACCCCCGTTTGTAAATTTGGGCATTCTATGGTTAGTTGGGTTGTTCGCAGAGTATGCTTTTCTAAAATTTTTCACTTCTAAACTGCTTTACTAAGTCTTTCATCATTATGTCAAGCACTCTCACCTTACTCTTAGACCATTAGATTCTGCCCCTTTTGTGTGAGTCTTGCCTTGGGACCCTTGAGCTTCCTCTGAACTTGGACACACAAAAGCTGGCTTTTCCACACTACACTTACTCTGTCTTGGCTATGAAATTTAGGTGTGAGCACTGTCCGAGATCCCCTGAGGTCCTTAGGGAACTTTGACGCACCCAGATATGAGAAAGTCTGTGAAACAAGCTTGGCATTTGAGGTGTTGGAGTTAGATTTATTACATAACTCAAAGAGGAAGTCCAAATCAGGTGTTGGAAATCAGCGCCTGTTTTCAGGCGCTCTATAATGTAACCTTCTTTTTTTCTGCTTATGTAATTCATTTCAGTATTGGTCTGTAATAATCTGTTGTAAACAAGTGTTGAGGTTGGCTAGTAAAAAGGTGAGGGTAGTTATGTATGTTATCAGCATCAATGGGTAGAAACCATGTCTTAGGTTTACATTTCCTATATGTGCATTAGAATCCATGTGTAAGATCAACCCATTCAAATCATATCATGCATTAGATACCATGTTCTTAGGTTTACTGTTTCAGCATCCCATTTGGCATCACTTTACCACTTAAAAATCCTGCTTTAGGCTAAATAACATCATTAACGTAAAACTGTTGCTCCTGCACGTCTTGAAGTCATGTTGTAACTCATTGGGAATTTAGAAATCATGCTTTAGGAATTCTGCAATCATTCTGCATTTTTAGGAGTGCACGTTGGATACCCTGTTTAGGATCTTGTTCACACTCGCTCAGTCATACATAGTTAAACTATTGATGCATGAAAAAGGACATAAAAGAGTCTCATGTTTGATTATCTTGTTTAAGTGGAACTGGTCACAATCCCTGCATGTCCTTGCAACATTTAGAACAGCATGCTTTAGGTAAAATAACTTCCAAACTATTTTAATAATTCAGGTAATTGCTGCATATTATTTTACGCTTAGACAAGTCTTAGTACTTTAAAATAAGAACCGTCTTTGTGATTAAAGTTTAACTGTCAGAATGTTAAAATTAGTAGGCAAGCTTGATTAGGACTTCTTCTCTGAGTCATGTGATCAATCTGACTCTGCTGTTATCACTTAGATACCATGCTTAGGATCTAGATTTAGACCTTGATTATGTATAAGTCATGTTGTTTATGTGTACTGTGTGTGGAGGTATATTTGAGCCTTTCATTTGTCTTTCATGCTCCCCTCAATTGAAGTCCTACTTGTTTATTATATGTCGCCTTAGTATTTTACCTTTAAACTTGAGGGTCTTCCTAGAACCCCTCCCCCCCCCGTCCCTTACTTAGTAGGATAGGACTTACCTANGGAATTCAGAGTCAATCATTATTGATAATGGCTCCAACCTCAACAGCGACTTGATGAAAGCTATGTGCGAAACTTTCAAGATCAAACACAAGAATTTCACAGCCTACATACCTCAGATGAATGGAGCTGTACAAGCCGCCAACAAGAATATCAAAAAGATATTGAGGAAAATATAGAGAAGCATAGGCAGTGGCACGAGAAGTTATCGTTTGCTCTACTGGGATATCGCACCACAGTCTGCACATCAACCGGGGCAACCCCCTATATGCTAGTTTACGGTACAGAGGCTGTCATTCCCACTGAGGTAGAAATTCCTTCCCTAAGGATCATACAAGAAGCTGAGCTCGACGACGCAGAGTGGGTAAAAAGTCGTTATGAGCAACTAGCCCTTATAGACGGAAAGAGAATGAATGCAGTCTGTCATGGTCAACTCTATTAGAACAGAATGTCCAGAGCCTTCAATAAAAGAGTCAAGCCAAGACAGTTCACACCGGGGCAGCTAGTGTTGAAGAAAATTTTTCCGCATCAAGATGAAGCCAAAGGGAAGTTCTCTCCCAACTGGCAGGGTCCATATATGGTCCACCGGGTTTTGACAGGAGGAGCCCTCATACTTGCAGAAATGGACGGAGAAGTCTGGCCAAAGCCGATCAATTCAGATGCAGTCAAGCATTACTATGTGTAATCTTTAGGCTTTCCTTATATGATGTAAATCGAACTACGCCTGACCTGATTCCCGTTAAAGAGGGGATACGTAGGCAGCCCTATGGGTTTGGTCATAATTCAATAAAAATTTCATTTCCCCCTGCAATTGGAAACTGGGGCAGAATTTTGAGGAGGACCCTCAAAATTCTGAAGTAATTTCAGCCGATCGCCGCACGAGCAATAGTCAGAAATGTCAACCCATCAAACTGGGGTAGAATTTTGAGGAGGATCCTTAAAATTCCGTAGCAGGAGAGGTTGCAATGTCCTGAACTACGTCACAGTCGTCGGTTCATCTAAAAGCTATTTCTAATTATACATTCATATCATACTTTTACAAAATCATGCATGTTTATTATTGAAACTGCTTTGTTTAGCAACGCTACCCCAATGATAAAGACGGTATCACCAGATCAAGGCCGAACGAGTCAAGCAAAGCCAGCGGGGATACGAGCTAACCTCCCCTTACAAAACTCACGATTTTTCTTTGGATGCAGGCACTAGGATTGCGTAATCCTTAAACATACTTTACGTCCGGGGGACAAACATTGTTCTTAGAACCGTTGCACCTGCCAACATTTGCTATCAGCACACACCAGTAATGCTCCATAGTCATAATGCTCCAGTAATCACAATGCCGTAATCTGCTATCAGCTAAGAAAACTCTACTGTTGTTTGTTATTTTATTTCTTGCATAAGGCTACCATTCTGCCTTCCGAGACTAAACGTTGTCTCCATCTGCATCTGCATTGCATAAGGCTACCATTCTGCCTTCAAATTCGCATAAGGCTAATATTCTACCTTCCGAGACTAAACGCTGTCTCCATCTACATTTGCATTGCATAAGGCTACCATTCTGCCTTCCAACTTGCATAAGGCTACCATTCTTCCTTCCGAGACTAAACGTTGTCTCCATCTGCATTTGCATTGCATAAGGCTACTATTCTGCCTTCCAACTTGCATAAGGCTACCATTCTGCCTTCCGAGACTAAGCATTATCTCCATCTGCATTCTTGGTAAGGCTACCATTCTGCCTTCCGAGACTAAGCACTGTCTCCATCTGAATTCTTGCATAAGGCTACCATTCTGTCTTCCGAGGTTAAGCTCTACCTCCATCTGCATTCGCATCTTTGCATAAGGCTAGTTTCCTGCCTTTCGAGGCTAAGCTCTGCCTCCAATTTTCTTCGAAACTAAGCGCTATCTCAAGCACTATTTATCTTGCTTTTCTTACGGGCCAAGCTCTGCCCTTCAATTCGCAAGACTAAGCTCTGTCTTGTCCACATCATGCTAATGCATCCTTCATGGGCTAAAATATTGCCAACTCGTCCAAAGGCGTCATCGTTCGGAGGCACCATCTTCATGGCCCGAGAACACCATGTCATGGCCTGAGGATCTTTTTCAATCTTTTGCATATCAATATTCAAAGGCGTCATGGTTCGGAGGCACCATCCTCATAGGCCGAGAACATCATTTCATGGCCTGCGAATACTGCACCAAACAACCCATGGCCTAGGTATCATGGTCTGAGGACGCCATTCCTAACCGTCCAAAGACAACATTCATAGTCCAACCGGAACCTGCATCATGTTTAAATTTATGCACAGTATATGCTTGTGTTGCTTCTATTTGCAGGTAACCAGGTGAGCAACGGCTATCCTAGCAGGAGCGATCCCGCTCCAGTTTTCCCAGCCATATCAAACCTCACCATTCCCGTAAGTCGCTTATTCGTCCAACCCTATACGTTGCGTCCGTTCTTGTAAAACTTCATTGATATACTTCGCCGATGACTCCTGAACTACATATGGCCCGATTCCTGTAAAACCAGGGATATGTAGACAGCTCAGAAGCCAGGGTGCGGCATAATCTCTCAAACCGTTTCGCTCGGTCAAAATTGGCCATCATTTCTTTACCCGAAAACTCTTTAATCCTTCCCGGGTAAAGAGGGGCAACTGTTGATACCCAAATTTTTCCCCAAAATATTTTTAAAATTGCATATATACCTTCAAAATCATGCATCAATAGCAATTGGTATTTTTTCATAATTTTCCTATATTTTATTAATTTACCCAGCATTTTATTTCCAATAAATAATTACAAAATGGCATTACAAATGATTTCAAAAAGCATCTCTTAATTTAATTTATTATTTTGGATCCTATTAAGACCAAGTTATTTCATAATTATCCAAATTGGCACCTTTTGGCTATAATTGCAATAACTTTGCAATTATAGCCCAAGCATATAATTTTATACTATTTTTGACCGGAAATTAGTCAATTGTATTTTAAAATACTAAGTAATCATTTTTTTATTATTTTCTGTGCATGAAATTCATTTTTTTTATAATTATTAGTTATTTTTGTAAATTGTTTTATTTAATTTAATTGGGTATTTAACAAATAGCCTAATTTCATTTCAATTATAACTTATTAAAACCAGCCCAAATCACCTAATTACACCAGCCCAAAGACCCAAGCCCAATTCCTAAACATACCCAACCTAATCTGTGTCCAGATTCGTTCTTACCTAATTAAGCCTAAACGACCTACCCCCCCCCCCAAACCCGCATTCTCTCATCACTCTCCGCCGTAGCACCCTCTCATTCTCTCTCAAATTCTCTCTCAAGCTCTCAGCATAACCACGACTCCTACTCGCCGATATCTATGGTGGTTTCACCACCACCCCTAGCCTCCATGGCTCCCCCATGCCGGATTATTGCTACCCTAAGGTCCTCAAGGGACTAGCGGCTGTTCAACTCACACCTATGGTCTGATTCTGGCCGTTCTCAGGCCACCCTTGGCCGTTCGACTAAGATCTTTATATTTTCCGGCTAGACCTATGGTTTCTAAGCCGGTCTGTCCTTATCTCTGGGTCATTTTTCTCGAAATCCTAATTCCCTCTCTTAACTCTTTAGATCTATAACTTATTTGAGAATATTTGAACTATTTTTCTGCTTGTTTTATGAAAACCTTCCGATTTTCAAAGCGTCGCTTCATTTTCCTTCATAACTAGGGTTTCTGAAACTTTCTTTAACAACGATTTTGATTTCTATGTGTTGTTCCCTGATCCCTGAGTGTTTAATCGGGTTTTTGTTAAGCTTTCCCTATAAACCTAACTAGTTATGTTGAAAACCCCTAATTTTTGGCTTTAGTCTTGGATTCTGAGTTCGTCTCTACTGTTTGTTCATTTTATTTTGTCTGTATGTTTGATTCTCATGAATATGCTTCGATTAATTAGAGTATTTTATGATTTTCACCCTAGTAATATCTTGTTAAGGTTTCCGATTTGGTTCTCCCTGTTTATACTGCATTTATTGGTTTATTCATGGAAGTCTATACTATTTCCCTTAATGTTAGTGCTATTTTTCGATTCTTGAATCCTTGATTTACTATGTTGATACCATTGTACCGATTTTCGTCTATTCTTTTCCTATTTTCATAACCCTTAAATTATTTTTTACCTTATTATGTGGTTGACTGTATTATTAATTGATTCCTACTGCTATTTCCTTAATTAGACCCTTATGTATCTATCCCTAATTACATATTCTGTACCTATGTTGTTTGAATCCTTTCCTTATTTGTAACCTGCTTTCTACCGTTGGTAAAATTACTCCCTTAATAACGGGAGACTTGGCTGATTTTCGTTCTTAATTGATTCTGTAGTTCTATAATTGCTGAACAATTGATTCTTGCCTTATTTAACTAGCTTTCAAACTATTATATATACTCTCTTCTCTTTTCATTACACAAACGAACTCACATTAGTTCGCATCTCTCATACACTCAAAAGCTCTTCTGCTTTCTTTTATTACTTACTATTGTTACTAAATTAGCCGGCTGCAAGCCAAGGCTAATTATTACACTCTCCTGTTCTTCACCTTGTGTTTACTCTCTTTACTGGTATGTTCTTGCATTTCTTTGGGTCATAACTTGCCCCAACCCTTTTTAGTATATCAGTTTATCATATTCCTAATCTATTTCTATCTATTGTTTTGCTGTTCAACATGTAATTGACCTATTGCTTCACCTAGCTTGTTAGCTATGTCCTACCCCTTCTAGGATCATCATGTCTTATGAACTTGTAGTCTGTCTAAATTTGACTCNCTCTACCCTGTTTTGAATGTTGGTTTACTTGCTATGTAGTCTCTAGTATGAACCTTTCTTTGCAAAGCAATTTTTTTGTTACCCTAAGTTGTCTGATTCTATGTTGGTTCTGAAATTCTTACTGTGTTGTATCATTAGCTATCCCCAATCCCATGAACCCCCTAAAGCACCTCTGATTCTATAACTATGTTCTAATTAGCACCCCTAAACCCATGTCTTACTGTTTGCACTATTAGCTCCCCCCTTGATTGCAAAAACTTCTGTTTACGTGTATTATGTGTTCCCAGCCCCAATTACCCCTGTGTGAATGGTTGTTATTTGAGTGTTGCTGAACCTGTTTTGGCTCTATGTTTGATCTGTTGTTTGTGTGATTACACAACTTTTGTCAAAAACTGTTCTACTGAACAATTCTTCTATTTTATAAAACTCCTTCAACTGAGTATTTTTCAAATATTGCTTTCTTATTAAAACCTTTTCAAAAACTATGTCAAGCACTCTCACTCTACTCTTAGACCACTAAGTTCTACCCCTTTTGTGTGAGCCTTGCCTTGGGACCCTTGAGCTCCCTCTGAACATGGACACACAAAAGCTGGCCTTTCCACACTGTACTTACTCTGTCTTGGCTATGAAATCTGGGTGTGAGCATTGCCCGGGATCCCTTGAGGTCCTTAGGGAACTTTGACACACACGGATATGAGAAAGACTATGAAACAATCTTAGCATTTGAGGTTCTAGAAATCTGGGCCTGTTTTCAGGCTCTCTATTGTGTAACTTCTTATTTTCTTTTTCTACTTATGCAATTCATTTCAATATTGGTCTATAATAATTTATTGTAAACGAATATTGGGGTTGGCTAGTGAAAAGGGGAGAGTAGTTATATATGTTATCAACATCAATGGGTAGAAACCATGCCTTAGGTTTACATTTCCTACATGCGCATTAGAATCCATGTCTAAGACCAAGCATGTCATGCATTAGATATCATGTTTTAAGGTTTACTATTTCAGCCTCTCATTTGACATTATTTTATCACTTAGAAATACTGCTTTAGGCTAAATAACAGCATTAATATAAAATTGTTGCTCCTGCACATCTTGAAATCATGCTGTAACTTTCTAGGCATTTAGAAATCATGCTCTAGGAATTCTGCATATCCTGAAATCATTCTGCATTTTTATATGTGCATGTTAGATACCCTATTTTAGGATCTCGTTCACACTCATCAGTCACACCTAGTTAAACTACTAATGCATGAAAAGGACACAAAACAATCTCACGTTTGATTATCCTATTTATGTGAAACTGGTCATAATCCGTGTACATCTTTGCAACATTTAGAACAGCATGCTTTAGGTAAAATAACTTCTAAACTATTTTAATAATTCTGGTAATTGTTGTGCGTTATCCTACGCCTAGGCAAGCCTTAGGTAATCAACCTCTATAAAACTGGAAACTGTTCTTTGTGTTTACTGCCTAATGGTTAACAAGCTTAAAATCAGTAGGCAAGCCTCATTAGGACTTCCTCTCTGAGTTATGTAATAAATCTAACTCTGCTACAATGCTTAGGATCTGTATTTAGACCTTTATTGTGTATGAGTCATGCTGTTTGTGTGTACTATGTGCGGAGGTATATCTGGGCCTTTTATTTGTCTTCCATGCTCCCCTATAATTGAAGTCCTATCTATTTATTATGTGTTGCTTTAGTATTTTACCTTTAAACTTGAGGGTCTGCCTAGAACCCCCTTTTTATAGGATAGGAGTCCTAAATTCCTCCGGGTCTGATAGGGAGGGACGGGTAACAACATGCAATAGGGGTCGAGACCAACCCTCGCTTTAATTACCTACATGGGGCGGGAAAGTGTAGATATGGATATGATGACCGGTGCGTTAATACCACGTGTAGCCCCTATTTGAGGAGTGTCATACCGGGTATTGCATTGATGTGATCCATATTATAAACAAACCTAGGATACCCCTTTACATTCATAAATATGCTTAGATTGTAATTCTTTTCAAAATCTAGCTTTTCATTAACTGTTTTTCAAGTATCATTGTACTTAAATTTAAATCCCATATTATTTGATTCATACTTGTTTATTTGTTAAATTGTACAAATCCACAGAAGCTGTTTGGCCGGGAACTACACTGGTGGATCCTGAGGGGTGCCTAACACCTTCCCCTTAGGATAATTTCATGCCCTTACCCTGTCTCTTGTTACCAAACGTAGTTATAAATGAACCCTATAAGTGCCCTAACACACCTTAAATCGTTAGGCGGCGTCTCTTCAAAATGCAAACCTCTTTCCCAAAAGGAACGAGTTGTCTCAACCAAAATATCATAAACCCGATTTCGAGAGAAAAAGGGGGAGCGACAGAAAGCAGTTCAAGTTTCAAAGGAAGGCAGTTCAAGTTTCAAGGGAAAGCAGTTTCGAAGGAAGACAGTTCAAGTTCAGCAATCAGGCGCCCACCTGGAGAACAAGGGAAAACAGTTCAAGTTTCAAGGGAAAGCAGTTCAAGTTTCAAAGGAAGACAATTCAAGTTTTGGCAATCAGGCGCCCACCTGGAAAACAAGGGAATTAACTTCAGAATGCAATTCAAGTCAGCAACAGAAGAAGCTTGCGGCAAGAATGCGAGTCAACAGAAGTTAGTCACAATCCAAAATTAAAAGAAAAAGAAGAGAAAATCAAGAAGTGAATCCAAATGCAGAAGTTGATGAAAGATGTGAGCTGCTCAAGACATGGCTGAAGTCACAAGCATGGTGTGTCCTGTTTTGATCCGAAAAGCTGAAGAAGAATGAACTAGCACCTGCAGCTAGCAAGCGTCAAGGTTCAAATGTAAAGTCTGCATGAAGAACCATTCAAGACTCAAGATCAAGCTTCAGAAGACGTATAGATAGGAATCTTGTAACTCATAGTTGACAGGCTTAGTTAGTCTTCTTCATTTTTGAATTTGATGTAATAATAGGACCGCAGACCGGAACCTCGACGGAACGGCACCTCGATCGGCTCTCCACCTCGGTAAACTCCGTCACTCTTCCCACTTCTGAACTACACGTGGCCTGATTCCTTTATAGCCAAGGATATGTAGGCAGCTCAGATACCAGGGCTCGGTCACATTCTCCTTCCTCTTAGTTTTTGGTCTCCCTAAATAAGGGTCGGGTAAAAACACCTGTCTAGTCGTTCTTTGTCTGAAAACTCTTCGCGTTCCCAGTCAAAGAGGGACAGCTGTAGACATGTGATTTTTGAACCTCCCCAAGTTTTTTTATATTTTAGCATGTAAATATTTAGTTTAGGCCTAATATCGCTATTTCACTAATTTTGACTTTTTTACTTTATTTTATCACAAGAAAATAAAAATTACAAAAATATTTTAGTTTATGTATCTTTCATAAATTTAAATAAAAAATATACAAAAATAGTACCTTATTTTTATTTTTATATAATCTTGAAAACACAAAAATAGTTTCATGTTTTAATATAGTTTAGTTCAATTAATTAAGATTAGTTTTATATTTTTATATTATAAATTGTATATTTAGAAGGAAGAGTTAGTTTTGGGTTAGTTTATCCCATTTTAATCTTGTATTCCATTTCTTTTTAGTCCTTGGCCAAATTTTAAGGCGCAATAATACCAAATCCATACCCCCTTAACCTAAAATCCCTTTCTATATAACCTAAAAATTAGCCTAAAATACCTAGACCCCTAGACCTAGCTATCAGCCGTTTTACTATCTTCAGCACACCACAACGTTCCCCTCATCTTCCTAATCAAGAGAGGCTCTCATATCTTTCAAGAGAGTAGCCGTTCAACACAACAGAAACCCATCACCAGCCATCTTCATCACCTTTTTGTTCTTCATAGAAAAACGCTAGAAACCCAAAAAAAGAACCCTTCCCCCTTAACAAAAAAATAGCCGCAGCTGCTGACCCCATCGCTGCCACCAGCCATACCAAAGCTCGCCGGAAATCGGCCGTCTTCACCTCACTGCCTCTTTCACTTTGAGAGCAACGGTAGTCAGATTCCGAATCCGAGTCAAGTTCATTTTCCAGGCCTCGCCAATTGTTAGATTTTCCGGTGAGGTTCAATCCGTCACCAGATCGAGGTTCCTGTCAATTATTCATTTTAATAGTGTCATTTCAGAATTTTGGTTCGTTTCAAGGATCAAAGCGACCGTGCTAGAACCACGGAACTCGGGAGTGCCTAACACCTTCTCCCGGGTTAACAAAATACCTTACCCGGATTTCTGTGTTTCGCAGACATTAAAACAGAGTCAAATCTCCTCGATTCGGGATTCTAAACTGGTGACTTCGGACTCCATTAACTATCCTAAGTGGCGACTCTGATCTTAAACAATAATCCCGTTTCGATTGTCACTTAAATTGGAAAAACTCCCTTATATACCCTTTCCGGGGTAGGTAAAAAGGAGGTGTGACAGAGACATGCAACAAGGCTGGGACTTACGGAGATTACCTCGTCAAGCGCTTTGTCCGCTCGCTAAACGGAAATTCTTTTGATTGGTATACAGACCTCGAGGCGGGATCTACTGATAGTTGGGATCAACTAGAGCAAGAGTTCCCCATTCACTTTTATAGAACAAGGCACACTATGAGCATGGTGGAACTTACAAATACTCGTCAACAGAAGGGAGAACCAGTTATCGACTTTATCAATTATTGGAGGAATGCAAGCCTCAACTGCAAAGACAGGCTTAGTGAAGCTTCTGGCATAGAGATGTGCATCCAAGGCATGCATTGGGCACTGCACTACATCTTGCAAGGTATCAATCCTAGAACATTTGAAGAACTTGCAACTCGTTCCCGTGACATGGAATTGAGCATGGCCTCCGCTAGAAATGAAAGGATTCCCATATATGAACCTCGCAAAGGGAACGACAAGAAAGAAGTCAGGAAATGGTGTAAAGTCGTACCCAAGTCTGACAACAAAGAAGCCATGAATGTCAACACATCACCTGTGAAGTTCACGATGAAGGTGAGCAAGAAGCAGAGTATGAAATCTCCTTTCAAGATAAGCCAAGTAAAAAGTTGACTCTTAAAGAAATGCAAAAGAACGAGTACCCATTTTTGGATTCTGATGTGCCAGCTATTTTTGAAGAACTCCTCGACTCAAAGCCCATTGAGCTTCCGGAGATGAAGTGACCAAATGAAGCTGGGAAATCAAATGACCCAAATTACTGCAAATATCATCGACTTGTAAGTTATCCTCTTTAGAAGTGTTTGTATTTAAGGAAAAAGTTATGGATTTGGCCCGTGAAAAGAAGATCGTGCTTGAAGATGAGAAGGTTCGAACCAAGTCTCTATCACCTTTGGCTCATTCAGCCAAGATGAATTATGCCGTTTCGCAGAAAGTAAAGATGTAGAATTACTAGAGAATAACAAAGTCGAAGTTGATCAGCCTAATGATAATGAAGATTGGACATTGGTGACTCGTCTTAGGCGCCATAAAAGGAGTCCACAAAAAGAATCAATAAACCAACCAACAAGGAAAATGATGGTAGAAAGACCAAGGAAACGTAATCCAACTCAGCATCTGAAGAAGGAAAAAGTAGAAGTACACCACCCTAAAAAGCCACGACATCCAGTTACCTTGGAGGAGTTCTTGCCAAGTTGATTCCGCACGAAGATTTCTCATAATGGTAGTGAGGCCTTTTGTTGCCACGCTTGCAAAGAGGAAGAAAAAAATGATGACCTACCATTGGCACCATCTTCGGAAGAGCTCATCGAGTCTATTCCTCAAGAAGTTAATTCTTGCGAGAAAAAAGTTACATTCACAAATGACGATCTTCTACTAGGTGACACTCCTCATCACCGATCGTTGTACCTAGTTGTCTATATGCGCGATGAAAGGGTAAATCAAGTTTTTGTTGATGGAGGATCCTCAGTGAACATTTTGCCAATTCGCACTGTGAAAGAACTTGGTATATCCATGAATGAACTTTCGAAAGGCCGTGTAATGATTCAAGGATTCAACCAAAGAGGGCAAAGAGCCATAGGTGTGATCAGGTTGGGAATCACTATTGAAGATATGCAATCAAGTGCATGGTTTTATGTGATCGATGCAAAGACTTCATACAATGCCTTTCTTGGAAGGCCTTGGATACATGAGAATAAAGTGGTTCCATCTACCTACCATCAATGTTTGAAATACTACAAGGGTGAAGTCGAGACGAAGATAGTTGGTGATGACGAGCCATTCACCGAGGCTGAGTCACACTTCACCAATGCAAAGTTCTACTTGAAGAACCTCATTGCGAAGGAGCTAAAAACTGATTATGTTATGATAATCAAGAATGACGAGCCCACAACTAAAGAGGTGAGGTGACTTCTGGTAAAGCCAAAGCTGTTACTAAGGAGGTACAACCTAATTCGAATAAATTCTATTGAGGGGATATTGCGTCTTATGGAAAGAAAGTAACTCCCACGCTCCAATATATACCTAAAAGGAAGAAAGATGAAGGTGAATCATCTAATCTCCTAACTAACACACTAATGGAGTTCTCTTCCGGTAAAACGAGGCAGTAAAGTTGTCCTCAAAGCCACTTGTGGGATTTGCGTCCCAAAATGGTTTGCAGAATGTGGCACTCCCTACAAAGCAAATAAATGAAGGTTTTGATCTTAATGCTTATAGGCTATTTGAAAAAGCGGGATACAATTCCAATGAGCCGTCAAAGTTAGGGAAGCTCCCATAAGAAACTACTACGAGGAAATCGCGTGAAGGTTTGGGATACAAGAAACCGTCACCAGTGCACATCTCCATAATAAGGACGAGGATCAATTATATCAATGTTGAAGATGAATCTGCCGCTTCCAACAGACATTCTGTCTTTGATCGACTTGGAAAATCAACTGTGAGGACTTCCGTATTTAAGAGATTGGGTCCATTAAAGAAGGGGAACAAGTTCCAGAGAAATTATCAAAGCATAAGAACACCCGCTTCCCCTAGAATCCAGAAGATCTCTAATGATTTCCAAAGTTTTGTTCCTTAGAATGAGGCGACAAACAAAACTTGTGGTTTCATGTAAAGAAGTACTGAAGGTAAATCCATATATTGTGGTCTACACTAAAGAACGTGACGAAGATGAAGAAAGTGTGGGTTTTTCGTGTCTTGTTGCTGCACCAGAAGAGAATGGTGTTCCATCTCTAATGGAGGATGATACAGAATTGGAGGATGTTTCACCGTGTTATCACATATCATTCAACGATGGGGACCCTCAAGAAGATGAACATGCGAAAGATGCTCCACCTGAACTTGAAGAAGGGGTGAAGATAACAGTTGATGCCTTAAAAGAAGTCAACCTAGGCACTGATGAAGAACCAAGACCCACCTACCTAAGTACTTTACTAGGAGTTGATAGAGAAAGTACTTATATTGAGTTACTCAAGGATTTTAAGGATGTCTTCGGTTGGAGTTACAAAGAGAGGCCAGGCTTGGACCCTAAAGTAGCAGTCCATCACCTTGCAGTCAAGAATGGCGCTTGTCCTGTTAAGCAAGCTCAAAGGCGCTTTAGGCCGGACTTGGTTCCCTTGATTGAAAGTGAAATTAACAAACTCATTGAAGCTGGCTTTATTTGTGAAGTTAAATACCCAACATGGGTCTCAAGTATTGTCCTTGTATGGAAGAAGAATAGCCAGATTCGGGTGTGCGTTGACTTCACGGGTCTCAACAATGTGTGTCCCAAAGATGAATTCCTGCTTCCTATTTTAGAGCTAATGATCGATGCTACTACTGGTTATGAGGCAAGGTCTTTCATGGACGGTTCGTCGGGCTATAACCAAATTTGCATGGCACCAAAAGATGAAGAGCTTACTACAGTCCGTACCCCAAAGGGTATTTATTGCTACAAGGTAATGCCTTTTGGCTTGAAGAACGATGGTGCTACTTACCAAAGGTCTATGCAAAATATCTTTGATGACCTTCTCCATAAGAATGTTGAATGCTATGTGGATGACTTGGTGGTAAAATTGAGAAAGAGGGGCGACAACTTGAAAGACTTGAGGATAGCATTTGAATTGCTCCGGAGGTACCAACTTAGGATGAATCCATTGAAATGCGCCTTTGGAGTTACTTCTGGAAAGTTCTTTGGTTTCATTGTCCGACATCGAGGGATCGAAATTGATCAAGCCAAAATGGATGCCATTTTGAAGATGCCTCAGCCTCGCGATATTCATGAATTGAAAAGTCTGCAAGGAAAGCTAGCATACCTTAAGAGATTAATCTCAAACCAAAGTGAGAGGTGCAAACCATTCAGTCACCTCATGAAGAAAGGCGTTCCTTTCAAGTTGGACCAAGCTTGTAGCAATGCCTTTGAAAGCATCAAAACTTACTTGATGAAGCCTCCAGTTTTGGCAGCCCCTATACCTGGAAAGTTGTTGATATTATATATTTAGCACAAGAAAGGTCTGTTGGAGCGTCGTTGGCCCAAGAAAGTAGTGAAGTGAAAGAAAACTCCCTTTACTACTTGAGAAGGATGATGACACCAAATGAGCTAAATTATTTGCCAATCGAAAAGTTATGTTTGTCAGTAGTCTTCTAAATCCAAAAGTTGAAGCACTACTTTCATGCTCATGTCATTAGTCTTATTTCTAGAGCAAATCCCATCAAGTTTGTGATGTCAAAACCTGTCCTTAGTGATCGACTAGCAAGGTGGTACCTCCAATTTCAACAATTCAAAATTGTGTACATCCCTCAAAAGGCAATAAAAGGACATGCATTAGCAGACTTTTTGGCAGATCACCCTATACCTAATGATTGGGAGCTAACTGACGAACTACTTGATGAGGACGTAATGGTCATTAAAGTGCAACCTCCATAGAAGATGTATTTTGATGGTGCTGCACATCGTGGAGGAGCTGGTGCTGGTGTAGCATTTGTTACTTCTCAAGGTGATGTTCTGCGCTACTCTTTTACGTTGACGCAACCCTGCTCTAACAATGTTGCTGAGTATCAAGCACTAATACTTGGGCTTGAAATGGCTGTCGAAATGAAACGGTTGCAATTGCAAGTCTTTGGTCACTCTCAATTGGTGATCAACCAGCTTTTAGGTAGTTACAAGGTCAAGAAACTTGAACTACGCCCATATCATGATTATGCTAAGAAATTATAGGGTGGGTGGGTGACGTGACTATTCAACATGTGCCAAGGAAAGAAAACATGATGGCTGATGCTTTAGCTGCCCTAGCTTCATCGCTAACCCTGCCTGATCAAGCGCAAGTTTTTGTCTGCCAAAAACGGGTAGTACCGCCGCCAAATGATGCTGAAGGTGAAGAAAATAAATTCAAGCATATTGTCGCTGTTTCTGAAGCCGAGAAGAAGATAACAACCTATTATCGACTACTTAAGCTATAGGATACTTCCAGAAAATCTAAGGAGAAGGACTGAAATCCGTAGTCGTGCACCTCGCTTCCTTTACTATAAATATACTCTATACAGAAGGTCATTCGAGGGAGTACTCTTGTGATGCTTAGGGGAAGAAGAAGCACTCCAACCTCTGCAAGAGACACATTCTGGGGTATGTGGGTCACATCAGTCTGGACCAAAGCTCCACTTCTAAATAAAAAGGATGGGATATTATTTGCCAACAATGGTAAAAGATTGTTTGTACTATGCTCAAAGATGCAAGGCTTGCCAATTCCATGCAAATTTTAATCATCAACCTCCCAAAATTTTTCACCCAACTATTGCATCCTGACTATTTGAAGCTTGGGCATTGGATGTTGTTGTACCACTGCCAAAGTCCTCTAGTGGGCACCTATACATCTTGGGTGCAACTAACTACTTCTCAAAATAGGTTGAAGTTGTTGCTCTTAGAGAAGTAAGGAAGGAAAATGTTGCAAGTTTTTTCCGATTAAACATTATCTATTGCTTTAGCATTCCTCGTTACATAATAATGGATAATGGCAAGCTGTTCGACAATAGGTTGATTAACAAGATTTGTGAACTCTTTGGCTTCAAGCAACGTAACTCTTCTATGTACAATGCTGCCGCCAATGGTCTAGCCGAGGCATTCAACCAGACTCTATGATAATTGTTAAAGAAAGTCGTCTCCAAATCCAAAAAGGATTGGCATGACCGTATGGAGGAAGCTCTATGGGCATATAGGACAACTCACCGTACGCTAACACAAGCGACCCCTTATGCACTCGTTTATGGAGTTGAAGCCGTCTTGCCACTCGAGCTTCAAATACCTTCATTATGATTAGCTATTCAAGAAGGGTCACTGATGAAGAAAATGCTCGACTTCGATTAGCAGAGTTGGAGGCTCTTAGCGAGAAGAGGTTGGAAGCTCAACACAGTCTTGAATGTTATCAAGCTCGATTCTCTCGTGCCTTCAATAAAAGAGTTCACCCAAGATTCTTTCAAATAGGAGATCAAGTCCTTGCCATAAGATGACCCGTTATTAATTCCCATAAACATGTAGGGAAATTCACTTCAAAATGGGATGTACAATATGTGGTGCAAGAAGCATAATCAAGTGGGGCTTACAAGCTGGTTGATGCAGATGGCATAATAATCGGCCCTACCAAAGGCAAGTTTTTGAAGAAGTATTATCCTTGAAGTTGCAACGCCCCTTGACGCACGAGCCTAAATTGCATGTTCCTACACTCCTAGCCAGCATGAGTCTAAATTCTGTATGGCCCATAAAAAAAAGGGTCCGCTATGTTGAAACCTCGAAAGAGGCGGCCTAGGCAAAAGTTAGGACATAAAAAAAAGGACCGGTAGGTTAAAAACCTCGAAAGAGGCGGCCTAGGAAAAAGTTAGAACATAAAAAAAAGGTCTGCTAGGTTGAAAACCTTGAAAGAGGCGGCCTAGACAAAGTTAGGACATAAAAAAAATAATTACCCATTTTGATCTACGGTATGACTTGATCCTCTTCACCGAGGTACGTAGGCAGCTTAGAGTTTCATTCTCTATTGAGTCACATAAGTTCAAAAGATACATATTGCCCCAATCGTCGCCCAAATGAAGTACGAGGGAAGTAATTCATTCAACCAACACTTGAAAGTCAGGCTAAAATATCATTCTTCTATTGAATTTTGGATCTCATATGACATAAAGGGGGCAAGCCTCCATGGTAAACCAGTGTCTTCAATGAGATGATTATAGTCTTTTCTGAGGCTACCAAGTATTTGCTTCTTAAGTCTGGGGGTTCACTATGTCTTCACGTTCGCCAAATATTTAAGTCTGCCGGTCCTTAAGTTCTTCGGTCTTCAAGTCAAAATATTTAAGCCTCTAAGTCTTCAAGTCTGTCAGTATTCAGGTTGAGGTCCTCAAACTCGCCGGTCTTCAAGTTGAAATATTTAAGCCCTCAAGTTTTCAGGTTGAAGCATCAAAGTCCACCGAATCTTCAAGCCCATCAAATCTTTAAGTTTGTAGGTCTTCAAGTTGAAGTCTGCAAAGTATGCCAAGTGTTCATGTTGATGTCATCAAGTCCACCAAGTCTTCGAGTTGAAGCTTGCTAATTTTCCTATCTTAAGGTGGACATGTTAGTCCTTTTGCACCTTAAGTTGGCTTCTTCACGGGTTTATCCTTAAAAGGAACTATAATTTTTCCAATTTTAAGGTGGACATGTTAGTCCCTTTGCACCTAAAGTTGGCCTCTTTGCGGGTTTGTCCTTAAAAGGAACTATAACTTTCCAATCTTAAGGTGGACATTTAAGTCCCTTTGCATCTTAAGTTAGCCTCTTTATTTATTTACCCTTCTATATGCTACCAATGACTTGTCCTCCATATGATGTTGAGGACTTCTCCATATATTTGTTGCCATGGACTTGTACTTCGATATGCCGTATGAACCTTTGCGTCTTGAAATGGTTTCCGATATTCGGATGGAGATAAGTATCCATCCCTTTACATCTTGGGAATAATCTCTCTGATAATCGGGCCACATTGAGAGTAATCTCTCAGATATTCGGGTCACTTTGAGAGTAATCTCTCTGATAATCGGGCCACATTGAGAGTAATCTCTCCGATATTAGGGTAACCTTCAGAGTAATCTCTCTGATAGTCGGGCCACCTTGAGAGTAATTTCTTCGATAGTCAGGCCACCTTGAGAGTAATCTGTCTGATAGTCGGGTCATCTTGAGAGTAAGCTCTCTGATAGTTGGGACACATTGAGAGTAATTTCTCCAATAGTCGGGCCACCTTGAGACTAATCTCTCCGATAGTAAGGTCGTATTGAGAGTAATCTCTCCGATAGTCGGGCCACATTGAGAGTAATCTATCTGATAGTCAGGTCACATTAAGAGTAATCTCTCCGATAGTCGGACCACCTTGAGAGTAATTTCTCCGATAATTGGGCCACCTTGAGAGTAATCTCTCTGATATTCATGCAGAGATGAGTACCCATCCCTTCACACCCTAAGATTGTCTTCTCCATGCATAGATCATCTCGTTAAACAAGAACATATCGTTCTTGTTTGGCCTACAAAAAGAAAACAAAAAAAGACACAGGAAAAAAAATATACACATAAGAGATTACCTTAATTCACAGGAAAGGTTGACTCAAATGGCTTGCAAATATCGTGCGTTTATGTTCAGCAACGAAAGATCACATACCTATTTATAAATTACCGATGTTGGAATCAATTACAGAGGAGGTGTCTTTAACTTTTCAGTGTCCAAGTAAATGTCGAATTTGACACTTCGTAAGATTCCAGCAATTCAAGCAGTCCTGGTCTCTAGTGTCCTAAGCAATGCACACATGTATTTATTGTGGGGAATTAGAAGATTAAAATTCTTGGACTTAAAGTAAGGTGAGCAGATTATGACGATTAATTTAATCAAACCAGTATTTGCAAGTATACTACTCTATTTAAGCATAAGTGTTTACCGTGAAAATGGTAATAACAACTAAATTTGTTGATGGGACTCTAAAAATTCGTGATCTATTTTTATGCAAGTTGTTTAGCAGTTGATGCTATGTGCATGAAGTTTAAGGACGAAATGCGAGCTAAAATAGAGCTATAATCGAACCGATGAGTTAGCTGTTCAGGGCCTTGAGCTAGTCGGTTTTGGGCCTCGAGGTCGATTCCTGGGCTCGGGCTCGAGCTATTATGGGCAGTCGGGGAAGGGCTAACAATTGTGATACAATCAAAGGAGGCTCTTTATGCCCAATGATAAGAAATAAATGAAGAACAAGTATGAAGATAGTAAATAAGAGCAACAATATCGAGAGAGTATGTTAGAGAGAAAAAAGAGAGAGTTATCATATATTTCGTGTAGAATAGTTGGAGCAACATCAGTCCTCCTTTCACAAAATGGTATGAATCCCCTTTATATAGAAGGGGAAACCTTATATGGTACGACATACATTAATTGTAAAGATACGGAGACGGGACAGCTAGATGTGACACCCTGATTCGGGTTCAGAGTAGGCCGGCTAGGCTTTGTCAGACTTAGCCGTGTGTCTTGGGAACTCCCCATTTTTACTCTAGCCTCGGCCGATATTCTCTTCAGGCCGGGTGTCGACGAGCTCCGAGGAAGGTGACTCGAGCGCATCTTTGCAGCCTCGAGGCTTCGAGGTGATCTTTCCAAACGTCTTAATGACGGGGAATCCCACCCTTCGATTCTGCCGCGTACAGATAGCCTCCGTGTTTCCTAGAACGAAGCGATAGGAAACGATCTTGATGCCCGAATCTTAGGGCTTCCTATGACGACATCATACTGATGGTGCTAACTAATGATTCCAACCTTCACGACAACCGGGGCACCCCTACAGACTTGTCTTTTCAGCGTCATTCAGTATGCTGCCGATCCCAATCTTCAAGGTCGTAATACCGCCGTCGACTCATTTTTCAACGGCGCATTGATTGCACCTGCCGATCCATCTTTCAAAGGCATTGATGGTCGTGTTATCACCCCCTATAAATGGGAGCCTCCTAGGATTAATCTTCCATCCAAGTGTCTTCATATATTTACCACATCTTCCTTTCTTTCCATCCTCAACCATCATTCGCCATGATTGAGGCCCATGGCCTCGCGATCGTTTGGTCGTGCTTATATTGGTCGCGCCAAGGTTTACCCCTTGAACTTCCCTTAGTTGAGCGAGATTTTGCTGTTTTGCCATTGTTGTTGTTGTTGTTATTGTCGTCGTTCCAAGACGTCGATACAGGGACGACCGACTTCTTCCGGTCTAGAAGGACGTTCGGACTCTACACTGCTGCTCGTGAGGGCGCTCGGACTATACTCCGCTGCTTACCCTCCTGCCCCGGCTCGGTGCATTACACCCTTTTAGATTCCTTGGGGTGTGGTGGCACTTGTCTACTAACTGTTGCATCCCGTGCAGGGGTGACGTTCCAAGAAGTGGCTTTATAATAGTATTACTGGCGAAGTTCGCATCAACCAAATTTTTCACCAAGCCACTTCTTTGCTCCTTTCGGCTTCTCCTTCGTCATTTTGCTCTTCTCCATCGCTTCCCCCTTCTACATCTTCCCTTTTGAAGATGCCGTTCTGGGGGGGTCGAGGTAAGGCTTCGANAGGTAAGGCTTCGAGGGGATGGCACTTTGGAAGATATTGTCTTTGAGGTCATACGCCCGAGGGGAAGATATCTGAAAATGCTGCTGTCGAGGTCGCACCCTTGAGAATAGGCTAGGCTCTAGGCTTTTATTTCATGTGTCCCGTTTTGACTCTTTGATTCTGTGTAAGAACCCCTTGTGGGCTTTCGTAATCATATGTAAGAACCCCCTGCGGGCCGTTGTAAGCAAATGTTTATGAATGTAAAGACACTTTCTTGATTTTCATCTTTGATGCTTGCCATTTTCTTTAACATTTGTGGAGACTCTGAATGTATGCCTTTGCTGACCATCGTCGATATCTGACCCGTGTGTGAGTATTCTTTCTGGCTTTTATTTGATAAAAACGGCTTCTTCGTTGTTCCTCGGACCAGGCTTGAATTGGTGCGATAGACTCAGGCTGCCGGGACCTTCAGTTTGGGTCACATGGAAATAATACCTCGAGTCTTGAAACCTTTGAGGACGGTCTCTGAGTGAGGGTTAACTTTGGGCACATGGAAACTTGTTTTGAGTTTGATGTAGCTAATCTTTTAAGGCGTTGTAGATAGGTCCCGGATGAGGGGTTGCCCAGATTTAGGCAATGTCCCGGGGTCGAGCCTTTATGGGCGGAGCTCGAAGTGCTTGTTCCTCTTCTTGAGAGGTCCCTTTGAGATCGGATATCATGTCGAGACTGGAGAAGGTACCGCTGCCTTCTTAAAGCATAACTTCTTTTGATGGAGGTCCTCGAGGTCGGGTACCACCTCGGGACTGGAGGTGACGCCGCTGGCTTCTCAAAGCCTAACTTCTTTTGATGTAGATCCTCGAGGTCGGGTACCACCTCGGATCTAGAGACAACGCCGTTGGCTTCTTAAAGCCTAACTTCTTTTGATGGAGATCCTCGAGGTCTTTGTACCACCTCGGGACTTGCGTCGAAGTCATTGGTCTCCCGGGGCCTAACCTGGGTAGGCGGACCGTTGTTGTTTCCCCACACATATATAGGGTTGCTTCCGTTCTTTCAGGGGTCTCCTCACTTTGGATAGCTATATCCCTGTTTCGGCTTTGAGCCCTTCCTTACCTTAGCGCTAAAGTATTTGTGCAGGTTCCAGCTTTAGTTTTTCTAGTCTTGCCTTAGCCATGACCGCTGCCACGGGGCCTGTTCGGCAGAGAGGGGAGAGTCCCGCTCCCAATGCTCGGGATCAAACAGAGTCTTCTTTGAAGATTATTTCTTCGATAGGAGAGGGGCACCTTGGGTTAGTGAGGAGAGACTGCGGACTGGGAGAGAGAGTGGTGTTACAGATTCTTTCCCCGGATGAGGGCTTCTCGGATCATGTTGATGGATTCCTTAACGTGTATACGTATCCTTTTGCACTGGGACCTCTCGACAGGGTTGTGCTCGACTTTTGTTTGAAGTATCGGGTTACCTTGGCGAGATACACCCGTCATTTTGGCGAATAGTGTTGATGATGAGGTTTTTTGCGGAGAAGGCGGGGCTTGAATTCACGCTCAGCCTTCTCGTCAGGCTGTACCGGCCCTTTCACCACCAGGGTCTAACCTTGCAGTGCCGATCGTCCATGCCTTTCATTGTTGATGATGAGGAAGATGGACATCGGGAATGGATTAGTTGGTTCTCCGAGTCCGGACGGCTGACGTTATCCCCGTGGAACTTATTCCATTCCCCGAGGAATGGAACTATACACATAAGTGGAACATCCCGTGCCTTCTCAAATTTTCTTACGGTGAAAGCTAGTTTCATAACCATGTTTCCTCCTTTTCTGCAGCGATTTCGTGGGCGCCGGGCGACATTCCTGATTTGCTTGGTTGGGTCCGAGAGCTGGCGATCCGCTCGACTTGTGATGAGCGCAGGTGGCGAGTTGTATCCCGGGGCGGATGGGAAGCAAAACATCACGGTATGTGTGTGTGCTAACTTTCCCTTATCCTCTATTCGTTTGGAGAGGCATTTTCCTTTTTTACATACTAATCTTAGTGCCGTAGGTGTCGGAGAGCCTTTAGAGTCGAGGCCATGCTCCTCCGGAGAGGGGGAGGAGTTGCCAGTTCTCGAGATAAAGGATTATCACAATAAGGGACATGCCCTTGCAGGGAGATAGCGCTCAGAGCAGGTCGAAACGGAGCCGTGTCTTCGAAATGGAAACATCGTCTGAGCCTGCCGCGTCCGAAGTTTCTAGTTTTGGAAAGATAGCCTCTCCGAGCGATCGTGCTTCGACCGGGGTCGATTCTTTCAGGGCTGAGGAGGCTAGACCAACAGATGTGTGCTCGGCCTTCGAGGAAGTCCGCCGGCTGCACTTTGTGGTGAGTTTCGACAAAGGCCTTCCGAATTCCACGTCTTCCCTTCCTTATCAAGTTTTTCTTTTGCAGGCCTTTGACATGCTTAGGTTTGAGCTACTCAGTCGAGGAGCCAGGCTTCGGAAAGCTCTAGATGAGGATAGATCCCTTAGGCTCCTTTGTAAGAAAAAGGAAGTCGAGCTGGCACATTGGCGACATGAGGCGTATCGGAGCTTGAATTACGAGAGCTATTTGATGGAGTAGGTAACTTTTCGTCCCGGGCGAGTATGCGTTCTGCCTTTTGGCTTCTGAGGCTAACACTTGTTTATTCCAGTTGCAGAAAAAGACGGAGGCCCTGGAACGTCTTTGGGATGAAGCTGACCGTGTGAAGAATGACTGTCTTCGGGATGAAGAACGCCCTGGCTAAAGTCCCTATCTTCGACGTTCAACTCCGTTTAGCTCGTGATAATGCTTTAGTTCAAGTGGATATGATCATGAAGCTCGAATCCGAGCTTTCAAAGGTCAGGGCTGAGATCGTTGATGCCCGGAACGGAGCAGTACTGAGCCGAACTAAGGCTGATCAGGAGATGTCGATTTATTTGAAGGACGCTACCGATGCTCAAGCCGAGTTAAAAAGGGTCCTCGATCGTGAAGAGAGAATCAAAGAATATGCTCGTTGCAAGTCTAGAAGAAAGATTTTCGAGGAGATCCGCGCCAGGGGTTTTGTCCTCTCGGAAGAGTTGGCGCGAGCGAGGGAGGACGAGCGTGATGCTCGATTACTCCTGTCCGACACCGAGGAGAGTGAAGATGAGGCTGGTAGGCTGTAGTTCCCAGGACTAGGTCGTAGATTTTGCCATATTGTACGTAGCATTTCCAGAGCATGTTTGTAGATGGAGAATGTGCTTTTTCGCGTATGTGCATAAAAGAAAACCTTGTGGCTTTACTTCTTCTGTACCCTTTTCTGTCTCTCATCGGGCCAAGTGAACTGGTCTCAGAGTTGGTGGGAATCCTTAGATTCTTGATATGGCCCCGGGCTCATTAGGCTGGCCCGGGGGCTCTTACGCGCTTGGTCGATGCGACCTTTAGTATAAGCTGGCGTATGAGCTCTTATGCTTTTGCTCAACTGTTTTGGGTTTAGTATCCGAGTCGGGTTTCGACCCGAGCTCATTTTGCCCTCAAGCTTTTATGTTTGCATGGGCTGGCGACACTGGCTCTTATGCCTTTGATCGGAGCGATCTTTTATGTGCATGGCCCTGAGGCTCATTAGGCTAGCGACAATGGCTCTTACGCTTTGGGCCGATGCGGCCTTCTAATGTATGTTGGCTTGAAGCGTCCTTTTAATGTAGGCTTTATTTTCCTCTCGTTAAGGACTTTTGAAATGATTTTGCCTGACCCGTCGTCGGTTCGGGAGAAACCTCGATTTCAAGTCATTTGCGGCGATGTTCGATCACGTTGGAAGGTTTGGCTCGTAGGCTGAGTAGCTCGAAGCCTTGTGATTTGGAGCTGACATGGTCGAAGCTCTTTTGCCTGTCGAGGGTAGCCTGTTTAACCGGTTCTTTTCGAAGTAGATTCGAAGTAATGGCCTATGATTTTGTAGCGACGGTCGGGCGTTCCCGAGTCGCGTTAGTTTGGCTGGTACAGCTATATGACCGTAGTTATTTGTGTTTGGCCGGAGCCATTTTTGGTCCCGAGTGTAGTAGTTTAGGTGTCTATATCGAGGGTATGCCCTTTCAGGAATCTTCAAATGTGATATATAGCCTAAACTTCAGAATCGAGTTTATGCCTGTAGTAAGGTCTTACAAAATTTTCATGCCTTTGAGGTCTTACAATTTGTTGATACTTGGTACAAGTATGATTCATGCCTTACTTGAGGTCTTACAGTTTGTTGATACTTGGTACAAGTATGATTCATGCCTTGCTTGAGGTCTTTCGAGACCGAGTCTGCCCGCTGGGGGTCTTATGGACTCAGGTTTTTTAATGAATGGCGATTGGCGACAGTCTCCGAGTCATTGAGTTTATTTTGGCTCGGGAGCCGTTACTCATGAGCTTGGAATTGCCTCATTGAGGGCTTACAATTTTGGAGATTCTGACCCTGAGGTCATGCGCTTTCTGAGCATGTGATGCCAGTCTCCGAGTGTTCGGGACATTTTTCTATTTTGGAGATGTTTTGTAATTTCCGTGATGCCTCGTTGAGGGCTTACGAGTTTGGAGCTCCGACCCTGAGGTCATGCGGGTGCCAAATTATCGACGCCAGTCTCCGAGTATTCGAGACACTTTTGATGAAGGAATCATTTTGGTGAAAATGCTGGGTTTCCTTTGGGCAAAAGTATTCCTTGATTATTTGGCACTAGTACATGTGTCTCCGCCATCGGGGGCTCGGCTATGCGGACACGGTTCATTCGACCGTTTGATCCGGTACATCATTTTCCCCTTGGGACCCTATTTGGCATTTCTTGGCTCTTCCGAGCGGACGATCTTCCGAGAGGATGTCCTTCGACGCCCGGGATTGATTGCAAAAGAAGCCTTGAAGACTTGTTGGATCCCCCTTAGGTAGCATATAGGTGTTGCCTCATTAAAAACCTTACCGGTAAAACCCTCTTCCGGACAAAAGCTCGGTCGAAGGAAAAGAGTGCAACGGATGCTTTTAAAACCTTAAAGTCTTCGGGCTGGGTTAGCGCTTTTGACTGCTTTGATCGGGTGCCTGCATAAGGGTTAGTATAAGGTATAAAATGAAAAGGGAGATGGTTATACCTTATCGTGGGATGCGCTGGCGATGTTCCGAGGTCTGGTATGTCCCTGTTGTTTGTAATGAGGGCACGGTCCGGTCCTCCGCTATGTTTAGTCGGGCTTAGCAGAAGATGTAGTTCGATTACCCTTTGGCTCTTTCGAGAGTGGAGATATTGGTGTCGGTGCCACGTCGTGCACCGCAAACATTTCCCTTGCCGCGTGCTGTTCTCCGTGGACGGTTTTAATCCCGTCTTTTGTTGGGAATTTCATCATTTGGTGGAGGGTGGATGGTACTGCTCTCATGCAGTGTATCCACGACCGTCTGAACAAGGCGTTGTACCTTATGTCTCCTTCGATGACATGGAATTTGACATTTTGGGTCGTGCCGGCCACGCTGACCGGGAGAGTGATCTCTCCTTTCGTTGTTTCACTTGCTATGTTGAATCCGTTGAGGACTCGAGTGGCAGGCACGATTTGGTCTAGCAGTCCGAGCTGCTCTATTACCTTCAACCTAAGAATGTTGGCCGAGCTACCTGGATCCACGAGTACACGTTTTATTTGAAATATATTTACGAGGAAAGAGATTATCAGTGCGTCGTTATGAGGTTGGGACAAGGTCTCGGAGTCCTCCTCGCTGAATGTGAGGGCATCTTCGGGTACGTATCCCCGGGTTCGCTTTTCTCCCGTGATGGATATTTTTGTCCTTCTCATCACGTGTTCCTGGGGAGCGTCGACGCCCCCTAATATCATGTGGATAACATGTCGTGGCTTGTTTGCTTCGTTCTTCTTGGCCGCCTCTCTTTCCCGAAACTGATTTTTGGCTCGGTCGCTCAAGAATTCTCTAAGATGACCTTTATTGAGTAGCCTGGCTACTTCCTCTCCGAGCTGGTGACAATCCTCGGTTCTGTTGCCATGCGTGTTGTGAAATTTGCATACCATGTTATGATTCCTTTGGGAAGGATCCGATTGTACAGGCCTGGGCCATCCGGTATCCTTGATTTTGCCGATGGCGAACACGATGTCTGAAACATCAACGTTGAAGTTGTATTCTGATAGGCGTGGTGCCCCTGTTGGCCCCGTGTTTCTGTCGAATCCGGTTCGGTTAATGAGTCCCCGAGGATTCTGCCCTCGGTTGATCAATCGGTCGTTGCGAGGGGGGTTCCGTCTTGGGGCATTTCTCTTGTCTTCGGTGTATGGCTGATACCTTTCTTTATTTGGCTTCGATTCCTTTGCTAAGAGCCTGCTTGGGTATACTGAGCCCGAAGGGGCTCCTAATTGATCATCCTCGACCCAGATCTTTGACTGGTATCGGTTGTGGACATCCGACCACGTTACGGTAGGATACTCGATCAGATTAGCTGCCTTGAGGCCACTGAGCTCCGCTCGTTCAGGCCTTGAGTGAAGGCCTTTACCGCCCAATCGTCGGAGACTGGGGGTAGTTCCATTCGTTCCGTTTGGAAGCGAGATACGAACTCTCGCAGCATTTCATTCTCCCTCTGCCTGATCTTGAATACGTCAGACTTCCTCGTTGCTACTTTGATGGCACCGGCGTGTGCCTTTATGAAGGAGTCTGCCAGCATGGCAAATGAGTCTATGATGTTGGGAGCTAGGTTGTGATACCACATCATGGCCCCCTTCGAGAGCGTTTCCCCGAACATCTTCAGCAAGACGGACTCGATCTCGTCGTCTTTTATGTTGTTGCCCTTTACTGCGCACGTGTAGGCGGTAACGTGCTCGTTGGGGTCTGAGGTCCCGTTGTATTTTTGGAGTTCCGGCATTCTAAACTTCTTCGGGATGGGTTTCGGAGCCACTTCCTCCGGGAACGGCTATTGTACAAACTTCTTTGAGTCTACGCCTTTCAGGACCGGGGGCGCGCCCGGGATTTGGTCGACCCTGGAGTTGTAAGTTTCGATCTTCTTGTTGTTGGCTGCTATTACTCGCCCGACTCGATCCTTCTGGTAAGATCCTCGAGCATTTTTACGATAGCAGGGTCGGCTATCGAACCATTATTGCTCGATCTCTCCGGTACCTGTTCGGCTGGGGAAGTTGTTCCCGGTGCTACGGTGCTGGGAGTTTTTGGGTGGCTTTGCAGCTGAGCGATAGCCAGCTGTTGTGCCTGCAACATTTCAAAAATAACATGAAGGCTAACTTCCCATTCTTCCCGAGCTGGGGTTTTTTGGGCTTCCTGTTGGTCGCCTCTTTGTATGCTCCTATCGGTGCGTGAGGTTTCGTCAATCTGTTGTGCATCGCGCGAGCCCGCGTCCGCTGGAATTGGTCCAGGTGTGTTCTCGGGGTTCCGCAGTGGCGTACCAATAATTGGAATAGCCACATTGTATTCTCCTTGATTTTCGAGGTCGTCGTTCTCAACTATGTTTACTGAGCCAGACATATTAACCTAAAATCGAAGATCTTGGACAAGAAAAAGTGTGAAAGATAACTTGCGTTGTGTAACGAAACCAGCAAGAAAATAATCACTATTATTTTATGCCCCACGGTGGGCGCCAAACTGTTTACCGTGAAAATGGTAATAACAATTAAATTTGTTGATGGGACTCTAAAAATACGTAACCTATTTTTACGCTAGTTGTTAAGCAGTTGATGCTATGTGTATGAAGTTTAAGGACGAAATGCGAGCTAAAATAGAGCTATAATCGAACCGATGAGTTAGCCGTTCAGGGCCTCGAGCTAGTCGGTTTGGGGCCTCGAGGTCGATTCCCGGGCTCGGGCTCGAGCTATTAGGGGCAGTCGGGGAAGGGCTAACAGTCGTGATACAATCAAAGGAGGCTCTTTATGGCCAATGATAAGCAATAAATGAAGAACATGTATGAAGATAGTAAATAAGAGCAACAATATCGAGATAATATGTTAGAGAGAAAAGAGAGAGAGTTATCATATATTTCGTGTAGAATAGTTGGAGCAACATCAGTCCTCCTTTCACAAAATGGTAAGAATCCCCTTTATATAGAAGGGGAAACCTTATATGGTACGACATACATTAATTGTAAAGATATGGAGACGGGACAGCTAGATGTGACACCCTAATTCGGGTTCAGAGTAGGCCGTCTAGGCTTTGTCAGACTTAGCTGTGTGTCTTGGGAACTCCCCATTTTTACTCTAGCCTCGGCCGATATTCTCTTCAGGCCGGGTGTCGACAAGCTCCGAGGATGGAGACTCGAGCGCATCTTAGCAGCCTCGAGGCTTTGAGGTGATCTTCCGAAACGTCTTAATGACGGGGAATCGGACCCTTCGATTCTGCCGCATACAATAAGTTTGTTGGGTTTGATTGATTCCACTTATGTCCAAAGCTTTAAATATGTGCGTTGCATCCAATTTGCAAAAGCAGATTGTCCTATTATGAGAAATGCTCAATGAGTTGTATAATCTGCAAGCCTATAATCTACGAGATAGTTCAACTTCAACTTTACAATTAATGTCTCATAAACTCTCCCTTGGAGGAAGTATGTCTGAACACATTCATACTTCAAGCCTCGTCCTAGAAGTGCAATAGATCTCCACCTGACAAGTCGTGAAGTAGGGGCATTTGTAGGCAAGTAAAATTTTAATCATAAGAAATTTGGATTTAATATCAACTTAAACATATTTTGGCCCAAACAAATATTATGGGCTAATATATATTGACTTAGTTATTTAAATCTAATTAAATTGATTTAAATAAAGGTCCAATATTATTGGGCTATCCCATTTAATTGGTCTACGAATGATGAGCCCCCTTCATTAGGCCCAAGAAGTCATCTTCCTAGAGGCCTAGTGCCACGTGTCAAATGACGTGGCACACCAAGTCAAACGGAAGAGCCAATGGGATCATGCCACGTGTCAAAATGACAAGGCATACCAAGTCAGTTTAAAAGGCCAATGAAACCGTGCCATGTGTGCAAGTGACATGTTATGGCCAATCAAGCACGACCTTGTCACACTTCAATTTGATTGGTCGGAAAGAGTTTGTTCTTATCATAATTCTTCCCTCCCACAACTATAAATAGGGAGATTCATTACCTAGAAATTACACCAGAAGTTATAACAAGAAGCTAGAGAGAGCTCGTGGATCAAATGCTGCAAATTTCTTTTCACGTTTCAAGCTTCAAGCAATCAAGATCAAGTTCAAGAAATCAAGTTCAAGCTCAAGAACGAAGAACAAATCAAGTTCAAGCTGAAGAACAAAGAACAAATAAAGTTCAAGCTCAAGAACAAAGAACAAAGAACAAATCAAGTTCAAGCTCAAGAACGAAGAACAAATCAAGATTCAAGGAGTAAGAGTTCGAATAAAAGTTCGTGGTAATTGAATCCAAGACCATCGTCCGTGGCAACATATATAGATTCAAGATCATCGTCCGTGACAACAAATATAGATTCAAGATCAAGCTCAAGGGCCCTTGAATTTATTTACTATTGAAAAGAAGAATTGGAGGATTCATTGAGATTGTACACTCATATAATTTTAAATCAAATACTATAACTGTTGTAATGTCTTTTGGTCCTGATTTTATTTTCTCGATGCCAATTTGTTGTCTACAAATTCTGGCACGCCCAGTGGGACCGAATCTTCCGTTCATCTCTTCTCTCATGGTGAAAAGAATGTGGTGTCTTCTTTGCTGGTACTTCAAGCCTCGTCTACAACGATCTTGTAAATATACGCCCCGACAAGCCTTGAAGTAGGGGGCATCTAGTCATCAAAATTTTATCAGATCAAATCCATATGAAATTTGGGCAAAATCCTAAATTTAAGATACTACAAGTAGAGTCCATCGGGGTTTCTTGGAGGCTACTCTATCTGAAACCCTATCTTGGAGGCTACTCTACCTGAAACCCTAGCTTGGAGGGTACTCTACCCAAAACCCTAGCTACACCTATAAAAGGGGGTAACACATTCCCTTTGAAAGCATCTCGAAATTTCATAAAAATTCATGGAATATTCACAAAGAGATCAAAGACATCAAATATTGTCTTTTTCAAAGCCACCAAATTGATCAACGAATGTTATTCCTTTTCCTAGAGATCAATTACATCTTAAGGAAGTTTGCATCATCCTACGTTTGAGCAATACGCTGGTTAAGCCCTCGAATCACGGAGAACGATCTAGAGAGAAGAATCAAGGGAACAAACAGAATTGTACCCCTATCATTTTAGCAATAAAATTATGTTTCTTCATATTTATATTGTGGTTGCAATTTATTTTTGTATCACAAATAATTTTTTGCAAACAAACATGAACTTTTATTATTAAATAGTTTCTTTTCATTGTTCCTATTTTTTTTGTTTTCTTCTAATTTATGTGCCTGTCACGATCAAAATTCTCCCTCCGTGAACTTGTTGTGACGGCACCTAGTCTCTACGACTAGGTAAGCCTAACAATTTGCGGAAAATAAAATGAAAACATAAAGGATAACAACTTACAGTAATAGATAACATAAATAACACATTTGAAATGCCGCTCGACATATACAATAGTCAACTCTCGAAATGTACATAGACTCTCCCAAAACCCGGAATATCGCAAGTCACAAGCTGCAGAAAGAAAACATTATTTCTATACCCTAGAGTCTAACAAAAGGAAATACAGAAGTGTTTGACATGGGGAAGAATAGATAGGGACTCCGAGGTCTGCGGACGCGGCAGATATACCTTGAAGTCTCTACAGCTGTCTCGCCTCACTGATAATGCGGCTGACAAGCGGTACCTAGATCTGCTCACGAAAAACATATGCAGAGAAGGGTATGAGTACCCCACAACGGTACCTAGTAAGTGCCAAGCCTAACCTCGGTCGAGTAGTAACGAGATCAGGTCAGGGCCCTACTGGTGTATATAAAATAAACTAAGATAGAATAAAATATCGCAATAAAAATAAATACTGTAATTTAACAAGAATGTAATCATAGAAAGGCAACAGCTCAGAACATAGAAATAACAACAGGGGATCTCCCGAGATACCGTCTCATAGTCCCAAAGTAAATGTGCAGGGGGATCAACCGGAATACCGTTCCGTAGTCCCAAAGTAAATATGCATGATAGGGGGATCTACCGGATTACCGTTCCGTAGTCCCAAAATAAATATGCAGAACAGAGGGATCTACCGGAATACCATTTCGTAGTACCAAAGTAAATATGCAGAACAAAGGGATCTACCGGAATACCTTTCCGTAGTCCCAAAGTAAATATGCAGCTCAAACAACGCAAATAACAGTTCCAGCAAGAGAACCTACGGTTTAGACTAAAAAATTTGCTCGTGTACGTACTCGTCACCTCACGTACACGGCGCTCACATATCTAAAACACTGCCAATCCTAAGGGGAGTTCCCCCACACAAGGTTAGGCAAGCCACTTACCTCGAACTAAAATCAAATCAATCTGTAACAATGCTCTTCTCACGAATATCCGGCTCCGAGTGGCCCAAATCTAGCCAAAATCAATTACATATCATTAATATAACTACAAGAAACTAATCTAGCTAATGAAATCAAAGCCAATGCAAGAAATTGGAAAATCGCCCAAAAAGCCTCCCCGAGCCCACATCTCGGAATCGGGTAAAACTCACAAATTACGAACACTCATTCACTCACGAGTTCACTCGTACCAAAATTATCCAAATCCTATGTCTAAATCCCAATCAAAACTCAGAATTCAGTTGAAGAACTTTTCCCCCATTTTCCCAACTTCTCACCCAAATTCCTTAATTTAATGAAGAAAAAAACTATGAATTAATGGAATACAACAAAAAATGAGTTAGGAATCGCTACCCCAAAGCTTTCTCTGAAATGCCTCGAAGAATCGCCAATTTCCGAGCTCTCAAGTCCAAAAATGAAGAATGAATTCAAACCCTCGCACTTAGCCCTTTTTTCTGTCAGACATTCGCTTTTGCGAGCCTTCAACCGCATCTGCGGTCTCGCACCTGCGGAAAATCCATCGCAGGAGTGAAGGTAACTTAAATGGGCTGGGATCGCACCTGCGAGCCCGCTCTTGTGGTCCTCTACCGCTTATGCGCATCCGCTTTTGCGGACCAAACGCCGGACCTGCGATGTCAACTGGATAAGGCCAAATCCGCTTCTGCGGCTCCAAGGCCGGTTCTGCGGCCCAAAGAGCGTAGGTGCGAAACCACTAGGTGCAGCAACTTCAGCAATTTCATAAGTCCAATTTTTCCATCTGTTAAGAACCCGAAACTCACCCGAGGCCCCCGGGACCTCAACCAAACATACCAACCAATCTAAAATATCATACGAACTTAGTCGAGCCATCAAACCACATCAAACAATGCTAAAATCATGAATCACCCTCCAATTCAAACTTAATGAACTTGAAACTTAAAAATTTCACGACTGACGCCGAAACCTATCAAATCACGTCCGAATAACCTCAAATTTTGCACACAAGTCGTAATCAGCATTACAGACCTACTCCAACTTCCGGAATCAAAATCCGACCCCGATATCAAAATTCCACTACCGGTCCAAATCTCAAAAAATTCGACTTTCGCCATTTCAAGCCTAAATGATCTACGGACCTCCGAAACATAATACAGACACGCCCCTGAGCCCAAAATCACCCAACAGAGCTAACGAAATCGACAGAACTCCATTCCAGAGTTGTCTTCTCATAGTTCCGACTACGGTCCAAATTCTAAGACTTAAGCCTCTATTTAGGGACTAAGTGTCCCAAAGAACTTCAAAAACTAAAACGAAACCTCCCGGCAAGTCGCAATAGCAGAAATAGATACGGGGGAAGCAGTTAATAGGGGATCGGGCCTATAACTCTCAAAATGACCGGCCGGGTCATTACAGTGCCAATGCTTAAGTGAACACATAGTTTAAGTAAGCTAAAATACATTACAATAAAGGTTCAAACTTGGAATTAAAAGTGAATCGATTGAGAAAATTACTTCTATGATCATGGGTTATTTTTGTGGTTTTTGCCGCGGTCAGGAATATGCATTGAGAAGTTGGTGGTGACTGTTGATGGAGTATTATTGTCACGACCCGGAATCCCAACCTCGGGGTCGTATGGCGCCTAACATTCACTTGCTTGGAAGCCGACGTGAGATAATTAGTTAGCCAATTTTTAACAGTAATAACACAAAGGTGATATACAACAAGAAATAGAAACCCAATCTAATACAATAGCGACATAAATAATGTGATAATATCTACTCCCAATGATACGAAGTCACGAGTACACCAGGAACTAGAAGTTCTATAAACAGAGTCTGAAATAACTACAACTTTTTCAAAGGAAATGAGAGGTAAAAGAGGAAAAAGGAAGGGGTTTTCAAAGTCTACGAACGCCAGTAGATCTACCTCAAGTCTCTGTATGCAATGATCCGAGATGACGCACCTCACGCACAGATGGGACCAATACCAGGATCTGCAGAAGAAGTGGAGAAATATAGTATGAGTGCAACCGACCCAATGTACTCCGTAAGAGTCAAGACTAACCTCGACGAGGTAGTGACAAGGCTATTACAGGGCACCTACGTAAATAAACATGTACAAGTATATGCGACACAGTAACAATAACAGAGAATAACAATGTACAAAATGGAAGGGGACATGAAAAGGGGAATTAATATGATAACTACGGTAGGTATGAAATCACGTAATAACCAAATAAATATTCAACCAATGCTATCAAGTAAATCAATAATATGAAAATAGCACGACATCACCTTTCGTGCTTTTACTCTTGTCCTTACCAGGAAATAATGATATAAGTAAAATGAAATGGCACGACATCACCCTTCGTGCTTTTTCTCTCAACCTCACCATGTAACAACGAATAAATGAGATGAATGACATGACATCACCCTTCGTTCTTTTACTCTCTTCCTCACCATATAATAATGAATAAATGAGATAAATGGCACGGCATCATCCTTCATATTTTACTCTCTTCCTCACTATGTATTAATCAATAAATGAGATAATTGCAATGGCATGGAATCACCCTTCATGCTTATACACTCTTCCTTACCATAAAATGAAGATAATATGAATTCGAGAAATAAGTAATGCGGAGAAAGTAGTTAATGTCAAATATGATGCTAATATACCAAACTTCAACTTTCAAAAGTACTCAACAATTACGAAATAAGCAATAATTATGGAAGAAATAATCAAAAGTAACAACCTAACCTAAGCATGGATATCATAATTAATACTGCAATAAAACACAAGGAAACAAGTTTCCACCCATGCTTTAGCCCAACAACAACGCATAAGTACTTGTCACCTCACATATACATTGTTCCCACATATTAAAAAAGTAGCAAATACATTAACAAGTCCTAATCCCTCAAGTCAAGGTTAACTATGACACTTGCGTTGCTCCGCAATCAATCAAAGCACAATCAGGGCATTTCCTCTAAAATTCGCCTCCAAACCAATCATATCTAATCAAATATAGTTCAAACAATTCAAACGAAGCTTTAGAAACTACGCATGAGTGAAAAAGACTCAATCCTTAATGATTTTGGAAAAAATTAACAAATGTCAACCCCTGGCCCGCTTGGTCAAAACCCGAGATTCGGACCAAAATTTAATTACCCATGCACCCCCGAGCTCGGTTATGTGATTACTTTCGTAATTTGACCTCAATTTGAGGTCTAAATCTCAATTTCTCAAATTCCCCAATTTTTACCTAATTTCCTAATATCTACCATGGAAAAGCATAGATTAAAGGATAGAAATAAATGGGTGTTGATGAAAATAGAAGAAAACGCGTTAAAATCTATTAACCTACAAAGTAGGGATAAAATCCCTCTTCAAAATCGCCTCTAGGTTGAGCTCAAATATGGACATGGTGAAAAATTAAGAGAATCCCAACTTTGGGATATTTAATTGACTCGGTTTCGGGTCTTCATCGCGTTCAGGAAGGACCTGACGCGATTGCAAAGCACAGCAGCCCTATTGGCCTAGTGTTCACGATGTTCCTCACGCATCCCCGAAGACTTCTCTCCCCTGGCCTTCGCGTTCACGTAGAGTAATAGCTCACTCCCTAGTCCACCCTCCTAACACTACATGTTCGCGAAGGACAGGTCTTGTTCCTGAAGGGCAGCCCGCCTGCCACTCCGCGTTCGCAATGAGTAAATTCCTCCCCAGCCAAGTCTCCCCTTCGTAATCATGAGAGTAGCTCCGCGATCACGAAGCACAAAGTGTCAGGCACCAGATATCAGTAAAACCAGCATTCCTTCTGTGTCCGATATGGTTCATAGCCTATCCGAAACTCACCCGAGCCACACTAACTCCAAACCCGACAAGCACACGAGTGTAATAACATCATGCGAACTTGCTCGCACGTTCAAAATACCAGAATAATACCTAGAACTATGAATTTGACATCAAAATGTATGAAATTTTCAAAGAAACTTAAGAACTTTCAAAATTTACAACCGGACGTCCGAATCACGTCTAATCAACTCCGTTTTGCACCAAATTTTGCAGACAAGTTATAAAAAGTGAAATGAACTTATACCAAGTTTTGGAGCCGAAATTCAAACCCGGTAGTAACAAACGGTCAAAATTGGAATTCTTTAAACATTCAAATTACTAGTTTTTAAACAAATTAAGTTAAGTCAAGTTAGTATTTTTCGGGACCGTGAAAATACTAATCCGGGTCTGTTTGCACAAAAAGTTGACTATAGTAAACTCAGATCATTTTAAAGCTTAAATTCACATTTTATTTAATTGTTCACATAAAAATTTTCCAGAAAAAGACACAGACCGTGCACGCAAATTGAGGAAGGCTAAACGAAGCTATTCAAGGTCTCGAAACACAGAAATGAAGGCTAAAACTAAAAATTCTCTATCGGGTCATCACATTCTCCACCTCTAAAACAAACATTCGTCCTCGAACGGACATAGAAAGGTACATTGACTGGTAAAAGGTATGGATATCTACTCCGCATGTCGGACTCGGACTCCCATGTGGCTACCTCGATCGGATGACCTCTCCACTGTACTTTAACTGAAGGATAACTCTTAGACCTAAACTTCCGGAGTTATCGGGCCAGAATTGGCACCAACTTCTCCCCTTAAGTTAAATCCTTGTCCAATTGGACAGAGCTGAAATCTAACACATGGGATAGATCACCGTGATACTTCCAGAGCATGGAGACATGGAACACCGGATGAACTGCTGATAAGCTAGGTGGTAATGCAAGCCTAAAGGCTACCTTTCCCACTCTGTCAAGAATCTCAAAAGGCCCGATATACCTAGGGCTCAACTTTCCCTTCTTTTCGAACCTCATCACACCCTTTATGGGTGAAACTCGGAGCAGAACCTCTATCCGGCCTTGAATGCAACATTATGAACTCTGCGGTCGGCATAACTCTTCTACCTAGACTGAGCTGTGCGAAGTCGATCCTGAATCATCTTGACCTTTTCCAAGGCATCTTGAACCAAATCGGTACCCAACAATGGAGTCTCTCCTGGCTCAAAGCAACCAACTAACAAACGGCACCGCCTCCCGTATAATGCCTCATAGGGAGCCATCTAAATACTCGATTGGTAGCTATTGTTGTAGAAAAACTCTACAAGTGGAAAGAACTGATGCCAAGAACCCCTGAAATTAATAATGCAAGTGCGAAGCATATCCTCCAATATCTGAATGGTGCGCTCAGACTATCTGTCCGCATGAGAGTGAAATGATGTACTCAACTCAACTTGTGTGCCTAACTCACACTGTACGACTCTCCAGAAGTGCGAGATGAACTGCATACCTCGATCAGAAATGATGGAAACAGGCACACCGTGAAGACGGATGATCTCGCGGAATAGATCTCAGCCAACTGCTCTAAAGACTATGTAACTACTACTAGAATGAAATGTGCCGACTTGGTCAACCTGTCAACAATGACCCATACTACGTTGAATTTCTTCGAAGTCCGTGGGAGCCCAACAAATAAATCCATCGTAATACGCTCCAATTTCCACTCGGGAATCTCAAGCTTCTGAAGCAAACCGCCAGGCCTCTGATGCTCGTACTTTACTTGCTGACAAGTTAGACACCGAACCACATATGCAACTATATCATTCTTAATTCTCTCCACCAATAATGTTGCCGCAAGTCCTGATACATCTTGGCGACACCCGGATGAATGGAATACCGAGAACTGTGGGCCTCCTCAAGAATCAACTCACCAAGCCCATCCACATTGGGTACACAAATCCAACCTTGCATCCGCAACACCCCATCATCTCCGATAGTAACCTGATTGGCACTATCGTGCCGCACCGTTTCCTTGAGGACAAGAAAATGGGGGTCATCATACTGATGCTCTCTGATGCGCTCATACAAAGAAGATCGAGAGACTATGCAAGCTAGAACACGACTGGGCTTCAAAATATCTAACCTCAGAAATTGATAGGCCAAAGCCTGAACATCTGATGCTAGCAGCCTCTCACCAACTGGAATATATGTAAGGCTACCCATACTCACAACCTTTCTACTTAAGGCATCGGTCACCACAATGGCCATCCAAGGATGATACAAAATGGTGATATCATAGTCTTTTAACAACTCCAACCACCTCATCTGCCTCAAACTGAGATCCTTTTGCTTGAACAAATACCATTGACTTCGATGATCCTTGAACACCTCACACGACACGTCGTAGAGGTAATGCCTCCATTTCTTCAGTGCGTGAACAATGAATGCCAACTCTAGGTCATGAACATGGTAATTCTTCTTATGAACCTTCAACTACCGCAACACGTATGCGATCACCCTGACATCTTGCAGTAATACTGCACCGAGCCCAATACATGATGCATCAAAATACACTGTGTAGGATCCCGAACCTGTAGGCAATACCAACACTGGGACCCATTGTTAAAGCAGTATTGAGCTTCTGAAAGCTCAACTCACACTCATTAGACCATCTGAACAGAGCACCCTTCTAGGTCAATCTGGTCAATGGGGCTGCTATGGATCAAAACCCCTCTACGAACTGGCGATAATAATCCGCCAAACCCAGTAAACTCCGAATCTCTGTAGCTGAAGTAGGTCTAGGCTAGTTTGAACTGCCTCAATCTTCATAGGATCCACTTTAATGCCCTCGGCCGATACAACATGCCCCAAAAAGGCAATTGACACACTTGAAAATTGGCATATAACTGGCTATCTCCTAGAGTCTGACGCTGCTCATGCTCCTCTCGATTGCAGGAGTAGATCAAAATATCATCAATAAATAAAATCACAACAGAATCTAAAGAGTGGTTAAATACCCGATTCATCAAATCTATAAATAATGTTGGGGTATTTGTCAACCCAAATAACATCACTAGGAACTCATAATGCCCATACCGAGTCCGGAAAGTTGCCTTAGGGACATCAGATGCCCTAATCTTCAACTGATGGTAGCCAGAGCTCAAATTAATCTTCGAAAATGCTTTGGAACCTTGAAGCTGATCAAATAAGTCATCAATCCTCGGCAACAGGTACTTGTTCTTGATAGTGACTTTGTTCAACTTCCTATAGTCTATACACATCCTCATTGAACCATCTTTCTTCTTCAAAAACAATACAAGCGCACCCCAAGGTGAGACACTAGGTCTAATGAATACCTTATCAAGCAAATCTTGCAACTGATCCTTTAATTCCTTCAACTCCGGCGAGGCTATACGGTATGGTGGAATAGAGATGGACTGAGTTCCCAGAGCCAAATCAATACATAAGTCAATATCTCTGACGGGTGGCATCCCTGGTAGATCTGTAGGAAACAATCTAGAAATGCACGCACAACTGGTACCGAATCCGTGGATGGAACCTTCGCACTATAATCACGAATATAGGCCAAATAAGCTAAACATCTCTTCTCGACCATGGGCCGAGCCTTCATATAAGAAATAACCCTGCTGGTAGAATGACCAGGAGCCCTTCTCCACTCTAATCGAGGCAACGCCGACATGGCTAAGGTCACCGCCTTCGCGTGATAGTCCAATATAGCATGATATGGTGACAACCAATCAATGCCCAAAATAACATTAAAGTCAACCATATCAAGAAGTAGGAGATCTACACGAGTCTCAAGACTCCCAATAGTAATCACACACGAGCGATAGACACGATCTATATTAATGGAATCTCCCACAGGCGTGGACACACAGAAGCACTCAAAGAATTAGGAGGCACAACCAGATATGAAGAAAAATAGGATGACACATAGGAATAAGTAGAGCCCTAATCAAATAGAAATAAAGGATATCTCTAGCAAACTAGAACAATACCTGTGATGACGACCTCCGATGACTCAGCCTCTAGTCTAGCCGGGATTGCATAAAAGTGGGGATGGGCCCCACCACTCAGACCTCCGTCTCTCGGACGACCTCTAGCTAGTTGGCCTCCACCTTTAAAGGCCCGACCTCAACCCCTAAGAGCCTGACCTCCACCTCTAGCAGCCTGACCCCTGCTCTAGCTGGCTGAGCAGATGGTGGAGCAACCGATACCGGAATCATGGCACGAGAACCCTGTTAGGGCATGCCGCCTTGTGATCTGTGGCAAAATTTAGAAAAGGTGCCTCGGATCTCCACAAGTTAACAAGGCCTCGACTATTGTGATTGTTGACCCTGGAACTCGCCCTGTCGACTTGGTTAACCACTCTGATAACTCTGGATCGGAGGTGCACTAATAGGAGCTAATGGTGCACGGTTGGGTAGCTGCTCAGAATGAGATACATAAGGGCCATGATTACCCGAAGTACTGTGGGATGCCTAAAGCGCTGACTAATATGCCTTGGGAGGATGGCCTCTACCAAAAGTACCCCTACCTCCAGAAGAGGCACCACTGAAACCATCAAAATGACAAGGCCTCTTATCAGATACTAGCCCCCTTTCCTGACCACGAACCATCAAAACTCGTCTAGCAATCTCTACCACCCTCTAAAAGAAATATCATCTATGGTCTCCTTGGCCATCTGTAGCCTGATAGTGAAAGCGAGCCCATCAATGAATGTCCTCATTCTCTCCTTCTTAGTAGGGAGCAAGATAATGGCGTGGCAAGATAGGTCCACAAATTGAGTCTTATACTGGGTAATAATCATGCTACCCTGCAGAAGACGCTCAAACTGCCTGCTGTAATCCCCCCTCAGAGTGAAAGGAGTGAGCTTATCTAAAAATAGATGTAACAACTGATCCCAGGTAAGTGGAGGTGAACCAGCTGGTCTAGTCAACACATAATCTCTCCAACATCTATTGGGAGAACCGGTCATCTACAACATTGCAAAATCGATCCATTGGTCTCAACTATACCCATGTTGCGCAAGACCTCATAGAAATAATCCAAGTAATCATCTGGGTCCTCAGAAGGTTCACCACTAAAATGAATAGTGAAGAGCTTGGTAAACCTATCCACCCTCAATAAGGCCTCAGAAGATATAGCGAGCCTATCACAAGCCTGTGTCGCAACAACTGGCTCAATCACCCCAATTGGTGGGCTGCTAGAGTCTGAATTAGGGGAGCCACCGCTCCGGGGTGTGAGTAGAGGGAGTCTGTGCTCCTCCCCCGGCCCTAGAGATGGCTAGTTCTACTGGAAATGCACCATTCTGGGCCACACTCTCCGTAAGGCCCACCAAGCGGACTAGAGCGACCTGGAACACTTGAGTGGCAATGAACCCCTCCGGAGCCTAAGCTGGTACGCCGGGTACGGTCTGAGCTGGGACCTCCTCCTCATGATCAATTTAAGGATCCACTACGGGTATAACTGCTTGAGCCCTAGGCTGAGCTCTACCTCTGCCTCGGCCTCTGGCTCCACCTCTGTCTCGACTTTTGCCCCTGGTAGTAGCTGCCACAGGGGGGCACCGACACTTGTCCGGCTACAGATACTGTGTGTGTTCTCGCCAACAGCGAGAGAACAAAAATAGAATGGTTTAATCATCAATGATAGGATAAAATAGCATGATAGAGAAGGAAAAGAAGTGAAAATTTTCCTAAAACTCCATAGCCTCTGGAAGATAAGTACAGACGTCTCTGTACCGATCCTCCAGACTATACCAAGCTTGCTCATGACTTGTGAGACCTAGGCAACCTAGTACTCTGATACCAACTTGTTACGACTCGAAATCTCAACCTCGGAGTCGTGATGGCGCCTAATATCCACATGCTAGGCAAGCCGATGTGAGATAATTAATTAGCCAATATTTAACAGCCAAAATACAAAGGTGACAGACAAGAAGAAGTATAAACCTAATCCAATACATTACCGACATAAATCATGCGATAATATATACTCCCAACGATCTAGAGTCACGAGTACGCGAGAAACTACAAGTTCTACAAATAGAGTCTGAAATAACTACAACTGTTTTGAAGGAAATGTACAGTAAAAGAGGGAAGAAGAAAGGGACTTCAAGGTCTGGGGATGCCAGCAGATCTACCTCAAGTCTTCATATGCAATGATCCGAGCTGACGCACCTCACGCACCGCTGCAACCAATACCAGGATCTGCACAAGAGGTGCAGAATTATAGTATGAGTATAACCGACCCAATGTACTCCTTAAGTGTCAAGTATAATATCAACGAGCTATTGACAAGTCTATGACATGACAAATACATAAATAAACATGTACAAGTATATGCGAAGCAGTAACAGTAACAGAGAATAACAACGTACAAACTGGGAGGGGACATGAAAATGGGGATAAATATGATAACTATGACAAGTATGAAATCACGTAATAACCACATAAATCCTCACCCAATGCTATCAGGTAAATCAATAATATGAAAATGGTACAACATCACCATTCATGCTTTTACTCTCGTCCTTACCATGAAATGATGATATACATAAAATAAAATGGTACGGCATCACCCTTCGTGCTTTTACCCTTAGCCTCACCATATAACAATGAGTAAATGAGATGAATGGCACGACATCACCCTTCGTGTTTTTACTCTCTTGCTCACCATATAATAATGAATAAATGAGATAAATGGCACAACATCACCATTCGTTCTTTTACTCTCTTCCTCACTATGTATTAATCAATCAATGAGATAAATGCAATGGCACAACATCACCCTTCGTGCTTTTATACTACCTTACCATGAAATGAAGATAATATGAACTAGAGATATAAGTAATGTGGAGAAAGTAGTTAACGTCAAATATGATGCCAATATACCAAACTTCAACTTCCGAAAATACTCAACAATTACGAAATAAGCAATATTACGGAAGAAATAATCAAAAAAGTAGTAACTTAATCCTAAGCATGGATATCATAATTAATAATGCAATATAACACAAGAAAATAAGTTTCTCCCGCATGCTTTAACCTAACAACAACGCATAAGCACTTGTTACCTCACATATACGTTGTTCCCACACATTAAACATGTAGCAAATAGACAAACAAGTCATAATCCTTCAAGTGAAGGTTAACCACGATACTTATCTCGCTCCGCAATCCAATCAAAACTCAACCAGGCCTTTCCTTTATTTCGCCTCTAAACCAATCGAATCTAACCAAATATAGTTCAAATAATTTAACATAAGCTTTAGAAACTACCCATGAGTGAAAAAGACTCAATCTTTAATGATTTTGAAGAAAGTCAACAATAGTTAACCCCGGGCCCGCTTGGTCAAAATCCAAGATTCGGACCAAAACTCAATTACCCATTCACTCCTGAGCCTGATTATGTGATATATTTTGAAATCCGATCTCATGGGGAGGTCTAAATATTAATTTCTCAAAATCTTCAATTTCTACCTAAATTCCTAATTTCTACCATAAAAAATCATAGATTAATGGCTAGAAATAACTGTATGTAGATGGAAATGGAAGAAAACAAGTTAAAATCTACTAACTTATGAAGTGGAGATGAAATTCCTCTTCAAAATCGTGTCTAGGCCTAGCTCAAATGTGGAGATGGTGAAAAATAAAGAAAATCCCGACTTTGGGATATTTAATTAACTGAGTGTCAGGTCTTCATTGCGTTCACAAAGGACCTGACGCGATCGCGAAGCATAGCATCCATATTGGCCTACGCGTTCACGATGTTCCTCACGCGTTCGTGAAGGCTTCTCCCCCCTGGCCTTCGTTTCTCCGAGCCAGGGCTTGCGTTCGCGTAGAGTAACAGCTTTGTCCCTTGTCCCCCATCCTAACTCTACGAGTTCCTAAAGGAAAGGTTCACGTTTGCAAAGGGCAAACACCCCACTACTCCATGTTCGCGACCAACTCCTTGCGTTCGCGAAGTGTAACTTCCTCCCAAGCCTAGTCTCCCTTTCGCGATCGCCAGAGTTCCTTCGCAATCGCGAAGCACAAAGTGTCAGGCACCAGATATCAGCAAAACCAGCATTCCTTCTACGTCTGAAATTGTCTGTAGCCTATCCAAAACTTCCTATGAATTCCGTGAAAGTAGGATACTCCAAATTCGAGGGTCAAAGAGTTTTAGAAAATGTTCTTGATGGAAAAAAAATATGAATGAAGGATCCCGGTGAATTGAATTGGGTCCATGAATCTAAGAAATGGTGAGAATTGTTGATCTCTCTCAATATCTCTCTCAATTCGAAAGTCAAGGATTTGAATTGATGTCCTCTCATTGATTTCTCCTATATTGCATTGATTTATCCTAAAGATTTCATTTCAATTGGAAATTGGTTATTCACCATGTACGAGGATCCCCGCTAAGCATCCATGGCTGAATGGTTAAAGTGCCCAACTCATAATTGGCGAATTCGTAGGTTCAATTCCTACTGGATGCACGCCAATGGGACCCTCCAATAAGTCTATTGGAATTGGCTCTGTATCAATGGAATCTCATCATCCATACATAACAAATTGATATGGTATATTCATATCATAATGCTTGAATAGGTAAATCAATCATTTGCCCTTGAGGATCTGACATTAATCCTCGCATACCTACTAATTGATGTACCTGAGATGCATTTCCTCTAGCTCCCGAGAAAGAAATTATATGAACTGGATTAAAAGGGTCAGTTATCCTAAAATTAAGATTCATTTCTTGTCGCAAATATTTACTTGTAGCATACCATATTTCAGTGGATTGACGTAATTTTTCTACCGCGTGTACATTCCCATAATGATGGTATTTTTCCAAAATCAAACTTTGTTGTTCAGCATCTTGAACTAGCTATCCCTTAGAATGTATTGTTAAAAGATCATCAATTCCTAATGAAATGGATGTAGCTAGTAGCTTGTTGGAACCCCAAAGATTTTACTTGATCCAGGATATGTGATATATTACATCTAAGAAATTATTCCACCGAACGTACTCCCCCTGGATGCAGGAATAGCAACATGAACTAAATACACTGTCCAAGCCAAGGAACATACGCCAAAGAGTCCTGACAAATGATGATTCAGACGAGATTCGGCATTTTTGAACCAGAAAACGCTCGGTTTCCATTTCGGTTGTAGGTGTAGCCAACTTGCTATTAAGGATATGGCGGAAAGAAACAATAGAAAAAGAGCGCCAGTATAAATATCTTCATTAGTGCTTAAACCGATTGTATACCACCACTGATAAACACTAGAATAAGCGATATTCACTAGGCCAAGAGCATCCCCTCAAGTAAAAGCTTCCACGGCCGGTTGACCAAAATGGGGATCCCAAATTGCATGAGCAATAGGTCTTACATGTAAAGGGTCCTATACCCACGACTCAAAATTTCCTTGCCAAGCTACATGAAACAGATTTTCGGAAGTCCACAGAAAAATTATTGCTAATTGACCGAAGTGAGAAGCAAAAATGTTCTGATAAAGACGTTCCTCAGTAATATCATCATGACTCTTGAAGTCATGTGCGGTAGCAATACCAAACCAAATACGACGAGTAGTGGGGTCCTAAGCTAAGCCTTGGCTAAACCTTGGAAATCGTAATGCCATAATGCTTTTCAAATCCTCCCAGCCATTATCCTACTGCAATAATTCTTGCTAAGAAGAATGCCCATGTTGTGGCAGTTCCACCCAGAAGGTAATGGGTGAGTTAAACTTAAATTAAAGTAAAAAGAAAAAGTTTTATAAGGTAATTGTTCGCTTTAAAATCGATAATGGAGTCGATACAATTCAACAGAATCTAAGAAATGATCAAATTCGAAAATCATTTCTAGATATTTTTTGTTTCCTACGTACACGAGCCCATATCCTTGCTTTTCTATCAATTTCTAATTCTGATCTTCCTCCCCAATCTGATATTATGGTGCCTTCTAGTGGTCACATAGTTACAAACCCAAACGAACAATAAAAGCTAAATGGAAAAAGAAAGGAGTTTAGAACTACACTATTTTTGAGTTGGAAGACAAAGAAGTGTGATAAAGATGAGAGCGTATAAAATGAATATTCATCAAATTTACTATTCGAGCCCCTCGTTCTCCCAACCAAACATGCACACGAGTGTAATAACATCATAAGAACTCGCCAATGCAATCAAAACACCAAAATAACACCTAAAACTACGAATCGGACATCAAAATGAATAAAATTTTCACAGAAACTTAAAAACTTTTAAATTTTACAACCGGACGTCCGAATCACGTCTAATCAACTCCGTTTTGCATCAAATTTTGCAGTCAAGTCATTAATAATGAAATTAAGTTATACCAAGTTTTGAAACTAAAATTCGAACCCGGTGGTAACAAAGTCAACCTACGGTCAAACTTAGTAATTCTTTAAACCTTCAAAATACTTGTTTTTCAACAAATTATGTTTAATCAAGTTAGGGGCTTCTGAATGCGGTACAGGACATACGCTTAAGTCCCAAATCATGATACGGGCACACCGGGACCCTTAAAATACTGATCCGGGTCCATTTGTACGAAATATTGACTATAGTCGATTCAAATTATTTTTAAAGATAAATTTATATTTTCTTAAATTTTTCACACAAAAATTTACTGGAAAAAGGCACGAACCGCGCACGCAATTCGAAAAAGACGAAAGGCAGCTTCAGGATCCAGGAACACAAAAATGAAGGCTAAAATTAAAAATGACCAATGGGGTTATTACAATTACAAGTTCTTCATGTTTCTATATATTTTTTTTTATGTCAAGTTGTTGTTTTGATCATTTGTGTGGATGTTGAATGGGTTGTTAAGTGAAAGGAATCTCATAAAGACAAAATATATTACACACAAAAATTATCATGAGAAAAATTTGACGTAGAACAACCCCTTGACAATCAAAAAGGTAAAGTGATGTTGTCTCAATTTCTAGAATCATTACTTGATTGATATTGACATTTTCTTATTAAAATCGTTGGTTTATTGGCATATTTTGAGAAATGATTTGAAATCTATATTACTTAGAGTTAGATATAAAAACTTTTATTTTTAATATAAAGTTGGAGGAAGAAAATATTTTTCATCTTCTATCTTAAAATATAGCAAGAGATATACGTGCAAAGCACGTATATAAAAACTACTCCCCTCCGTTTTAAATTAGATAATGTACTTTCCTTTTTGGCCTGTTCCAAATAAATATTGATTTCTAAATTTGAATATAAATCAAGTTTAAACTCTTCATTTTACCTATTTTACCCTTAATAAAAAGTTTTTATAACCACAAAAATATCATGGCCCCACAAAGCTTTTACCCCTTAAGCTTTTGAGACCACAAATTTCAAAAATTTTTCTTTTCTTAAACTCCGTATGAAATCAAATTAACTCATCTAAATCGAAACGGAGGTAGCAATTATTTTAAATAATTAAAATCTTGTGAGCAAAGTCATGCATTGCTGGCGACAAGATTGACATAAGCTTTATCCACGTTAGAGAGTTACGTGCAGCTAATATATAAAAGCTCATAGTCAAGAACATCACCATTCCTGTACTGGAAATTTCCATCACTTTGCCACCTATAATTTTCTTGATCTTGATTCCCTGCAACCAAACTGAAAAGACTTACAGATGAGGACATCTTTCTTTTTATTTTCTGGCAATTCCTTTTATCCCTTGCCCTTAAAATAACAAAATCATATTTTAAACGCTAGGTTATACATTCCTGAGTCCGAAATTAAAATGATGCAATTTTGGACTCGAGATATAAAAATAGGTGAAAAATTTATTGATGACTTTTTTTTATATATATAGCACATGTTTTTATTGTGCTATCTACTTTAGCGTTCAGTTACCCCATTAACGTATAGCGCATGAAATACATATGCTATACTTATTATTTATTGACTAATAATAATTGGTGAGTATAACGCATGTATAATATGCACTATATGTACATCGCATATATCACATGCGCTATACTTACCAATTGTCATTCTCTCGCATTGCATATTTGCTTACTTGAGGATGAACATTTGTTCTTCAAAAAATCGTTCTAAAAAATATTCTTCAGCATCCTTTGTGTCACTTCATATTCATCAAATATGAACATGAATACGGAAGATCAAATGTTTTTCATCTTCTATCTTAATATATAGCAAATGTACGTCAAGTATGAAGATTTCAATAATATTGATGTTCCCCAAAATATAGATAACACTCAATCATCCGGTGGTATTTTTGGAGTTGTTTTATCCGAACAGGTTCCGTATGAAAGAGTCTGGCCAGATCTAAACTTATCTCCACTGGCTAATGAGGAGCGAGGACATAATTTCTCCCCCAATGCAGCAGAATGGAGGGTCGTGAAGTTTACATAATTCATACGCCGAGTGGAAAATTTACATTTCCTTGTTATAGTATAATTGTTTCTTTTATGTATCATATTCGTACTAACTCTTACATCTTTCATAGGGGCTACCAGCCAGATATGATTTTTACAAATTATGAACCAATCAACAGTTAGAATATACCTAATTTTGGAGGTTTGGATCTTACTGGTCCATCATCGAGTCATCAACAACTCCATAATGTGCATCATGGGATATCTACAAATTATGAATTGTACGTAAATAAATAAAGATAATATATTATGTTGGGATGAATCTGGAAAAACTAATTATTTATTGGTTGTGCATTGAAAACGAGCAACATGACGGTCTTGTCCTAACTCAGATGGGAGAAGACGATATATTTAATGAGGATATGGCAGATGCACAGAGTAAGGAAGATGACAACAACACCGATGAGTCTGGAGATGATACACCCCTCCCTGCAAGAGTGACGATGAGGAACCACACTTCGCAGATGAGAGTGAGAATGATCAACCTGATTTAACGAAGGAGCCTGATGCCACAACTGAGCATGCTCCATATATGCAGACTCCACCTATTGTTAGACCCATAATCTACGAGTCCTGTGTACCCTTTCAATTAAGTGAGATTCCCTACCTTTATCACATGCCTTATATGCCGGATGTGGATGCCCTCGCAAGGGATCTTGATGACATTTGTATAGCAATATAGGATGAATCTAGAAAAACAAAGCTCTGTAAGAATATGTTTTTTGGTAAAAAATCGCGCCTTAGCAGGGCAATGCGAATTTACCACATAAAAAATTATCGTGAAATCGAGGTTGTTGAGTAATCTAAGAAAATATATAAGTTGGTTTGTCGTATATGGGACCAAGGTTGTAAGTGGCTACTCCGTGCGAGACAATTAAAACTAATATGTGGATCTTAGGGAAATACATTGGCAAGCACACTTGTGATATGGACACATTCAATGGGAATCATTTTAACTTGAATCTTGATTTGATTTCCCTTGTCTGATTCCACACACTGGATCGTCCATGAGGTACAAGGTGAAAGAGTGTATTACATCTGTTACGCTGGTATATAGATGTACCATTACCAAAAGAAAGGCATTTGTCGAGCGTAAACGTGTGTTTGAGATTGTTTATGGCAATTAGGATGAGTTATTTGCTGCTCTACTGAGGTACATGGCTGCTTTGCAACACTTTAACCCCGAGATAGTTATTGAATGAAAGCATGATCGAAGTCTTGACTTACCAGATTACATATTGAGATATGTGTTCTGGGCATTTAAACTATCCACTGATGGTTTTGTTCATTGTCGGACAGTAATCTCCATAGACGCCAAAGATGTTGATTGACGTTGCAATAAATACTAATGGAAGCATATATCCCCTTGCATTTGCTATTTGTTTTACTGAAAGTCAAGAGACTTGGATATGATTTTTAATCCACTTGAAATATCACGTTATGAGACAGCATTCAGATATTTGTCTAATATCTAATCGAAACGGTAGAATTTTAAGTTTTGTTCATACTTTGGATGCACGGAAGGATCCATACACCTACCACCGTTACTGTGTTAGGCACTTAAAAGCCAACTTCCAGCGGGGTTATCCGAACAAGAACTTACATAATTTAATGTGGATGGCAGCAACAAATCATCAAGAGTGCAAATTAACGATGCGAATGGTATTGATTAGGCAAGAAGACGAAGGAGATTATCATTGGTTGATGCAACATGAGCTTGATAAGTGGACTTTGAATAAGGACGATGGCAGAAGATGGGGAATGTTGACTACAAAAATGTGTCAGAGTCTTTCAACGGGTTGTTGAAGTCTGCCCGTAGATTGCTAGTCACTGCCATGGTGCGGATGTCATTCAAGTAGCTGGCGGAGAGGTTTGTTGATAGATTCCGCAGTGCATCGTCCTTGTTGGAAAGGGGTTCTCAATTTATGCCACAACTAATGAAATGGTTTGAGCGTTATAGGAAGTGGTCACGGTGGCATACATATTTGCAATATTGCAATGACCGAATTATATTTTTGAAGTTTGCACCGATTTGCATCAAAATCTTGGTAATAATACCCACACCATCAATGAATCCATGAGATAATGTTCACGTGGGAAATGATTGATTTATCACTTGCATGCTCACATGCCATAAAGTGCTTTCAACATACTAGGTTTGCAACGACGAAGTATATTGATAGAGAATATAATGTGGTTGCATACCTAAGCACCTACAGTGGCCACTTCCAACTAATGGGTTTTGAGCATTATTGGACGGCAGAACCATTTAATATGGTTTGTAACAAGGATTTCTTGTGTCGCATGCAAGAGCAAAAAAGAACAACGCATACAGTTTCAGATGTATGTTAGTGACACTGTATATTCGCGTAAATATGGTCTATGTTCCCAAACAAAACATGATCGTCATTAATGTTGTACAGTCGGTTTGGGACGCGGTGGCAATTCATCTCCTGGTGGCAGTTCATCCAATATTTACAATTTTCAGGCATAAATTTAGTTTTTTTGTAGTAGCATATTTAATAGGAATAAGTGTCTGTAATGATGTGTGCTTGCAATATTAATAAAATAAAATTATATTTTCAACAGTGTTAACTCTAATTGACACTTAGCATTAAAGATTCAATAGAATACGTAACAAATTGAGGGAAAATATATTGATTTTCATTCATCATTATCGTCATTTCGGGCACTAATTCATTGTTACTTTCCTTACTGTCTTGCTCGCATCCGTCCGGACCGAGGACATCATAATCTAGCCTTCAATTGCATTTTTCATATTTTATCACTATCACCAATGAGACCACTTGCTTGATTTGTACAATAATATGGACTCCTATGTCCAACATATGCGTTAGAATTTTTTGTAATACCTCCCATTCCACAACTATTGGGAATACAGGATAATCAAGATCTCTATGCAATTTTTCATTTTCTAATAAAGCCCAATATTGATCTTCCGCTCTTTGGTGTTAGTTAAGATCATTTAGTGCATGATGAATGGCTAGTGCCTTTTCCATCTCTAAAATTTCCTTCATCAAATATCGAATAACTTATGGTTCATCTTTGCTTGTGTTAGTTTGGAATATTGCATATAATGCTTGTGGTACAACTAGCCCATGCCAATGACATAATACTTCATAATCATACATTTTTGAGACAGGGGAACCTATTTATAGGGTTTTACCCCAAGTTCGCATACCTTCATGCTTTATAGAATATGCTTCCCCCTCAGTAATATGCCATGCAATTTTAAGATCTATATGTATATTGATGGGTTTATTTTTCAAGGGACGTAATATACCATACCACTTGTCATCCACCAAATTAATATATCAACCTAGTATATTTTTTCCAAGGAAGGGATCGATTGTGTTCTGACATATTCCATGTGTATCTTTTGAACTACCCTCACCCTTTTACCTCTTCTTAAACCACTTATAAAATGTAAGTGATATTTTTGAAATGCTTGTTTAAATTAATTACTGAAAAATAAAATTTGGTTCAAGTTAGAAAGAACCAAATATGAGGTAGTTCAACATGATGCATGTGCAATATGCCCTACCTTATCTTGTCGACCTGGAAAATCCTATGCACACTTGTACCTTAAAGATTTCAATTTAAGTGAAACAAGGCACATGAATAATATGCGTTATGCAGTAGCTTAGAAAACAATACAAATTTAATGTGCGTCTTATCTTGGCGGCTTGGAAAATCCTAGACAAACTTGTATAGTAAAGAATCCATTGTAAGGGAAACATTGAGCATGAACAATTTGCGGTATACCGTAGCTCAGAAAACAATATAAATTTAGTGTGCTTTTTATCTTGACGAAGTGAAAAATCATGTATGCACTTGTACCATAATGATTTCATTGTTAGTGAAACATGGCTCATGGACAATATGTGTTATGCAACCTATAATCACATATTCTAACTGTTGCGGAATATCGTGGGTTAACTAGCACACAATCACACACAAAGCAAATAGAGAAGAAAAATCAACACAAGGATTTAACGAGGTTCGGCTAAGCCTAATCCTCGGGGAAAAAGCAGAGAGAGTTTTCCACTATGAATGAGAAGAAAAGCACAATACAATCTATAGAATCCACAAGTACAACCCCTATATATAGATCCCAAAAGGTCCCAAACATATATGAGAAAGGTTTCCCAATTTGAACTATAGGTTTTCCTTTTCCAAATCTATTAGGACAATGGGTTTTCCTAAACCTATAGGGACTATGGGTTTCCTAATAATACAAGGAATTAATTCAATCCTCAAATAACAAATCTTCCCCTTGGCTTGAATTCTCTTCATCAACAGGAACAACGTCTCTCTACCTTGCCATCAGCCCTCGCAAGGGCTCTATTGAGTACTGCACACACCAATCAAGTCTAGGCAATGCCTAAGCATGTTGACCGGGACTGCCTTGGTCATCATATCAGCTGGATTATCATGCGTAGACACTTTCTCCACTTTAACAACCCCCTTTGATATGATGTCTCGAATAAAGTGATGTCTGACTTCAATATGCTTCGTCCGCTCATGAAACATCTGATTCTTAGTAAGATGAATGGCACTCTAACTGTCACAAAAAACTTGTGTCTTCTTCTGAGCTAGTCCAAGATCACTTACCAAGCCTTGTAGCCAAATAGCCTCTTTAACTGCTTCCGTAATTTCCATATACTCAGCTTCTGTGGTAGACAAAGCAACGACAGACTACAAAGTCGCCTTCCAACTGATGACACTACCAGAAAGAGTAATAACATAGCCTATCAGAGAACTTCTCTTATCCAAGTCCCCTGCATAATCTGAATCGACATAGCCAACTAAGGATTCACTCAACTTGTCTTTGTAAAAAGTCAAGCCTACATCAGCAGTACCCTTTAAGTATCTCAAGATCCACTTCACCACCTACCAATGTTCTTTACCAGGACACGCCATGTATCTACTCTTAACACTAACAACATGTGAATTGTCAGGGCGAGTGCAAACCATAGCATACATAAAGCTACCTACAACACTCGAATATGGAACACTAGACATCTGTTCCTTCTCCTCGTCTGTTTTTGGTGACATGTCTGCAGACAACTTGAAATGGGAAGCAAAAGGAATAGACACAGATTTAGCACCTATCATATTAAATCTCTTGAGGACCTTCTCAATATAGGACCGTTGGGACAACATCAGCTTTCCAACCCTTCTATCTCAAGTAATCTCCATCCCTAATATCTTCTTTGCAGCACCTAAATCCTTCATCTCAAACTCCTCACCTAGTTGCTTCTTCAATCGGGTAATATGTAACATGCTTTTAGCAGCAATAAGCATGTCATCCACATATAACAACAAATATACACTAGAACCGTCTTCATGCTTTTTGTAATACACACAACTATCATATGCACTTCGAGAAAATGCATTTTGAATCATGAATGTATCAAATCTTTTATACCACTGCCTAGGCGACTGTTTCAGACCATATGAAGATTTCTTAAGCAAGAAAACATGATTTTTCTTATCCTGAGTAATGAATCCCCCGGGTTGACTTATATAAATCTGCTCATCCAACTCACCATGAAAGAATGCAGTTTTCACATCTAACTGCTCTAGTTCTAAGTCATGAAGAGCCACCAAAGCTAGTAAGATCCTGATAGAGCTATGCTTTACCACTGGAGAGAACACTTCATTGTAATCTATCCCCTCCCTCTATGAAAAACCTTTATCTACTAATCTTGCCTTGTACATTGATGCTTCAACCCCTGCATTGCCCTCTTTTCTTTTGAAAATCCATTTGCAGCCTAGTACCTTCTGTCCCTTTGGCAATGGAACAAGCTTCCATGTCTGATTCTTATGAAGAGACTCAATCTCTTCACTCATAGCACCAACCCACTGATCTGCTTCTGGACTAGAAATAGCTTCTTTATAGCTATTAGGCTCAAGCACATCAATTGTCTCTGCAACAGACAAAGCAAACTCCACAAAATTAGTATATCCAAGAAAATTACCATCAGCTACGTTTGCAAACCTTTATGGTGGATTGATCACTCTCTTCTCTCTGCCTGTTGCAATGCTATAGGGTTGTTGCGCAGGTGCATCAACATTATCGTCTTGATCAATATTTTGCACCTCCTTCACTTCCTCTATTTTATAACTGCTGGGCTGAGATAGTGGAGATTCAATTTCTAGCTCTATGCGGTCACTGAGACCACGATCTATTTCTGCTATTGCCTTCTCCCTCTGACTGTCCAGTGAGGCAGATTCGTTGAATGTTACATCCCTACTGATAATTATCCCTGGAGTCTTTTGATCTGTGCACCACAACCTATAACCTTTCACTCCAGTTGCATACCCTAGAAATATGCACTTCTTTGCCCTCGGCTCAAGTTTTCCATCCCTCACATGAGCATAATCAGGACAACCAAATATCCTTAAATTTGAATCAGCAGGCGAACCGGACCATACCTCTAAAGGAGTTTTGAACTCAATAGCTGTGGATGGAGATCTGTTGACTAAATAACAAGCTGTATTGATTGCTTCAGCCCAAAAATCTTTGCTAACACATGAGTGTGAAAGCATGCTTCGTGCCCTATCATAAAGTGTTCTATTCATACGTTCTGCAACACCATTTTGTTGTGGTGTTCCGACACAAGTGCGTTGTCTCGCTATACCCTCCCTGCTGTAAATATTATCGAACTCAGAATTGCAAAATTCCATCCCATTGTCAGTTCAAATATGCTTAACTTTTCTTTCTGTTTGCCTCTCAACCATCGTCTTCCAATTAACAAATGTCGAAAATGCCTCATCTTTTATTTTCAGAAAATACACCCACAGCATCCTTGAGTAATCATCAATCAATGTCATAAAATACCTAGCACCACTCTTGGAGGGAACTCTGTTTGGACCCCACAAGTCAGAGGGTATATAATCTAACTTGTCTCTAGTCTTGTGCTTGGCCTTCTTAATGAAATTTACCCTTGTCTATTTACCAAACACACAATGTTCACAAAAAGTTAAAACTTGATTTTTGTACCCATTCAGCAAATTCTGCTTACTCAACAAAGACAATCCATTATCACTCATATGGCCAAGTCGCAAGTGCCACAACTGAGACTGATTCAGATCACTTTTCCCAGAAGCTACAACAACTTCCCCTTCAACTACACTCGCCTGAAGATGATATAATTTAGAATGTAGTTTACCCTTCGTGAGTACCATGGAGCCTTTACACACATTAAGTATTCCATTCTCGGAGTGAAATTTATACCCTTGATCATCCAAAGTCGAAAGAGAAATCAAATTTCTCTTTATCCGAGGAACATGTCAACACTCAATGTTTCTGATTATTCCGTCGAACATTCTCAATTTGATGTTACCAACCCCCTATACTGGTAATGGATTATCATCTCCTATATAGACAGTCCCACTCATTTGTTTGTAAGTTGCAAACCAATTCTTGTGTGGACACATGTGGAAAGTAGCACCAGAATCAAGAACCCAAGAATTTTGCCCATGACTAGAACTCAAAACACAAACTCCCCTACATAGTCGCTATCATCAGAATTATTGCCAGTGTCAACAATATTTGCCGAATTATCTATTTTCTGCTTCCCTCATTTCTCCTTCAGCTTAGGACAATCTCTCTTGTAGTGACCTTGCTCCCCGCACTCATAACAGTGTTGCTTTCTTGCTTTAGACTTTGATCTTGCGGTTGACTTTTTCCTGTTAAAGTCCTTTTGTTGTGTTCTTCCTCTAATCACAAGACCCTCGCCCTCAATTCTGCTGTCTGGAAAGCTCTTTTTCAACTCTTTAGATTTTAGTGCATTACTAACATCTTCTAGTGAAATGTTGTCTTTCCCATATAGCCGTGTATCGGCAAAAGTATCATAAGACTGTGGTAAAGAACTTAACACAATCAAGACCTGATCCTCACTCTCAATTTTGATATTTACATTCTTCTGGTCCATTATAATTGAATTAAACTAATCAAGGTGAGTTTTAACAGGTGTACCTTCGTTCATACGGAGATTGTATAACCTCTTTTTCAGGTAGAGTCGGTTTGTCAGCGATTTCTTAGAATACAGATCTTCCAGTTTCTTCCATGTCGTTGCTGCAGAAGTTTCTTCAGCAATTTCCCGAAGAACGCTATCTGTAACGCTCATGAAGATCGCACTCAAAGCCCTCTCCTTCAGGTCTTCCTTCTTTGTCTCTTTCATATCTTCCGAAAAATCATCATCAATTGCTTTCCATAATCCTTGTAACACAAGGGACGATTTCATCCTAATCTTCCATAGACTGAAACTAGAACCTCCGTCAAATTTCTCTACTTCGTACTTTGTTAAATATGATGAAGACATCTTAACTCTAGATTATATGGAGAAACCCGAACCTTGATCTGATACCAATTATTGCGGAATATCGTGGGTTAACTAGCACACAATCACACACAAAGAAAATAGAGAAGAAAAATCAACACAAGGATTTAACGAGGTTCGGCTAAGCCTAATCCTCGGGGCAAAAGCAGAGAGAGTTTTTCACTATGAATGAGAAGAGAAGCACAATACAATCTATAGAATCCCCAACTACAACCCCTATATATAGATCCCAAAAGGTCCCAAACATGTATCAGAAAGGTTTCCCAATTTGACAAGGACTATAGGTTTTCCTTTCCCAAATCTAATAGGACAATGGATTTTCCTAAACCTATAGGGACTATGGGTTTTCTAAAAATACAAGGAATTAATTCAAGCCACAAATAATACTAACCTATAAGAAACCAGCACGTTTTACATTATTCATTGCGGATCCTCAATTCTTAACTGAACAAAGAATATTATTATCCATAAATTTTGAAGTTCAATCAATACGATATGTCTAGACGCGATGAGGTGCCTAGGTGTTACTGCGGGAAACGTGCGATTCTAAATCCATGTTCGTCAACTTGCAATCTAGGCCATAGACGTTGGATGTGTAAACAAGTTGTGAGCTATTAATATTAAAATTTATGTTGGTTCATAGATTATCTATTACATCTTCATGTTTGCTAAACCTTTGGAATACTACAAATCATGTTTGCTAAACCTTTGGAATCGTACTAGGGAGCACGGAATACAAATCTGGAAACTCGAAGAACAACTTGTGGCAATGAAGGATTAACTGAAGGAGGCAGAAGAAGAAAATAATCGGTTGCAAGAAAAATATTAGTGGTTGAAGCAGGGAATAATGGGCGATAGCTAAACAAACACATGGCTATTTTAAGTACATTTTTTATTTTATGTTGTAGATTTCATGTATTATGTGGTTTTAATCATATTTTAATACATTTTAATCTGACATATTTTTCCGCGTTCTAGTATTAACCTAATCAATAAGACAAAAACTAAAAATACAAGCTTATATTGTAAAAATATCAATAATATTTAATTTAATATATGAAAAGCAAACTAAATATCAATGTGTCCCACAGCCTGTATGCGTTAGTGCATTGGCTGGCCTGAGGGGCATATAATCCCGACCGGCTACGCTATCCGGATCATCCTTATCTCATCGCCTCTTTATCATAGGATGCACTGCAGAATGATCGTGTGGAAGTATAGTAGGATTCATAGAGGTGTCCGTTGGGCCAGCAATAAGCTACAAAATATTACTAGATTTTAGTATATGATATATAGAATAGTAATATAATAGCTTTAAAAACTTTATAGTCAAATTAGTGTCTCACCTGGCTCATAAATAAGATCTTGCGTCTCCAGCAATCGAGTATCACACGCTGTCATCTCCGTGATAGGTGATGGTGAAATCTTAAAAAAATATAAACAATGGTAATTAAGGTCAAATAAATTTAAAATAATGGTAATACAAACAAACATACGTTTGAGTGGACACATAATGCTCTAGGGAACTCCGAGGTGAACTAGATGAAGGCTATGCCATCTCCACCGGATGTGATGTCTCCCTCGATGTGCCTAGAGGATCCTCAGCATCCCTCGATGCAGAGTCATAACCCAAACGTCTGCCACTATGCACATCTCGCACCGAACGATCCTTTGCATCCCTCGATGTGCTTGGAACATCAAGATAATACTAATCCAAATCAAATGGCGTAATGCCGGTACATGCAATCTGTAATGGAGTTGTCAGGGTAAACTGTGAAGTCCCCAACGACAACAGTCTGAATGTAGGCATATCATTGCCAGCATCGTGTGCCTAACCAAAGTCACCGACAAATCCTCACTAATATCCTCCACGTGTGCCTCAATGTCCCCTTGCTGGGCACCCCATCCTCACCATCCACCCTGACCGCGCGGGCCACCCCTTCCTCTCTACACATGCCTAGCATGTCTACCACGTGCTGGGGGCACGGCTGGCCCATGATGGTAATCCTCGAGCGGCACATTCGCAGCATCAAAACCTAATCGTGCACCTGCTCATGCAGCTACCGATGTGGTAGTACTAAGCTAAGAAACTTGACGACCCCAATGGTGCAAAAATGACGCTCTGTCGCCTACATTCTGTTGCATCTGCAGGCCCATCTAGTAAAAATAGTGTAAGCCAATAGCCTGCATACAATATAACATATTAATTAAATAAGATATGAAATTGTAACATGATACGTAAGTATATGAAATATCATATCAGTGCCTATGCCTCCCGGTGTATGGAATATCCTGACCACCCTCCCGACACTCGCAATTAATGATCAGAGTGTACGAGTAGCGTGGCGATACCAAGCCATGTACTCGTACTCACCGTCAACACAATCTGGCCCTCTTGCTAGGCCAAGTATGCCTAGTCAACTATTCTATGATCATCTGGCTTGTAATGTGTGGAATACAACTGGGAGGAGCAGGTATATGTTGTCGCCGACCAAACTATCGCAGGACTCTCCTTGTCGGATGATGTCTGATTATATCGAGACATCCACAGAGCTCGACCATTTGAGCAATACTTGGAAAACTGGTGATGAGCTTGTTGTTATATGGCCTCCATATGAACTATTTATTAAATGCAAATATAGTAAGTAAATGCAATACAAATCAAGCATTGTCAAACAAACATAGTCACATATTTACCTGAGCAGCATCCAATAGATCCAACATATCCATGTAAAGAGGGAGTAAATATCAAGCCTCGACGTGGTGGGCGTGGCCTCGCCTATTTACCCACCTTCTAGCACGTGGTCGATGTTCCGGAGGAGGTGCATCTGGAGCTAGCTGTCGAGGAGGGGCTGCATTTACAAGAATATCTCCCAAGCCCAAACCTAATATTGATTGTGGACGTAAAATTGAGTATTTTTTACTATATCTATGATAATCATGAAAAGAATTGATAATATTATCACCTAAAGTAGCGAAATAAATCTAGTGGAGTCGATCACACTACCCATCGCACCCTATAGAGTTGCCTATAAAGGTACACTAGAATGGCACCACTCCAACTGTACATGGATGAATGATCTAACTGCTCCAGACGATGCAAGAAACGTAGGCTCACAAGTTCCCCAAAGTGTTCGAGAAAATAATTCCACCAATTATCATCAAAATCAACAGCCTTGACCACCGCTCAATAGCCTCAACTGGTGACTCTGCTTAATAGGCGATAGCTGTAATCGACTAATTTGATTAATAGTTGTTTGCTCTGCCGACTGGAATCCAGTGAGCCTCTCCAGCATCTGTGGATGGTTGTGCCTCCTTGTAACGACCCGGACGGTCGTTTAGAGAGTTGTAGCCCCATACCCCTATTTTCTGCTCCTTTTGTGTTCTACAACTGTATTATGACTTACCGGGTTAGTTGGTTTGGTGGTTTGGGTCTGAAGAGATTTCAGAGTGAATTGAGACACTTAGTCTCTTATTTGAAAGCTTAAGTTGTAAAAGTTGACCGGATGTTAAATTATGTGTAACGACCTCAGATTTAAATTTTGATGGTTCCGTTAGCTCTGTTAGGTGATTTTGGACTTAGGTGTGCGTCCGGATTGTGATTTGGAGTTCCATAGTAGAATTAGGCTAGAATTGGCGAAAGTTGGAATTTTGGAAAGTTTGCCCGGGAGTGGACTTTTTTATATCGTGGTCAGATTGGATTTTTAGAAGTTGGAGTAGGTTCGTGGTGTCATTTATGACTTGTGTGCAAAATTTGAGGTCGATCGAACGGGATTTGATAGGTTTTGGCTTCATTTGTGGACTTTGGAAATTTCGAAGTTCATTAGGCTTGAATCTGTGTGTAATCCGTGTTTTTGATGTTGTTTGAGATTATTTGAGGATTTGACTAAGTTCGTATTGGGATATGAGACTGGTAGGTATGTTTGGTCGAGGTCCCAGGGGCCTCGGGTTGTTTTCGGGTGGTTGAACGGACTTTGATAGAATTTAAAGAGCAGCTGAAGTTTTGTTGCTGATAACTGCACCTACGTAGTGGGCAGCACAGGTGCGAGTTCGTAGAAGCGAGAAGGGGTCGCAGAAGCGGTTAAGGAAGAGGCTGGAAGAAGTCGCAGGTGCGAGGTCCTTTCCTCACCTGCGTGACCGCAGATGTGGCAGAAGGGTCCCAGATATGCATTTGGCCCTGAAGTTTGGCACCGCATAAATGGAGATTTGTCTCGCAGAAGCGAGTCCGCTGGAGCAGAAAGTTGGATGCGGGTGCGGAACTAAGCGCAGAAGTAGGCTCTGGGGCGCACCTGCAAGACCGCATAAGTGGCTAAGTACCCGCAGGTGCGTAAGGTCTGCGCAGAAACTATGAATACGAGACTTCGAGATTTTTCACCATTTTCATTACTTTGAGCTTGGACTTTGGAGATGATTTAGAGGTTTTTCGAAGGTTTTACTGAGGTAAGCTCCTTGTGTTCATTTTTCAATCAATAATGATGTTTCCCCACTGATTTTTACACCTAATTGGTGAGTTTTTGAGGTGAAATTTGGGGGTTTAGGGCTAGGGATTTGGAGAGTAAATTTTTGTAATTTGAATGACCAAATGATGTCGGATTTTGATAAATTTTGTATGGTTAGCCACGTGCGTGAATGGGCTCTCAAGTTTTGTGACTTTTGTTGGATTTCGAGACGTGGGCCCGGGGGCCGAGTTTGAGCTGATTTCAGATTTTGAGATATAATCTCTAATTTTTCTTATGGAATTGATTCTGTTAGCCATTATTGATTGTATTGTACTACTTGTGGTTATATTCGAGGCGTTTGGAGGCCGACTCGCGAGACAAAGGCATTTTGGAGTAGAGTTTTGCTCGAGTTGAGGTAAGTAATAGTTATAATCTTGTCCTGAGGGTATGAAAACCCGGATTTTGTGACATGTGATTATTTTGGAGGTTACACACTTGATATTGGGTGTATTTTGATGCAGGAGGGTAGAGTGATCGCTTATGCTTCGCGCTAGTTGAAGCCCCATGAGAAGAACTACCCTATTCATGATTTGGAGTTGGCTGCCATTGTTCATGCCTTGAAGATTTGGAGGCACTATCTCTATGGTGTGTCTTGTGAGGTATGTACTGATCATCGTAGCCTCCAACACTTGTTCAAACAGAAGGATCTCAATTTGAGGCAGCAGAGATGGTTGGAGCTGCTAAAGGACTATGATATTACTATTTTGTATCACCCGGGAAAGGCCAATGTGGTGGCCGATGCCTTGAGTAGGAAGGCAGTGAGTATGGGTAGTCTTGCATTCATCCCTAATGGTGAGAGACCTCTTCCAGTTGACGTTCAGGCCTTAGCCAACGAGTTTGTGATATTGGATATTTCGGAGCCCTCTCGGGTTCTAGCTTGTGTGGTTTCTCAGTCTTTCTTGTTTGATCGCATCAGAGAGCGCCAGTATGATGATCCTTATTTGCTTGCCTCAAGGAAAAAGTTTAGAAGGATGATCCCAGAGATGTGAGTGTTGGAGATGATGGCGTGTTGAGGATGCAGGGTCAGATATGTGTGCCCAATGTAGATGGGCTATAGGAGTTGCTTCCTGAGGAGGCCCACAGCTCGCGGTATTCCATCCATCCAGGTGCCGCAAAGATGTACCAGGATTTGAGATAACACTACTGGTAGAGGAGAATGAAGAAGGATATAGTTGGGTTTGTACATTGGTGTCTCAACTGTCAGCAGGTAAAATATGAGCATCATAGACTTGGTGGATTGCTTCAGAGGATAGAGATTCCAGAGTAGAAGTGGGAGCGGATCACCATGGACTTTGTAGTTGGGCTCCCACAGACTTCGAGGAAGTTCGATGCTATTTGGGTGATTGTAAATCGGCTGACCAAGTTTGCGCACTTCATTCCAGTGGGTACTACTTACTCTTCAAATCGGTTGGCTGAGATTTACATTGCAGAGATCGTTTGCCTTCACAGTGTGTAAGTTTCCATCATTTAAAATAGAGGCACGCAATTTACATCGCAGCCTTGGAGAGCCGTGTAGTGAGAGTTGGTCACTCAGTTTGAGTTGAGCATAACATTTCACCCTCAGATGGACGGACAGTCCAAGCGCACTATTCATATAATCGAGGACATGCTACGCGCTTGTGTCATTGATTTTGGTGGCTCATAGGATCAATTTTTGCCGCTCGCGGAGTTTGCTTATAGCAAAAGTTATCAGTCGAGTATTCAGATGGCTCCGTATGAGGCTTTATATGGGAGGCGGTGTAGATCTCTGGTGGGTTGGTTTGAGCCGGGCAAGGCTAGGCTATTGGGTACTGATTTGGTTCAGGATGCTTTGGACAAGGTTAAATGGATTTAGAAGTGGCTTCGCACAGCATAGTCTAGACAGAAAAGCTATGCCGACAGGAAGGTCCGTGATGTATCTTACATGGTTGGGGAGAAAGTTCTGCTGAAGATCTCACCCATGAAAGGTGTTATGTGATTCGGGAAGAAGGTCAAGTTGAGCCCTCGATTCATTAGGCCTTTTGAGGTACTTCAGAGGATTGGAGAGGTGGCTTACAAGCTTTCCTTGCCACCTAGCTTGTCGAGTATGCATCCAGTATTTCATGTTTCTATGCTCCGGAAGTGTATGGATGATCTGTCTCATGTTTTGGATTTCAACACGGTTCACTCGGATGGTGATTTGACATATGATGTGGAGTCGGTAGCCATTTTGGAGCGGCAAGTTCGAAAGTTGAGGTCAAAGGATATACCTTCAGTGAAAGTGCAGTGGAGAGGTCAGCCCGTGGAGGAGGCTTGGGAGACCAAGCGGGAGATGTGGAGCAGATATCCACACCGATTTATGGTTGCAGGTATGTTTCTTGACCCGTTCGAGGACGAATGTTTGTTTAAGAGGGGGAGGATGTAGCGACCCGGCTGGTCGATTCGAGAGTTATAGCCCTGTTCCCCTATTTTCTGCTACTTTTGTGTTGTAGCGTTGTATTATGACTTACCGGGTTAGTTGGATCGGGTCTAAAGAAATTTCATAGTTAATTGAGACACTTAGTCTCTTATTTGAAAGATTAAGTTGGAAAAGTTGACCGGATGTTGACTTATGTGTAAACGACCTCAGATTGCAATTTTGGAACTAGGAGCACGTTCGGATTGTGATTTGGAGGTCCGTAGTAGAATTAGGTTTGAATTGGCGAAAGTTGGAATTTTGGAAAGTTTGACCGGGAGTGGACTTTTTGATATCGGGGTCGGATTTGATTTTCGGAAGTTGGAGTAGGTTCGTGGTGTCATTTATGACTTGTGTGCAAAATTTGAGGTCAATCGTACCGGATTTGATAGGTTTCGGCATCGTTTTTGGAATTTGGAAATTTTGAAGTTCATTAGGCTTAAGTCTGTGTATAATCCGTGTTTTTGATGTTGTTTGAAGTAATTTGAGGATTCGGCTAAGTTCGTATTGGGATATGAGACTGGCAGGTATGTTTGGTTGAGGTCCCGTGGGCCTCGGGTTGTTTTCGGGTGGTTGAACAGACTTTGATTGAATTTGAAGAGCAGCTAAAGTTTTGTTGCTGCTGGTGTAACCGCATCTACGGCGTGAGCACCGCAGGTGCGATTTTGCAGAAGATAGAAGGGGTAGCAGAAGTGATTGAGGTAGAGGCTGGCAGAAGTCACTGGTGCGAGGTCCTTTCCATACCTGCGTGACCGCAGATGCGGCAGAAGGGTCACAGATTCGCTCTTGCCCCTGAAGGTTGACTCTGCAGAAGTAGAGATTTGTCTCGCGGAAGCGAGTCCCCTGGATCGAAAAGTTGGACGCAGGTGCGGAGCTAAGCGCAGAAGTGGGCTCTAGAGCGCACCTACAAGACCGCAGAAGCAGCTAAGTAGTCGCAGGTGCGATAGGTCTGGGCAGAAACTATAAATATGAGAGTTCGAGATTTTTCAAAATTTTCATCACTTTTAGCTCGGACTTTGGAGATTTTTGAGAGGGTTTTCGAAGGGATTACTAAGGTAAGCTCCTTGTGTTCAGATTTTGATAAATTTGGTATGGTTAGACTCGTGAGTGAATGGGCTTTCGGGTTTTCTGATCTTTGTTAGATTTCGAGACATGGGCCTAGGGGCCAGGTTTTAGCCGATTTCGGATTTTGAGCTATAAACTCTAATTTTTCTTGTGGAATTGATTCCTTTAGCCTGTATTGATTGTATTGTAGTGTTTGTGCTTAGATTCAGGGCATTGGAGGCCGACTCGCGAGACAAAGGCATATTGGAGCAGAGTTTTGCTCGGGTTGAGGTAAGTAACAGTTATAAATCCGGTCCTGAGGATATGAAACCGAATTTCGTGCCATGTGATAATATTGGAGGTGACGCACATGCTAGGTGATGGGCGTAGAGTTAAATAACTTGTTGTTAGCTATATGCTATCTATATGTTATAGAAATTTGACTGTAATCATGTTAGAAACCATGTTTAGGCTATATGTTGGTACTGTTGGGTCCCACAATGGCCGCGTTACATATAGAATTGCCTGCTAAATGCTATTTGTACTCAATCGCAGTTTTACTCGCATATCATATCTCAGTCTCTGTTATTCTTATTGATACATCATGTTTTTGCTGTTTGGGCTGATTTTCCTGATTTCGGAGAGCCGAGAGAATGGAGAGATTGATGACTAAGTGAGGTCGAGGGCTTGATTGTGAGGATATTTATGGGATCGGGCTGCGCCGCAAATTGTTTCACTGATTTATGACTTGATTGGCCTGATATAGCGCTTGGGCTGTAGGATCCCCTCCGGAGTTTGTACACACCCCAGTGAGTGCAAGTACCTACTGAGTGCGAGCGCCAAGTGCTGAGTGCCGAGTGCTGATTGATCGTGAGGAATGAGTGGCTGTGAGGAATGAGTGATTGTGAGGGTGGAGTAAAGGGGAGGACTGTGTGCTGGTTGCCCTAAGAGGCTATATATGATTTCATTATTGATGCGCCTATATCATTATTTTGAAAACTTCTGAAAGATGTTTTATCCGGTTTTTACTTGAATAGGACTTAAACAAATTGATTTGACTTAATTTTACCGGATTTGAGAAGCATGTCTATTTTCTTTGCTGAAACTACTGAAAATGCATTATAACTATGTAGCTCGTCACTATCTTTCAGTTCCTTACTTATTACTTTACTTAGTGAGTTGGTTGTTCTCACACTAACCCTGCACTTCATGTGCAGATCTAGGAGTTTCTGGACACAGAGGGTGTTAATAGTTTCTCGTACCTGATCACTGGAGATAGAGAGGTAGCTGCCGTGCGTTCGCAGACCTTGCTTTCTTCTTCTTTATCTCTCATTTTCGTTGTATTTGGTTTCAGACTGTGATAGTCGTGTTATATTTAGACCAGTTATGTTTAGATGTTCATGACTTAGTGACACCCCGATGTTGGGGCTATCTTTTCGCACTTGTATTTTGAGTTTAAACCCTGTTTTCGAACTCTCCTATAATTACGAACCTTTAATTTATTTTTATTTTTGTGCAATATTGTACGTATTTTGAAAAGGTCGGCTTGCCTGGTACTATCGATAGGCGTCATCACGAGAAGTTAGAATTTGGGTCGTGACACTTCTATACTCCCTGAAAGTAGGCATGTAGTGGACAAGCAAGACCGTTAAAAGGCAACCCGAATAATACCTCCACGTCCTCTGGCGTGATAGTTGCCTCGCCGGTAGGCAAATGAAATATATGCGTCTCAGGCCCAACGCTCGATCAGAGCTGTGATTAGGGGCCAATCGAACTGCAGCCGACCAACCTCAATAACCGGGTGAAAACCAGTCCGAGTGAGGCACGCAATTGTACTAGGATGAAGTGGGTGGTCCCTAATAAACTTCAAAAAATTGTCAATGCATCTCGGGTGGAAGTTCTAGCTAAGCACTCTCCATGCCAGATGTGTGAAGACCTATGGCCTCCCTGGAGCAAAGTAGCTCACGAAAAACAAATCCAGGATGCAGAGACGATTGATCCATAATGATGTCTGTAAATGGAATAATATTAATTAAAATACTATTATCTTTACTCATTTAACGTCTCGAAATATCTTGTGATATTTTTTATTATTATTTAAATCATAAATTTTTATATTATTAATTAATTTGATATAAAGTATTTATTTATATGTTAGTTTAGAGGATTTTATGACTTAAATTCGGCGCGGTTTTATTTGTACTGTAACTTTTTATCATTTTTATTCGTCGTTAAATGAATACTAACTATTTAACTTGTTTAACCTATCGATATAATTTTAAATATTTTTAATAATTATTTTATATAAAGTACTCTTAAGTATTTATTTCGTTCATAACGATTTATATGTTAATTTGTTAGCTTTTACAAAAAAAAAAAAAAAAAAAAAAAAAAAAAAAAAAAAAAAATTGCAGGGTCTCTATTATGTACTGCCAATTCTTTATCAATTTTATTGTCCTTAAAATAATATAAAATATTTAATTCGTTGAACTTATCGATATAATTTTTAAAATATTAATAATTATTTTTATCTAAAATATTTTCAATCATTTATTTCGTTCGTAACGATTCCGGCTGGGTCTCTTTTAAGCCGGCAACTAATTATTTTATTATTCATTTGGCAAAAAACTAAGCAATTAATTTATTTCACTTATCGTGTTTTATTTGAGTCATATCTGATAATACTTTTACTATACGATTAATAGTTAATTAATATCTTATCCGTAATTGATTACTCTAACCGGCTATGTTAATGACGACATATAATTGTTGTTCTACACTAAAGGACACTAAAGAGCACTAAAAACACATATTTATTGTTTAACAATTATAAAAATATTAACAACTAACATAAATTATAACATATTAATTGTTCTACTACCTAAATTACATCACTAGAGGACACTGAATAACAGTAAAGACACATATTTATTGTTCAATTATAAAAATATTCAACAACTAACACAATATATTACATTTATAATAATGGCATAATAAACAATTTTCAAAAACAAATTGCTAAACACTAATTAAATTACGGTAAACCCCAAAAAACCACAAAAACATGCAATACATTACTATGAACTAATTACACAAATACATATATATATATATATATATATATATATATATATATATATATATATATATATATACTAAAAGAATGTTTCAAAATACCTATTTTTGAATGCTTTTGACCGGAGAAAATCTGTCACTTTTTCAACCGAATCAAGCACAAATCACGTTCAACTCCACGAGGTAGACTTGGATCGTGTCCTTTATCGATAAAATAAGAACGACAACAAATTTCGGGGATCAAAGTGGGATCCAATGGAGTTTTTGTAAAAGACAATAGGGAAATCGTTCCTAAAGCTTCTGTCGGAGAAGAGAAGCTGTGATATATTTATATAAGTATAGCGCATGTACTGCATATGCTATACCTGACTGACTTTTCATGTTCAGGTATAGCGTATGTAATATATGCGCTATGCTGAGTTTTTCAGAATAGTAAGTATATCACATGTATTTCATGCGCTATACCTTAATGTGGTAATTGGTCGTTAGCGCATTAAAAACATGCACTATATATAAAAATATCGTCAATAATTTTTTCCACCTATTTTTGTTTCTTGAGTCCAAAATGGCAACATTTTGGTTACGGACTCATACATTCCTCGCCTTTTAATGTTTCACAATCCGATTTCGTTGGGCAGCTCAAACTATTCTAGGTTGTCTCACCTACCGTGAGTTCAATGATACTAATCAATTATTAAAAAATTTAACTTCTACGAATATATGATAACAGTATAAAATAATCTCAAATTACCTAAAAATATAATACATTATAATTGTTCATAAATGTGATACCAATATCTTAAAATATATGACAAAGTATCCGTTATAATATATTAATATACACTATTACAAATGTTATATAAAAAGTTTACAATGTTAGTGTTGTATATGGTAAATTCATCGTTAAAAGAGAAACTTTTTCTCATTTGGTAGTCTTTTTTTCTTTGTGCAAACGGGAAACATATATATTAAACTTACGAAACATTTGTTACATCATGGCCTAATAGTGTGCCACTTAGGATACATTGATTTCCTAGGCTTGCAAATCTATTGCAAGCTTCCATAGATAGGTACTTAACAAAACATCGTTCACTGTATATTTGGAGGGGAGACGAAAACTTTTTTCTTCCTTCGTGGAGTCCTTCCCATCTTGGCCATGGTGTGAGCGACACTGTTGCAATCTCTAAATGTGTGCTGGAGGAGGGTCACCTTCCCTTGGTGCATTAACGACCTGCAAATATTAACCACATTATCAAAAAGTCTATTACCACATTGTATAATTTGAATTGCCTCCGCACAATCTGTCTCTATTTCCAGTGGGAATAAATCCCACTCGTGGGCAGTTTTGAGACTTTCCTTTATTGCCATTAGTTCATCTTCCAGAGATCCCCTAGCTTGAGTGTATTTTGTGAATCCAACAATCCATTGACCATTTGTATCACGGAATACTCCCCCAGAGAACTTTGGCAGTTGTTGTGACTAGCATCAATATTTAGTTTGTACCATCCATTTGGGAGCTTTTGCCACTTGAATTTTAATTGAGTCCTTTCAATGGCAACAGGTTATTCTCCGTAAGCAGCTTGAATTCCACAGCTTTTTGAGTAATATCTTTTTTATACGTACAGCGTTCCTCAAGTTGTTTTGATTATTAGCATTTCTGTTAGTCCAAATTTCCCATAGGGCGAAAGGGAGTATATAATTTCATTGAAGAAGATTGTGTCTTATAGAGAAATTTCGATTTTTTAATTGTGTAAGCCAGTGCCCCTTTGTGGGATCATAAAAGGTTACCCCTCCCAAATTGTCCGAAAACGTTTTGTTTATTTTGCAAGTCAGAAAAATATGAGTGATGGTTTTTTCCTCTTTCATATCACATATAGGACATATAGGGTCGATGTTGATACCAATGCGGGCTAGGTACTTCCTACAAGGTAACCTATTTTGGAGACATTACCATAAGTAGAATTTTATCTATTAGGGCATGATGAAGACAAAATCCAATCATAATCCACCTGGTTTCATCCATTGGTTCAATGAGGTTATAACAACTTTTGCTAGTAAAAGTTCCTTTGGAAGAAAGAGACCATATAGCAATATCATTTAAGGACCCTTTGTACGAATTTTAACCTTAAGGAGGTTTTGATGAATTTCAGTAGGATTATCTATTGAGAGCTTTGTGAGATTCCATTTGCTATTGGTATAGATATCTTTGATTTTCAGATTGTGAGTTTCTTGCCTAATAGAACATTCAATTAAACTCCTTAGGTTTGTGGAGTTTGGGATCCATCTTGTATCCCAAATATTAAGGTTTGAGTTTAGGTGAGGAGACCATGTAATACCTTTATTTCACAATTTCCATCCTTTCGTGATGGCCTTCCAGATGAAGGAATTGTTTTTTTTAGAGCAACTCCCTCCATATTTGGTAATAATAAGCCTTGCCCAGGGAGAGGTTGCCTGAGTAAGAAGCCTCCAAACTAGACTAGCTAGGTTAGTCATATTTTTTGTATTTGCACTATGGATGCCCAAACCCCCTGAAGTCTTTGGCTGACAGACATTTGTCCATTTTACTAGGTGTAGTTTTCTTTTATTCTCATTGGTAACCCAGATAAAGTCCCTCTGAATTTTGTCAATAACTTTTATGATCTTTTTAGGCAGAATAGTATATTGCATGTAGTAGTTAGGAATAGAGTTGAGGCACAACTGAGCTAGAGTGGTTTTACCGGCTATATTAATGAATCTCATCTTCCAAGAGGCAAGTCTAGACCTCATTTTATCAATTATAAAGAGGTAATCCGTTGTCTTGGATTTTTATTAAGAATTGGAAACCCTAAGTAAGTACCGAAGTTTTCACTTTTGTTGATACCTAATGTATTGATTATATTCTTTGTGATGGCAGGGATACAATTATGGGAGAAGAGAATTTTTGACTTGGAGTGGTTATGTTTTGACCGGACAGTGAGCAAAATAGGTCTAGACCTGTTTTGATGGCAAGGCATGATTTTTCATTTGCCTTGGCCATTAGTGTTAGGTGATCCGCAAAAAATAAATGGGAGAAACTAGGGCTTTTTCTTCCTATGGTGATTGGATCCCACTTGCAAATATCAATCTGGTTTTCAATATATCTAGATAGCAACTCTAGACAAAGGATGAAAATATAGGGTGATAGAGGATCGCCTTACCTAATGCCTCTGCTAGGTTCAAAAAAAGTAGTGGTAGAACCATCAACTAGTATTGCAATAGAGCTTGAAGAGATACAACTGAGAAGTAGGTTAGAGAATTTTGGTGGAAATCTGAAAAACCTAAGGGCACGATACACAAAGGACCAATCTATACAATCAAAAGCTTTTTCCAAGTCTATTTTTAAAATCATTTGGCCATGCTTGCCTTTGATTTTTCTTAGGTTAGTAATTAATTCTTGAATTATTACAGCATTATCTGAGGCTCGTCTAGTTTTCATAAAGCTAGCTTGGAAAGGACTAATGATTTTATCTAGGAAAGGTTTAAGTCGATTTGCTAGGATTTTGGTAATAATTTTTTAGATAGTATTACAAAGGCCAATATGACGAAAGTTTTTAATGTTGTTAGCGTTTGGAACTTTAGGAATCAGACAAAGGTATGTTTTATTGATTTCCTTAGGAATTACCTGAGCATTGAAAACGTCATGGCAAAATTTAGTAACTGAATTGCCTATGATATTCTAGTATTTCTGATAGAAAAAAGGGTGAAGTCCATCTGGACCTGGGGCTTTGAAAGGTTTGAAGGAGAAAATGGCTTTCTTGACCTGAATGTCTAATAGGGGAGTATCTAGGGGTTTTAGGTCAATTGAAGTGCCACTAAAGTTTATTATCTCTAAGTCATTCCAATTGGTACATGTATAAGAGGATGTCAAAGCATTTGTAAACTAGTTTAAAACATGGGAAGTGATTAATTGGTGATCACTGATCCAATTTCCCGCCTCGTCCTTAAAATAAGTAATTTTATTTTTCCTTCGTCTATTTGAGGCAGATATATGAAAGAGTTTTGTATTTGCATCCCCATCATTTAGCCACATTATTCTAGACCTAATTTTCCAATAATCCTCTTCAATTTTGAGAATGTCGTTATATTCTTTCTTAAGGGTACTCTCTAGATTTTGAAGGAAGGTACTACTAGTGTAGTTCCTAGAATTTTGGATACCTTGGAGTCTTGCTATTAATTTTCTTTTTTTTCCCCATTTTATCTCCAAAGGTCCTATTTTTATAGGATTTAACACTATGTATAAAAGAATTACTGGCCCTGAAATAATCATTACCAAGCCAGTTTGTTTTAACAAATTATGAAAATCAGGGTGCATGCACCAATAGGTCTCTAAGCGGAAAGGTTGAATATGTTTTTGCCTACTTCTAGGGATTAATTCTATTAGCATAGGATTATGGTCTGAGTGGGTTTTAGGTAAAGGAATTATGGAATAGTTTGGAAATAGGTCACACCATTCTTCATTTCCTAGGGCTTTGTCTAATCTCTCCATAATTAAACCTTTATTTTTATGCCTATGATTTGACCAAGTGTATTTACATCCTTTATAATCTAAATCCATAAGGTTACAATTTGAAATCTTAGAAATGAGGAATTCTGCCCTACTATTGTTAATAGGTCTTCCTCCATATTTCTCATTAGAACCTAATAAATCATTTAAATCACCTCCAATCAACCAAGGCTCATTATAATTATTGGAGATGTTTTCTATGTTATTCCACAAAATATTTCTATATTGATAATTAGTGCTAGCGTAAATAGAAGAAAATAGCCATGTTTTGCGAATGGGTAATACCTCAATAGTAGCATGAATTTCCTGGTTCCTACGAGTGAAAATGTGGACCCACCTCATGGTTCCACATGATAACCATTCCACCTGACTGCCCCTCCGCTGGAACCTCAATCAGTTCAGTAAAACCAAAGTCTTCAAGCCAATGTTCATGATTAATCACCCTAGTTTCCAGTAGGGTTACCATGCAGGGTCGATGAGTATCAATCATTTTCCTAAAATTCCTTCTGAAATTATCATTGTTCCCTCCCCCCCGAAAAGATAGGGTTCCTTCGTAAGGATGGCACAAGTATCATGGCCCTGTTGCCCACAGTGGGTCCTGTGGTGGCCTTATATCCATTTAGCACTTGTAAAGTGCTAGGGGACAGCTGAGTACATGCCTCTTCTCCTGCATCTCCCTGAATAGAAACACCTTTACCCCGTCTAGATTTGAGAATTCTAGGACTTGCTCTAAGGCTAGGTTGAGGGTTCCTCTACTTCTTCCTCCATTTCTGCTTCTGCCTGGCCTTGTTCTTGCATTGCATATGGGTGGGGTGGTGGTGCATGAGGGTTTTCTTGGTTGAGAGGTTGTTCTTGTGGTTGATGATTGATTTCCCAAGGCATGAAGATGGGATTCAGGTGTGTTAGCATCTCCGATGGGAAGAAGGGAAGATCTGGGAGGATATTTTGTGGTTGAATGGGGTTGAAGTGAGGTGGCATATTCCACTGTTGGATCGTTTCTTGGACTAGGTTGGGGTTCATTGATGGTGCTAGAGGGTGCAGAATATTGTTGAGCCAAATTTGGTTCAGGTAGTTGCTCATTGCTAGACCCATCCCCTCCGATATCAGTTGTGCTAGGTATTGAGTGTTGTGAAGGATTACTATTGCCTCCTAGCCATTGACTTGGATGCTGAATGAGACTGCATGTCCCATTAGCCACATTTCCATCCACGAAAGTGGTTGGTAGTCTTGGGCTTGAGAGGGTTGGACATAGATCACTTGAGGATTTGCTGGTTGTGGTGGTGCTTGGGGTATATTTTCCATCGTTGGATTCCTTAGTTGCCTTATTATTTGGATTAATCTGTTCCTCCTTCTTAGAGAAGATGATGCTCTTGGCATTTTGAGTGGACTGTTTGGGATTTAATGGGTTTCCAACAGGCGTGGAATTTGGGCTGTCAATATAGGGGATGGGATTGGTGGTAGGGGTAATGATTGGAGGGTCTTTCTGCATGGCCTCTGAATGGCCACCTTTTAGATTTATATGATGGATATCAAAGGATTTGGTATCCTTGCCGTGTTCTCTAGGAATGACCATTTGTTTATCATTTGGTTCATTAGAAGCCATGTGGATAGCATGCTTTGGGTATTTGATATTCTCAATTTTTTAGGGAAAGATTGTTGCTTGTATGATCGTTAATGGGAGAATTTGTAGTTTGGTGATTAGTATGTTTTGTGGCTTGCCGTGTAGAATTAGTAGTCATATTAGGGTTAATGATATCTTTGTTTATATCTAAAAGCATGCCACTATTTTCATTACTAGTAGAAGTAGGCACGTAGGAGTCTTGCATTGCCAGGTCATTTCCCTTTGTGTCCAAATGGCTAATTGCATGGTAGGTTTTAGGAGGATTACTTTTTTCATTTATTTTAATTTTATCCAAAACCATGTGCTCTTCATCTAGGATGGTGAAGTGGTTTTGTATTGGAAGAGTGGTTTTGTCTATATTCTTCTTGGTTGTAATGTTCTTAGTAGGATCTTTTGTTTTGTATTGTAAAACTTGAGTGTCAATGTACTTACCTGTGTTTGCATTGTAATGATTTATCGAGATACCTGGACCATGGAGCTTCTCCTTTAGGGTGTGGTTACTTGCCGGATTATTTTTCACTTTTTGTCTCTTGCCTTTGTTGAAGGTGACAGTTTGCCATTCGCCCTCTTGGTTCTCCTCGATTGACCTTGATGTAGTAGTATCTGAGCAAGAGTTTAATTTTGTGTTTTGCTACCTAAACTTACATATGGTAGAGGGGTGTCCCAACCTTCCACATTTCTGACATAGTAGATTTTCTCCTTCATAGTGAATATATTGCTTGTGAGTGCCAATGTAGATAAATGGTTGCACTGGGGTATCCAACAGAATTTCCACACAGAGTTTGGCATAACGACCCCTCATTGCTATTGATGTACAAACATCAATTTTCAGTAGATGACCAATGGAGTTGCCAATTTTTTCTAATATTTTTCCATCATAGAACTCCGTTGGTAATTGTGGCAATCTAATCCATATTGCAGATGTAGTTAGTTTTTCGTTGGTAGCCACAAAGTTTGGTTTCGATCTGATTACAGAAAGGTAATGCCCATTTACAAACCATGGGCCTTGATGAAGTGCTTTCTCCATATTTGCTTTATTTTTTGAATTTGATGATAAAATAATCTTCTCCCAGATCAATTAAGGAGAAGATTTCCGTTGGTTTCCAAAGCTCTTGGATTTTTTTTAAGTATTGGTGCATCATGCAATTGCCAAACAATTTGATAATAATTGAACATTGTCGCTGTTGATACCCAATTTTTCCCTATATACTTTAAATATGCAAAAAAACCTTCGAAATAGCATATATATACATATGTAAGCATGCAAGGTTTTTATTATTTTTTCCATAATTTTAAGGGTCTAAATTGATTTATTTTCCCCCTTTTTATCCATAAAACCCCAATAAATATTTTTTTTAAATTGTTGTTGTGATGATTTACATTGCTATACTCATGCCAAAATATGGCTCATACATTTTTTATGCATTTTTATAATTGCATTTTGTATTTTTAAAACTAAATCCATAAAATTGCAATATTAGCCCCATTAATGTATAATTATATTTATATGCATAAAATCGACCTTTTATATTTTTAAAATGTTGAAAATCTATTTTAAATCATTTTAGTACATGAAATTATTTTTTAGAAATTACTTATTATTTATTATAAATTATATAGGGAAAATTGGCTATTTAAAATATAGCCAGATTTGCATCTTAGCCTTAATTTAAACCCAGCCCCAGCCCAATTCCTAATTGAAATACCCGACCCAAATCCTAAACCCGCCTACCCGATCCAAAAATAATTAAATCATGGTCGTTTATCTTAGAGATCAACGATCCGTACTACCCGACACAAACACACGAACACTTGGTAAAAACTATCTCTCTCACTTAAAAAATTTCTGCTCTCTCTCTTGTGCTACTTGCTACTGCTCTAAGTTAGCCTGCTGCAAGCCAAGGCTAACCATTTGTGTTCCCTTGTTCTTTCATTCTGCTCACTATCCTCTTTACTGGTATGTCCTAGTTCCAATTCAAAGTTCCAACAACAATATGATTCTCTTATTGTTCTAGTTCATCTTGTTTCTAGTTTGCTTCTATTTGTGGTTATGTTGTGAAACTTGTAGTTGAGGGTTACACTATTAGCATGTCTCCCCCTCCCTTGAGATCAGTATATTTCCCCTTCTGTTTGTTTCTGAGCATGCCTGCACCACTCATCACTTACTTGTTATATGTATACCGCCATGAAGTCCCCAAATCCCTATTCCCTGCATGTGAGTTTATTCTTTATGTCTGATTTTGTGATTATGTCTAGTTAGCTGCTTCTGGGCATGACTATACTAATTCCCACGTCTTTTCTTAATTATGTCTCCTATATATTCCCAAACTCCCTTGACCCCTGTATTTGACTACTAGTTTACTTGGTTCTGTAAATTGCCTATGTGCAAACCTTCCCTAAGGTGTTTGGACTTCTGTTCACCTATTCAGCCCTTTCTATAAACAGTCTCTATTGTTTTACTAAACTACTTTCAAAGAAGCCCTATTTTATACAGTTTTTCACTAAAATCACCTTCACTCTACTCTTAGTCAATAAGTTCTGCCCCCTCTAGTATGTGTACTGCCTTGGGATCCTGTTGAGAATCCTCTAAATTCTGGCATACAGAGGCTTGCCCTTCCACACTGCACTTTTTTAATTTTGGTTACCAAGTCTAGGTGTAAGCACTACCCGGGATCCTTGAGATTCTTAGGAAACTTTGATGCACCTAGACTATGTCATTGTCTATGGAATTAAGGCATATGAGGTCATTGGAGGCTATAGGGAATCTGGGCCTAATTGAAGGCTCCCTATAGAATAGCTTCTTGATTTTTATTTACTCATGTAATTCATTCATTGGTCTATAATAACTTGTAAACAGATATTGGGGGTATTTAGTGAAAAGGGTGGGTAGATACATGCTTTATGGGGTAATATGGGTAGAAATCCTGCTCTTAGGATCTTGTTTTTAAATTTTCCCACTTTGCACAATAGAAAACATGCTAATAGGGATTTACTCTTTAAAACTGATTGCTTCGCCTAATAGAAATCATGCCTATAGGATCTCATTTCTAATGTCGTTTGCATCAAGTAGAAAATCATGTTCATAACGTTCTGCATTTTGTCATGTTTAGAAACCATGTTTATAGGTTCCAAACAATCATGTCTTAAAATTAGATTAATAATAGATTCCATGCCTATAGGTTCCAAAAAATCATGTCTTAAAATCAGATTAATAATAGATTCCATGCCTATAGGACTTATTTCAGATTCTGGTACAATGAGTATTTATGTATGTTTCCCCGCTGGCAAACCATTAAAATCAGTATTACACTTAGATATCATGCCTATAGGGAACCATATTCGAAATTCTGCTTTTCAACCTAGTTTAGTCTAAGTAAGTCAACTTGATCACTCCTAGTTCATTTCTGAATTGGTTTTATTAAGTATTAAGTGTTTTCTGAAACAAGTTCTTTCAAAATTGCATTAATCTCATTAGGTACCATGCTTATATGTATTAAAAGAGTCTATTTCGAAACATGTTTGTTTTCTGCATTAATATAGACACAACATCTGCATATAGGTAAGCTTTAGGGCATCTTCAAAATTGTATTCCCCTGAAGCTCTCTCTGTCGTTAACGTTTCTGATTCTGATAACTTTTAAAAGAGTCCCTAGGCAACTTCTAGGCTATAACTTCTGGGTATAAAATGTGGTCTATTTTTGCATAGTCACTTAGAAATCCTGCTTTAGAACTTTGATTAATAAAGGCCTTAATTGTGTTCGAGAAGTGCTGCATGTATGTTTACTTTAGGAGGAAAATTGAGCCTTTATCTACTCCGTCTTGTTCTTGTTTGCGCAAAGTCCTAATTGTTTTGCTTGTCGCCTTAGAGTTTTCACCTTTAAAAACCTTAGGGGTACGTCTAGAACCACCTATAGGTAGAGGTCCTAACTCCCTCTAGGACCATTAAGAAGGGACGAGTAGTAGCACGCGATAAGAATCCGTGACCAACAGTCGCTTTGCATGACCAATAAGGGAATGGGAAGGGTAGATATGGATATGATGACCGGTGTGCTAATGCCACGCATAGCCCCTTTCTAAGGAGTGATTACCGGACATTGTACTGATGTGATCCTATAGGCTAACAAACCTAGGACACCCCTTTACATTCACAAGTATGCTTAGATTGTACTTCTTTCTTTTCAAAATATAGCTTCTCATTAACTGTTCCTTGTTTCAAACATCTGTGTATTTAAACTTAAATCCCCTACTATTTGAGCCATACTTGTTTATTTGCTAATTGTACAAATCCACAAAAACTATTTGGCCGGGAATCACACTAGTGGATCATGAGGGGTGCCTAACACCTTCACCTTAGGATAGTTTCAAGCCCTTACCCTGTCTCTGGTTACCAAACGTAGTTATAAATAAACCCTCTAGGTGCCCTAACGCACCCTAAATCGTTAGGTGGCGACTCTTCAAAATACAAACCCCTTTCCAGAAGGAACGAGTTGTCTCAACCAAAATGTCATGAACCCGATTTCGCGAGAAAAAGGGGGCGCGACGGCATGGCGACTCTACTGGGGATTTTTAGGCTTTTACCATTTCAGACCATTTTTGTGAATTTGTACCCCTATGTGCAATTATTTGTTTAATTCCTTTAAGTGTTTGATTTCTTCTTTAAGAGCAACTGATGTATCTTTCTTGTTTCCTTCCTTTACTGCTGCTTTAAATTATAAAACTGCTGTATTTATCGCTTTCTTAACGTGCAAATACATGACAACATGCTTTTAATTGTTGCATATTCATGCTCAGCATCATACTCCACTCGTGCCAAAAAAATACTATAGCAACGCTTGATGAGTGGTTGCGCCCTTCCTATATCATTACCCCCTAAATTCGGAAAGGCTTATTTGCAATAAAACTAGTCGATCAGCGGTGCAGTTGACGGTTCCGTGCCTTCCCGCTTGAGTTGTCCGCTAAAGGGTACCAGTCTAAAACCCCACAGAAACCTTACTCTATTTAAATTGCGCATGCATCATGGTCAAACCTAGCCGGGTCAGTTATGTTGTCCACATAATGATCCTTTAAGATAGCCTTGTCCAAAAGTCCACTGGGTTCCCCTTAACCCAAACGGATATCATCACGTTCTGTGCATTTATTTGGAGAACTAATTGCTTCATGCTGATTGTTGATGTTAAATAGTTGAGTCCGGTGGGGGTAAGGGCCTAACCTTGTTCGCCTTGCAGAAATATGAGGCACGATGTCCCCAGATTCGTCATGGTCACCAATATCCACCCAAGATTGCTGAATTGGTGGAAAGATTTAAATTCTAGTGACAAAACCCTCGTCAGAAAATATCTGGGTAATCTACCATCCCTCTTGGAGATCCAGCCTAACAACATGATAATAGAGGCTGCTACCTTATTTTGGGATTGTGAAAGGGTCGTGTTCCGCTTTGGGGACATCGAAATGACACCTTTGCTAGAGGAGATAGGAGGACTGGCCGGTCTAGTATGGGAGACCCCGGTTTTGCTAATGCCCGAGAACCGCACAGTCAAGCGTTTCGTAAAAATGACGGGTTTGAAGAACAACGCAAAATTGGTATGCCTAAAGGAATCATACATCCCTTTTGACTACCTGTATGAAAGGTACGGCCACAGCAAATCATACCGTACCTACCATGACGAGTTTGCCATCACATCCTTGGGACATATCCATCGTAGGGTATTTGTCTTCAAGTTTTGCTTCCTGGGTCTGATCGCGTTTCAAATGAAGGAAGAAAGAATCCATACTAGGCTGGCTATGGTAATCAAGACCCAAATGGAGGGGATTGGTGGGCAGACATTCAGCATTATACCCATGATCATTGCAGACATATACCGAGCCTTAGAGAAGTGTCAACAAGGAGCGAAACACTTCGAAGGTTGCAATCTACTACTTCAGCTTTGGCTCATGGGACATCTCCAAAAGGGCGAATACCGACAAGAAATTCAACGAAGGTCCTGGGATCAGCACATCGCTTTCCACCATCTAAAGCGAATGAATTGCATCCCCGACATGTTCGCTCAGCCTGAGAATGCCAAAGAATGGGTTGAGCTCCTTGATAATCTGACTGAACAGCAGGTTCAATGGATGTTCGAGTGGTTTTCGACAGAGGAGTTCATCGCCCGATCCAGAGATGCACCTTTCCTGATACTGATTGGTCTAAGAGTAACATACCCTTACGTCCCTCTTCGAGTTATGAGGCAAGCAGGTAGGAAGCAAGTCATACCCAGGGTCGACAAGATGAGCCATCTTCAAGCTCACTTCCAAAATGATGATAGTCCCCACAAGTGCCAAGCCCAGCACATGTGGCACTGCAAGATCGTAATGGAGAAAGACACCATTGAGCCAGACAGATATCATGGCGGTTGTATCACTTTCTATTCTGGTTGGTTCGAAGACAATTGAGCTGGTCTGGGAAAGCTAGGGTTCATTCAAGGCCACATAATTATAGATGAAAAGGCCGAGGCGCAAGTCAAGTGCAACCAGCTGCGCAAAAGGATCCGTGAATGAGAGAGCGAACACCGCGAGATACAAGAGTCCAACAGGAAGCTGATTGAGGAATGGAAAGATATGGCTATCAATGCCAACAAAAGGCTAGGATACTTAGAGCGAGGCATAGTAGAACTAGAGGGAAAATTTCTCAAAAGGATTGCAGACTGTCAAAAGGGTGAAGGGACCGAAGGTGGACATCTAGCCAGAGCATACCTTTTGTTGGGACTTCGCGAATTGGGGAAGCTGTTCGAAGGAGCCAAGGACGTCGAGTCTGGGGAAGGTCCTTCTGGGAGCAAATAGACAGGAATTTACTTTTTCGATTTATGAATGTAATAAGGCCAATGGCCATTAGTGACCATTATTTCTTGCTTATTCAGTGTCGTTTTGGGATTCACCTATTTTTTATCAATAAAATAAGGCATTTATCATTCTAAGTTCTCCAAATCAATTTGTCGCTAGGCCTACCTCGGGCACAAAGAGGTTCCCAAATTAGGCCACGCTTTACATTCCCGCACTATGTGTTTCAATATTGCAATACTTTTTATAATCCTTACTGACTTGATTACCTTTTATTTTTATTTTGTTTTCTTTCTTTTTTATTCCCCTCCCCATAGGTTAGTTCGTGCATTCTGGCATCATCATCTTATTTCACAAGATCCAGGGGCCTTCCACCCACTCCTCCTCCTAGTCCCTCTAAAGGCAAGAACAAAGGCAAGAATAAAATGGTAGATTTAAACAACATCAGGAAGGAGAACACAGCTGAACAGGTAGAGGCCACTAATGGCCAGGGTATTCGGGTTCCTAATGAGAATGTGTCACAACTTGAACAGAAATTGTTGCAATTCCAGGAAGAGCTCAATCAGGTTCGAAATCTGGCAAACCTGTCATTTTCCCTCAACACCCCTGACATCAACTTCCCTAACGCTCAAAACCCCACACCTCCTCAAAATATCCGAAAACAGCAGAATCATCCCGCACCTCACCATTACGCTACTCCACCAAAGAACCAATGTAACACCTGCCATACCCTAAACAACACTCCACTACTCATCTTAGAGCCTCAGAACTCCACAAACCACCATTTCCATACCCATACACCAGGCCACCATAACAATCCTATCTACGTGGAGACCATGCCACAGTCCACCCAACCTATCTCATACACACCTGAGTCTGAGGAAAAGGACCTTCTTATCAGGTACTTGGCCGAGGAACTTAAGAAACTCACTAGCCGGATTCAGGTCATCGAGGGAAGCAAAGGAATCGGGGGGCTGAACTATGAGGACCTTTGCATACAGCCTGATGTCGAACTGCCTGAGGGGTACAAACCTCCTAAGTTCGAAATGTTTGATGGTACGGGTAGTCTAAGGGTCCATCTGAGGACCTATTGCGACAAGCTGGTTGGAGTAGGGAAGGATAAAAGGATCCGCATGAAGCTGTTCATGAGGAGTTTGAAAGGAGATGCATTTTCTTGTATATCAGCCAAGATCCCAAGAAGTGGTCAAGCTGGGTGAGCATGGCATCTGACTTTATCGACAGATTCAGATTTAATACAGAGAATGCACTAGACGTGTTCTATATCCAGAATTTGAAGAAGAAGCCCACGGAGACATTTCGCGAGTATGCTACTCGCTGGAGGTCCGAAGCTGCTAAGGTCAGACCCGCCTTAGAAGAGGAGCAAATGAACAAGTTCTTTGTCCGGGCTCAGGACCCGCAGTACTATGAACGGCTGATGATGATTGCGAACCACAAGTTCTCCGACATTATCAAATTAGGTGAAAGAATTGAAGAGGGTATTAAAAGTGGTAGGGTCACAAATTTCGAAGCCTTGCAAGCTACGATAAGGCTTTATAGTCCGGTGGTGTGTCAAAGAAAAGGGACGTGGGGGCCGTGATGGTTGCACAAAGGCCAAGTCTCCACTCAAAATCAAAAACTTACTCAACACCTCCACTCACATACCCAGCCCAAACCCC